>NC_083731.1:87705703-88016259 GCF_028564815.1 Eubalaena glacialis | reverse complement strand
CACCATGATTTTTTTAATATGTGTCACCCTCTGAGAACCTTCTCTCATTGTCCTCATAACTGTCTTTCCACAGAGCTTTTTCTCTAGTGTCTTTTTGGCTTATTGTTGTTGATCTTAATCTTGAAAACAATCTGTTGCCTTAAAAAAGGCCACTTTCAAAACGAAGAAACGGAAATCTTTGTAATATCACTGCTCAGAGACAACCGCTATTAATATTTTGGTGTATTTCCCTAATTCTGTTTTCTATTCATACTTATTTCTACATAATGTTTAAAAAATAGACACACATGATGTGTCTCACCTGGGACTCCCCCAGCTTAGCGAACATATCTTACACTAAAGTGACCTGACATCTCTGGCCATCAGACTCAAGGGTGGCCCTTTTTTTTTTAACATCTTTATTGGAGTATAATTGCTTTACAATGGTGTGTTAGTTTCTGCTGTATAACAAAGTGAATCAGCTATACGTATACATACATCCCCATATCCCCTCACTCTTGTGTCTCCCTCCCACCCTCCCTATCCTACCCCTTTAGGTGGTTACAAAGCACCGAGCTGATCTCCCTGTGCTATGCAGCTGCTTCCCACTAGCTATCTATTTTACATTTGGTAGTGTATATATGTCAATGCTATTCTCTCACTTCGTCCCAGCTTACCCTTCCCCCTCCCCGTGTCCTCAAGTTCATTCTCTACATTTGTGTTTTTATTCCTGTCCTGCCCCTGGGTTCATCAGAACCTTTTTTTTTTTGGATTCCATATCTATGTGTTAGCATATGGTATTTGTTTTTCTCTTTCTGACTTACTTCACTCTGTGTGACAGACTCTATGTCCATAGGGTGGCCCATTCTTAGACCGACTAAGGACCTGTGAGCTGTGGTCCTACTCAAAAGATGAGCTGAGCCCATCAGCGTAGGAATTTGGAACTGGGAGACAGAGAGGAAGCCAGTGAGTGATGAAATCGAGATGAACATGTGTGAGGTATGAGAGAAGCTAAGGAAGGCAGTGTGGACCATGTGCAGGCTGGATTGTGAGAGAGCAAAGGCTGTGCTTCAGGAGAGGAAGTGTGGGGTGGAGAGAGGAAAACAGGAAGCAGGTGCAGGAAGAGGTAGATTTCCCTCAAGAGGGAAACCAGGAGCCCGAGGAGGGAGCCTTATGCTTGGCGATTTTCCAGATTCAGTTTCCAGGAGATTCCTCTGTCTCTGATTCTCATGAGGCTCCTGAAACCTACTTAAAGCCCCTTTCATCTGAGCCAGGTCAATGTTACTGACAACCAGAAGAGTTACTGACTCAAACAATTTAAGTCTGAATTGACACTTTTTATTGACTATTATAAAATATTTCCCCAAGTTTTATCTATGCTTTAAATACATAGTTTTTAATGGCTAAATAATATTTCGTAGTATGGATACATTGTATAAGAAATCTAAATACAACAAAGTTGATTACTGTTAATGCTATCAAAATGAATCCCAGGGTATTGAGAAATCTAAGACCTATGGTTTCCCAGATGATCCAGGAAGAGCTCCAATATTCAAGAATCCTTTTACCCACCAGACGTGGCAACACACACACACCAGAACTGACTGTGGAGAAATCTAGCATGCCTTCAAAAACTTCCTTGAGTGCTGTTTTCCTAACTGAACCCATTACAAATATTTTTATGAGGGCACAGTGGCTATTTTCCAGCTACCCCCTGCCTTTGTAACTCATGTCATAGCTCTGCCTGATCTTAGCCGTGGGACAAGGAAATCCAGGAAAAAGGCCACCGTGAAGTCCAGGTGAGCAGATTAGACGCACAGAAACAACACTTACGCCTAAACCCTAAATCTGCCTTTTCTTTCTAATAGATCTACTAGATTGAAAGAACATAAAATGCCATGGTTGTTCTTTATAGGGAAAGCAGAAATGGCATCAGCTCAAAAATTGGCACCAACGCTTGGTAAAACCTCGGGCAAAGTGTGAGGAATGTGGGCTCCATCCCGTTTCTAAATAGAATATCAAGTGCTGCACTTGTGGGTTTGGAGATTGTTTGGGAAAAAAATCTATCACCTTTCCCTCATGCAAATTTCACCCGCATGGTAACCTGAAAGTTCTCCTGTAGCTCCTCTTTCCCAACTTCACAGGACAGTTAGTTTTTTTAGCTGAGCTTCTCCCAAACCCCTAAATTCACGCCAATCCTCCCACAAAATTCCACCCACCCAGTATTATCAAATACACATGAGAGAGAAAAGCCACAGGATAATTCAAGCAGCAGGAGCATCTCTGAACTTCTTTGAGTGCTTTGCCTTATCTTTTTCCGGTGATGTAGCTAAACCACCTACGAGGTAAGGAACAATGTTCTAGCTCTTATTTAGTGTTATTTAGGAATGATTGCGGCCCCCTTAGGTAAAAGGTTAGTTCTGAGAAAATGTGAGATAAAGTGTGTAAAAGATGAAGCTTATTTTACAGATAAAATGCTGTCTTTTGCTGGAGGGTTGAGTAAACCAAAAGTTCTGGTGAACAGCCTGAACTATGACAGACGTGGGTTCCAGTCTGATCTTCTTGACCCTGGGCTAGTCCCTCACCACTCTGTGATTTGCTTTCTTCGTTTATAACGTGGTTTTACTGATATATTGCCTCCTTCATCCAGGTTCAATGTATTCTGTATCAGTAACACCTCCCTCACTAAGTTAATGAGAAGATTAAGAGAAGTTTGTGACATGTCTGCACTAAAAGTGGTCTTAATGGGGAATAAAAGGTCACTTTCCCAGTGGCCTTACTGAGGGTTTAGTCGCTCTCCCCGCTACTCCCCTAGTTGAATTACTGCCTCAGATGTGTCTCATTTGGCCTTTACATTTTGGCCAGCACAGTGTTTGGTAAATAACTTAAATACTTTTAAAAAATTGTCAACATTTAAAAGTTGGAATATGTCACTTTCAATCCAGGTTTCTGGCTTCTCTCGACCAGTGGGAGATCTGAGGACACACGACCCATGTTCTCAAATGACCATCGGTCCACAGTCAGCCCCAGCTGGCAGGGGTGCTCCTCTGGAAGGGGTCGGGTTGGCTTCGCTTCACGAAAGGAACCCAGAAGTACGTCTGCACACCCCACCTTGGGACGTGGAGGGGACCTCATTCCTGGAGGGCCAGGGACTCCGCCTTTGTCATTTCCTTCCTCCCTCACAGCAAACCTCACGATTAAACCAGGCTCACAACGGAGGAAAGGGGAGCTCGCAGAGGTCAGGTTCCGCCCCCATCCACGCCCACCTAGCGGAGCGCAGAGGTGGAGTCCACACCTGTCCCACCGCCACCCAGGTCCTGAGGTCAGTGGGGTTGTTACCAACCCTTCGAGTCGGGTCCCAGCAAGGGTCCTCCCGCCTGCTTTGCTCATCCCAATAGAACGACGCCCAGTTCGGTTCAGAAGCAAAAGCAAGTCTTATTCTTTGATCAAAGACCAGGGAGGTGGGAGGCTGCTCTGGAGGGCAGGCTCCCCCGGGGTCGGCTGTGCAGGGGCTGCTTTACCGGGTCTCAGCCGCGGGGCAGGGGCGGGATTCTCGCGGGGCGGGGTTCTCGCGGGGCGGGGTTCTCGCGGGGCGGGATTCTCGCGGGGCGGGCGCAGGCGCAGCTGGGCGGCTCACGCTCCGGGTCCCGTGCCTGGGGCAGCCTCTCTGCGCACGGCCCACCACTGCCGCCATCTTGGACTGAGTGGCGGTGCAGCGTCTGCACGCGGCCCCCCGAGCGCTGGGAACTCTAACCCGACGTGTTAGGTGGAGGCTTCTGTGCGCGGCCTTGAGCGGAGATGTCAGCGCAGCCATTTTGCCCCAGGAACCCTGGTCTGAGGTGCCGGGTTGCACGCGACCCACTGTGAGCCAGTGACACTAGACTCAGCACAAAAGAAAAGGAAAAAAGGTTAGATTTGACTTTATTACCAGATTCCATCTTTGTTTCCCCGGAATTGTGAATGGCTTTTGCCGGTGACAAACCCTTGCTCTACCGTCGGCCCTGCTCCTCACCTTCGAGGGCAGGACGCGGGCGGCGTCCTGACCCGGGTGGAGGAGCCGAGCTGCTCCTCAGCCACCATGACCGTCCACATCCCTGAGCGACCCCCGTTTGTCTAACCTCTTGGAGACAGAGGACCCCAGACAGGTTAAGATACGTGCCCAAGTATCGGCCAGAGAATCCGGTCACCGGTGAAATCCTCCTGACCAGGCAGGGCTGCGGGTCTTCGGCCCCGACCCCGAGGCTCACCGCCGGGCTGAGCGTCCCTGGTCGCACGGTCGTGGTTTTCCGGAGGAGAAGCTCCCTCGGAGAGAGGGTCCCACGGGCGGTCAGGGGGCCGGGGCCCCAGGTCGTGTCTGTGGAGGCTGGGGCTCGGGGCCCGGGGCCCCTTCCCTCGAGTGTGATGCACCCACGGAGTGACCCCTGCCACTTGGGGGCCGATGGGTGGTCAGGGTCACCAAGCGGGGTCCGTCCACTTAGGGGCGCAGTTCGGGGAACACAGTGTGGCCCGCGTTCATTCACTAGCCCCCGCGGCCTCCTAGGTCTCTAGCGATGCCCCGCTGTCGGGCTTTGTCGAGCTCTCCCTCTGTGTAGACCGGCGGACGATTGGATGGACCTGGCCTTGGAGGTGTGAGGGGTTGTTGCCAAGTTACTGGTTCCAGGGCCGCCCTGTTGGCAGTTGCGTCCACCTTGTTATTTCCCTTTATCACCGCTGCATCCCCTTTGGTGACCCCCACAGTGAATCACTGCTGCCTTTATGGGAAACTGCACTGCTTCTAAGTGCTTCAGTATCCTTAAGCCATGTTTCACCTGTTTATATTCTGTAGTAAGTAAGTAATTCCGTCTTTCCTTCCAAATAGCCCGTGTGTGTGTGTGTGTGTGTGTGTGTGTGTGTGTCGGATGGCATACGCATACAAGAATTTGTGTAAACATTCAAGATCTTCCCTGTCCCGAGCTCTAAGGCTCAGGTGAGGGCTGTCAGCTCCGCCTTTTGGGCAGAAGTCCCTGGGAAGGCTTCGTGTGTCTATCACTTGGGTCTGGGAGGTCACCGCGTGTCCCCCCAGCCTTTTTCCCTCCCTCATAAAACTGCTCCCCTCTGTGGACCATTCCTCTTTGGGGTTTGGGCGACACTCACTTTCTACCTCGGGGCAACTGGAATCGATCGTGTCTGTGGTTTCTATACAGTCATGCTCCAGGGGCCCCGTTTCTGTGTGTAGCTGGGTAGCAGGGTTTAGCGTGTGACAGGTTATTGTGGTGGCCACTGGGTTGTCTAAAAGCACAGCCTGCACTTGCATCCACCCTTCAGGGGATAGCCACTGTGTTCCCTTAAGACTTAACATAGCCAGAACCTGGTGTGGGGTCCATATAGTGATTGGATTTGCTCCAGGGAGGTCGACTTGCTCTGTCCAGGGAGGTTTGTTCCCAGCCATTAACGTCATCCTCTTGTGCCCTTTGTCTATGGGGACACCACCCTCCAGCTTGCCTCCCATTAGGTGGACAGCAGCCCCCAATTTATGTGAGATATCTGAGATATCTCTTCCCAGTAGGGGTACAGGACATTCGGGGACATACTGGAAGGAATGGGTGAGCGTGTGTTGGTCCACTTCACACTCTAGTGGCTCTAAGAATGCCCATTCTTGGACCTTCCTGATACCCCCATAATTTTACAATCTTGGGACCCAGTTTGCCTGATCTGGTGATCAGAACCAAGTAAGTAGCATCAGTATCAACTAAGAATTCGACAGGCTTTCCCCCCACGGCCAATGTTGGCCAGGGTTCCGGGGGGTTCAGGTGGTGTGCCACCTTAGGAGTCCCCAGCCCTGTCATTCTTCATCTCTGTGGACCATCTGCCTTCGAGGGCTGTGGCCGAGATCTGCCATTTCTGTCCCCCTTCGGGGGCGGCGGGGTCATTCTCCCTTCCAGTGTCCCTCGTTTACATGTGGTGCACTGATTGGGTCCTAGTTTCCTTGGCTTGATGTCCCTCCGTGGGGGCTGGGGGTCACTTGCTGGAGTCAAGAGTCTCCATGGGCAGGTAATCCGGATTCCTGGGCTGACTGGCTGACACTGGAGGCCAGCAGCCAGTAGGTGGGCTTGCCTCTGGGCCTCTTTACTCTCTGACTTTTCTTCCTTTATATCTCGGTTATTAAACACCCAGTAGGCAACCTGGACCAGACAAGAGGTCGGGGTATCTGGTTCTATTTCCAGCCTCTGACGTTTATGCCTGAAGTCAGGGGCAGTTTGGGAAATGAATTACGACCTCAGGATTGCATTCCTTCCAATGACTCAGGGTCAGTGGTGGTACAGATTCGAAGGCATTCCCGGGGTGCTCTAGGAATGCCAAGGGGTTTTCCATTGGCTCCTGACTGATTTCCTTTATCTTATTCCAGTTGACAGGTTCTTGCCTGCTGCCTGGATTCCCTTTAGGACCGTATCTTTATAATAGGTCAGCCTCAATCTTCTCCCCCCTTTTCCATTGTCTCCGTGGTCCCAGTCGGGTTCCTTATCCGGGACCACTTGATTCCCCATCTGAAAATAGCATGACCTGCGTTGTTCCGCTTCCCTGTGGCTGCTTCCTCTCAGGCTTTTGAAAAGACCACGGCCTTTTTTTCCCCTTGAGGAGTACATTGAGGAGGCTCTGGATGTCGGCCCAGGTGCTGGGGATTGCCAGAATTTGTTACCGACCCTTTCGAGTCCATCCACAGCGAGGGTCCTCCTGCCGGTGTCGTTAGAGCCAACAGAATGAGTCCGAGTTTGGTTCAGAAGCAAAGGAAAGTTTTATTCTTTGACCAAAGAATGGGGAGGTGATGCACAATGTTGTGTTAGTTTCTGCAGTACAGCAAAGTGACCCCCTTCTATCAATATATATACATACATTCTTTTTCATATTCTTTTCCATTATGCTTTATCACAGGATACTGAATACAGTTCCCTGTGCTGTACAGTAGGACCTTGTTGTTTATCCACTCTCTATATAATAGTTTGCTTCTGCTAATCCCAAATTCCCACTTCAATCAATCAATCAATCAATAAAAATAAATAAAACCAAAAAAATGGAGAGGCTAGAGCTCCTGCTCTAGAGCACATGCTTCCCCAACAGGCAGAGGAGGGACTGCATTATAGGGTCTCAGCAGCTGGGAGGGGGTGAGGTTCTCCCGGGGCGGGCACAGGTGCAGCTGGGCTGCTCACGCTCCAGATCCAGGGCGGGGAACACAGCCTTTCTGCACCAGGCCCACCACCGCCCTATTGGATTGAGTGTCGTGGGCGGGGCTTCTGCACCTGGCCCCTGGAGCGCTGGGAAACACGTATCTGATGTGAGTTTAGTGCGAGGCCTCTGCACACGGCCCCTTGTGAGCCAGTGACACTAGACTCAGCACAAAGGAAAAGGAAAGGTTAGGCTTGATTTCATTACCCACACCCTATCTTTACTTCCTGGAGTCGTTTGCGGCCTTTGCCGTGACAGGCCAACCTGGGAGACGGGGGCTAAACGAAAAGGCCATCCAGCCGCTCCGGGTGTGGCCTGGGGGCTCTTCTGGTGCTGGCTCCACTGAGAGGCAAGCTGATTCTCAGGGGGCTTCACACTGGCAGATGCTTGGAAAGAACTGAAGACACTCTACATCCTGTTGTCCAAGCAAAAGGGACTCAGTTTGGGGCTGGTCTTCCCAGGCTGGTGAGCCCGGCCACCAGTCTATCTGGCAACTTGGTGCTGTCTGGATTAGTCCGTGTGTCTGTACTGATGTTGGGGGCATCTGTACTGATATCCACCGTCCCAGGCCCGCATTTCCCCGGAGGCCGGGGCACCACCAACCTTGGCGACTCTACTTCCAACCACGGGGGGGCGCAGCGGCATCACTAAAAAGATTCCCACGACAAAGCTGCTAGGACACAAGGTTTGGGGAAAAGACTCATGGTTGTGGTGTTTTGTTTTTTGTTTGTTTTTATGATAAATTGTTCTAATACAAACTCAAATTGGGTTGTTCAAAACAGAACCTGTTCCAATCCCCTCATTTTGCAAATGAGAAAACGAAGGCCAGAAAGCTCCAGGGCCTCAGCCTCCCAAGGTGCACAGGAAGTTGGTGGCCACCTACCCTGCAGGCTTCTCCAGGGGATGCAGCATGACCCAGCCAGGGGCTGGGGCTGGGCGAGGGCCATGCACAGCTCAAAGGACACAGGAAGGCTCGGTGACAGCAGCCCCACTGTGTGCCATGGAGAACTGCCCAGGAAATCTCAGCATCGTTTCCAGATTGGAGGAAGTCGTAATGTATTGGGAAAATGAAGGAGTGCACAGCACAGGAAGAGTGGATGATGGAAGCACGTGGAGCCCAGAAGGGCTTCACTGGCTGCATCTGCACCTGTAGGGCCAGCAGTCACCCTCGAGCTCCTGGCTGCAATGTTTGCACGGAGAGCTCCTTCCCTCCACGCAGAGTTGACGAGCTCTGTCTGTTCTTGAGTGTCTGATGAAGGATCCAATTTAAATGATTATTAGGACAGGCCAAAGCAGAGCAGCGCTGCCCACTGAAGACCCTGCACGCCGTGGGCAGCTAACGCAGGAGGCTGTTGAAGGGAGCCCACCAATGAATGGAGCCTAAGGGCTGATTATCTGGGCTGGTGCATCTCTAGCATTCAGACAAATCCCCATTTAAAATTTTTATTTTATTTACACTTTTGCTGCATTTAGTCATGATCATTCTAACTTAATTGCTGTTGTCTGTGTAATTTTATTAACTATCTTTTCTTAGATATATACCTTGTGTACCTTTCCAGGGTAATGCAGTAAATAAAGAGGAAAAGAACTTGAGAGACTGAAGCACTCAGAATGAGTCATTTCCTGGTTATCAAACCTAATCCTGTACTAGCGTGGATGCTGTATCCATGGTTAACCTCATGAAGAAGCAAGCTGTTCACCTCTCATTTCTTTAAAGATGTGCATTCCATTTCTTCTAGGGGCAAATAACCTAAAAGACAATTAAGCTAGACAATAAAAGATAGTTATGCTTTATCATTCCTATAAATTCTGCCCTTCTCCAAAATTGTCTTGATAAAATTTACCCAAAAAAGCATATGATATATTTATAGGACATTCCATCCAAAAACAACAGAATACAATTTCTTCTCAAGTGCTCATGAAACATTCTCCAGAATAGATAATATCTTGGATCACAAATCAAGCCTTGGTAAATTTAAGAAAATCAGAATCGTATCAAGTATCTTTTCTGACCACACCACTATGAGACTAAATATCAGTTACAGGAAAAAAATCTGTAAAAAATACAAACACGTGGAGGCTAAACAATACACTACTTAATAACCAAGAGATCACTGAAGAAATCAAAGAGGAAATCAAAAAATACCTAGAAACAAATGACAATGAAAACACGACCACCCAAAACCTATGGGATGCAGCAAAAGCAGTTCTAAGAGGGAAGTTTATAGCAATATAATCCTACCTTAAGAAACAAGAAACATCTCAAATAATCAACCTAACCTGACACCTAAAGAAATTAGAGAAAGAAGGGCAAAAAAACCCCAAAGTTAGCAGAAGGAAAGAAATCATAAAGATCAGATCAGAAATAAATGAAAAAGAAATGAAGGAAATGATAGCAAAGATCAATAAAACTAAAAGCTGGTTCTTTGAGAAGATAAACAAAATTGATAAACCATTAGCCAGACTCATCAAGAAAAAAAGGGAGAAGACTCAAATCAATAGAATTAGAAACAAAAAAAGAGAATTAACAACTGACCCTGCAGAAATACAAAGGATCATGAGAGATTACTACAAGCAACTCTATGCCAATAAAGTGGACAACCTGGAAGAAATGGACAAGTTTTTAGAAAAGCACAACCTTCTGAGACTGAACCAGGAAGAAATAGAAAATATGAACAGACCAATCACAAGCACTGAAATTGAAACTGTGATTAAAAATCTACCAACAAACAAAAGCCCAGGACCAGATGGCTTCACGGGCGAATTCTATCAAACATTTAGAGAAGAGCTAACACCTATCCTTCTCAAACTCTTCCAAAATATAGCAGAGGGAGGAACACTCCCAAACTCATTCTACGAGGCCACCATCACCCTGATACCAAAACCAGACAAAGATGTCACAAAAAAGGAAAACTACAGACCAACATCACTGATGAACATAGATGCAAAAATTCTCAACAAAATACTAGCAAACAGAATCCAGCAGCACATTAAAAGGATCATACACCATGATCAAGTGGGGTTTATCCCAGGAATGCAAGGATTCTTCGATATATGCAAATCAATCAATGTGATACACCATATTAACAAATTGAAGGAGAAAAACCATATGATCATCTCAATAGATGCAGAGAAAGCTTTTGACAAAATTCAACACCCATTTATGATAAAAACCCTCCAGAAAGTAGGCATAGAGGGAACTTACCTTAACATAATAAAGGCCATATATGACAAACCCACAGCCAACATCGTCCTCAATGGTGAAAAACTGAAACCATTTGCACTAAGATCAGGAACAAGGCAAGGTTGCCCACGCTCACCACTATTATTCAACATAGTTTTGGAAGTCTTAGCCACAGCAATCAGAGAAGAAAAAGAAATAAAAGGAATCCAAATCAGAAAAGAAGTAAAGCTGTCACTGCAGATGACATGATACTATACATAGAGAATCCTAAAGATGCTACCAGAAAACTATTAGATCTAATCAATGAATTTGGTAAAGTAGCAGGATACAAAATTAATGCACAGAAATCTCTTGCATTCCTATACACTAATGATGAAAAGGCTGAAAGTGAAATTAAGAAAACACTCCCATTTACCATTGCAACAAAAAGAATAAAATACCTAGGAATAAACCTACCTAAGGAGACAAAAGACCTGTATGCAGAAAACTATAAGACACTGATGAAAGAAATTAAAGATGATACAAATAGATGGAGAGATATACCATGTTCTTGGATTGGAAGAATTAACATTGTGAAAATGACTCTACTACCCAAAGCAATCTACAGATTCAATGCAATCCCTATCAAACTACCAATGGCATTTTTCACAGAACTAGAACAAAAAATTTCACAATTTGTATGGAAACACAAAAGACCCTGAATAGCCAAAGCAATCTCGAGAAAGAAAAACGGAGCTGGAGGAATCAGGCTCCTGGACTTCAGACTATACTACAAAGCTACAGTAATCAAGACAGTACAGTACTGGCACAAAAACAGAAATATAGATCAATGGAATAGGATAGAAAGCCCAGAGATAAACCCATGCACATATGGTCACCTTATCTTTGATAAAGGAGGCAAGAATATACAGTGGATAAAAGACAGCCTCTTCAATAAGTGGTGCTGGGAAAACTGGACAGCTACATGTAAAAGAATGAAATTAGAACACTCCCTAACAGCATACACAAAAATAAACTCAAAATGGATTAAAGACCTAAATGTAAGGCCAGACACTATAAAACTCTTAGAGGAAAACATAGGCAGAACACTGTATGACATAAATCACAGCAAGATCCTTTTTGACCCAGGTCCTAGAGAAATGGAAATAAAAACAAAAATAAACAAATGGGACCTAATGAAACTTAAAAGCTTTTGCACAGCAAAGGAAAACATAAACAAGATGAAAAGACAACCCTCAGAATGGGAGAAAATATTTGCAAATGAAGCAACTGACAAAGGATTAATCTCCAACATTTGCAAGCAGCTCATGCAGCTCAATATCAAAAAAACAAACAACCCAACCCAAAAATGGGCAGAGGACCTAAATAGACATTTCTCCAAAGAAGATACACAGATTGTCAACAAACACGTGAAAGAATGCTCAACATCATTAATCATTAGAGGAATGCAAATCAAAACTACAATGCAATATCATCTCACACCAGAATGGCCATCATCAAAAAATCTACAAAAAATAAATGCTGGGCTTCCCTGGTGGCGCAGTGGTTGATAATCTGCCTGCCAATGCAGGGGACATGGGTTCTAAGCCCTGGCTGGGAAGATCCCACATGCCGCGGAGCAACTGGGCCCGTGAGCCACAACTACTGAGCCTGCGCGTCTGGAGCCTGTGCTCCGCAACAACAGAGGCCGCGATAATGAGAGGCCCGCGCACCGCGATGAAGAGTGGCCCCCACTCGCCGCAACTAGAGAAAGCCCTCGCACAGAAACGAAGACCCAACACAGCAAAAATAAATAAATAAATAAATTTATTTTAAAAAAAATAAATAAATAAATGCTGGAGAGGGTGTGGAGAAAAGGGCACCCTCTTGCACTGTAGGTGGGAATGTAAATTGATGCAGCCACTATGGAGAACAGTATGGAGGTTCCTTAAAAAACTAAAAATGGAACTGCCACATGACCCAGCAATCGCACTACTGGGCATATACCTTGAGGAAACCATAATTCAAAAAGAGACATGCACCCCAATGTTCATTGCAGCACTATTTACAATAGCCAGGACATGGACGCAACCTAAGTGTCCATCGACAGATGAATGGATAAAGAAGATGTGGCACATATATACAGTGGAATATTACTCAGCCATAAAAAGAAACAAAATTGAGTTATTTATAGTGAGGTGGATGGACCTAGAGTCTGTCATACAGAGTGAAGTAAGTCAGAAAGAGAAAAACAAATACCATATGCTAACACATACATATGGAATCTAAATTAAAAACACAAAGGTCATGAAGAACCATGGGGCAAGACAGGAATAAAGATGCAGACCTACTAGAGAATGGACTTGAGGACACTGGGAGGGGGAAGGGTTAGCTGGGACACAGTGAGAGAGTGGTAGTGTATATATGGACATATATACACTACCAAATGTAAAACAGATAGCTAGTGGGAAGCAGTCGCATAGCACAGGGAGAGCAGCTCGGTGCTTTGTGACCAGCTAGAAGGGTGGGATAGGGAGGGTGGGAGGGAGACGAAAGAGGGAGGAGATATGGGGATATATGTATATGTATAACTGATTCACCTTGTTATAAAGCAGAAACTAACACACATTGTGAAACAATTATACTCCAGTAAAAATGTTAAAAAAAAAAAAAGCGCGTATGATAGACCTAATAAAAGAAGAATGAGATGGGAGCTAAGGATCAAGAGGAAAAGATACAGTAAATACAGTAATGCTAACATGTAACATAGTTTCTATAACTGAGTATGAAACATGACTCTGAGCTTCCTGGAGGCCAAGGCAAAAGTGGAAACGAGAAATATGTAATAACAGCAGCAGACAGAAAATGTGATTTTTTAAAAAATTGTTCTTCCTTGAAACCAAATCTAAAAAGAATTGGTGTATGTAAGGATTCATACAATGGCTTTAAGTGAAGAAATGATGGACAATATCCTCCATAAGAGTTTTTGCACAAATTGAAGGCGGTAAGAATTGATATTCCAGCACAACCAGTAAAGTTAATCCTGAGAGGGGCTGGGCCAGCCTAAGCGAACTTGTGAAGAAAAACCCAGAATTCCAGCAAATGGAGGCATGGAATTAAGGTGGCTGTTTCTTCTATATCCTTGTGCCTGGAGCCAGGTATGAATGCTGAAGACAGCTTGTTCCCATATAAGCTCAGATGGGATTGGTCAAAACAGGGTCCTGCAAGAATTCAGCATCTCTGATTTGAAGTTATAACTGCTTCTCCTGGGCCATGTGTCTGGCCCCTTGGCAGGCACTGGGGCACCCACGCCAGGCTGTCTAAGCGTGTCCACCGGCAGCTCCGGGAACCAACAGGGGACATCTCAATGGTACGTGTGTGACACAGCTTTATTTCATCATTTCATCTCTGGATTGAATTTTGAGCAGATGTGCATTGCTCTCTTTTTTTAAGGTAAAAAGCAATGAAAAATGCTGTGGTTTTGAAATTAAGTGAGCCCTTGAAAAATATCAGCTTTGTTTGGCTTCGGGTTTTGTTTTTTCCTATACTCTAAGTTTCTCTTCTTGGCAGCAAAATATCTAATTGAAAACTCAGCACGCCCACTGCCTCCCCACTCCTTCAAAAAAAAAAAAAAAATCTGAGGAAAGTTTTCACTAACTGAGAGAAGTTTTCAGTTTGGTTTTGTTTTTAAATGATAGTCATTTACTTAATCTTTTAAGCATTTGTAATAAATCAATTAACACCTGTGTATCAGTTTCTAATGTGTCTAATATTGCCCTGAGCTACAAAAAAAAAGATAATTTCTTCTATTCTCACAAATATCACAATCTTGTTGGAGAGGAGAAACTGAGACATGTGATACAGTTAGAGGACTAGTAAGTACGAATATGTGTCAGATCCCCAAGTGCAAGTTCAAAGAAGGAGGGACCACGGTGGGAAGGGGTGGTCCAGGAAGAACTCAGGGTCTTTACCTGTGCAATCATTCCTCATGCCTGAGAGAATGAGAAATATCTGAGAGCCCTGCTGCTCTCGGCCCTTCTCCAATCTGACAGATATTTATCCAGATCCAAATCTCTCCCCAAGTTTCACTGTGGCTCCTTGTAAGAACAGGAAAATCCTGCCCATGAATCAGACACTGGGAACTGCACAGAACCTGGTCGGCTTTGAGCTCATCAGCTCACACTGGGATTCCTGAGCACAGGCTTGCATTCCCGCTCTCAGTCTCCCTTGGCGACCTTCCACTCCAGCATCATCTTCTGTGCAGAGAACCAGGCACGTTTCTCATCAGCATTAATCCTGCTCTCAGCCAGGTATGTAGATGAGCACCAGGATGTGAATCTGTCAGAGGGATTCCAGCCCAGCCTTCTCTCACAGCTGGGACACTGGCCGAGTCATGGATACAACCTGATCAGACATGAGGCTGACAGGTACATTCTTTATAATTATGGTCCTGTTTGAACTTTCGCCTCATCAAAAATGTAACAACCAATGAAAGAAGAAATCCCTACTTCTTTCTTAGTGTATTTTTATTTTTTCAAAATTTTATGACCACTGTTGAGGAAAGGAGTAAGTTTTGGAATTACCGAAACAACATGTTGATGGCAGCAGGGTGCCAGCTTCATCAGCTCCCCCATCCCACTGAGACCCCTTGACGAGCCAGGGGACAGAGACTGGGCAGCAGCGGAGGTGAAATTTACTAGGTGGGACCTTGGGTTCAACTGATAGATCTGCTGCAGTCCTATCAGCCCTCTCGGGAATTATAACGCATTTCAACTTTGTACATTTCACATATTTCAAATATGAGAGCTCAGGACTGATGATAACTGGCCCTCATTTGCTCAGCAGACCTTTACTTCACACTGACCGTGGCCTGGTTCTGGGCAGTGTGGTGAGGATGTTAACAAATGGTCCTGCCCTTTGGGTGGTCACTGTTTATAGGGGATCTCTGAAAGCAAGAAGGAAGGAAGGTCCCAGAGGGGTGGCCTTTGAACTGAATCGGTCTTTCAAAATAAGTTGGTCAATAGAGTTGGACGGAGGGAAAGAGAGTTTTGGAAGATGGACCTTTCAGAAAAAGCAATTAACTTGAGCCAAGGCATGGGCACAAAAAAGCCAGAGCATTTGCAGAATTTCAGAATTTCAGACTGGGTAGAAGGAGCACGAGAGGGGCTTTGAAACGTACGGCTGGAGAGGTAACGAGAGTCCAGATCTCATGTCGCACAAAGGGCCTCTTATGCTACCCAAAGGAATTTGGATTTTTTTTTTTCCTTTAGGCATAAGGAAGCCATTGAAGGGTTTTAAACAGGCAGCAAAGTAATCAGATTTACTCTTTGGAAATAAGAACTCCTGATTAGTTAATGAGCTCATATTTCTTTTCTTTCATGTTAACCATTGTTTTATTTTTTGGTCTTTAGACTCTATTACTGATTGAAATAACAAAATGACTGGAGTTAAGAGGCTATGCCACTTAACCTTCCAAAGTCTCAGTTTCATCTGTTTTTAAAATAGTGGTTATATTATCTGCTTTACCTTACTAAGTTTGATGTAAGACTGAAGTAAGATGAAGGCAGATAAACTGGCTTGCGGTACTATTGTCATTGGTGTGCCTGTTGGACTCTATCAGTTAGCTGGTACCAAGCAGGTTACAGATGAATCAGTGTTTACTTTCAATGGGGAAAGGATAGTCTTTTCAACAAATGATGCTGGAACAATTGGATATTCATCTGCAAAATATATATATGAACTTACTCCCTTACCCCATACCATACACAAATATTAACTCAAAATTGGCCATAGATCTAAATGCTAAGCACTGTCTATAAAATTTCAAAAAGAAAACATAGAAATACAGGAGAAAATCATTGTGGCCTTGAATTACACAAAGATATCTTAGATATGACACCAAGACAAAATTCAAAAGAGAGAAATTGGTAAATTAGATTTTGTTAAAATCTAAAACACTTGCTTTTCAAAACACATCATTAAGCAAATACAAAGATAAGTCTCAGGCTGAGAAAAATATTTGCAAATCATATATCTGATAAAGACTTGCAGCTCAAAGAACTCCATGACTCCGTAGAGAACTTTACAACTCCATAGAAACAAGACAAACAATCCAATAAAAAGTGGACAAAAAACTTGAACCAAAAAATATACTATGGATAAAAAATAAGCACATGGAAGCTGCTCAATATTATTTGTGGTTAGGCACTCACACATATTTGTTGAGTGAATGAAATATATAGAGAGACAACTTTATAATATCAGTTGTGGCTCTTTCAGGTGAGAGAGAGAACAATGATGTCATTATTAGCCAAGTGAGCCTCAAATGAGTTAATCCAAATAATCTACATCAAGGTAAAGTTTTAATCTAAAATATTTATATATTTGAGGTAAAACTGGTAAATTTCTTCTTAAATTATTTGGATAATAGTTCAGGGCTTCCCTGGTGGTGCAGTGGTTAAGAATCCACCTGCCAATGCAGGGGACACGGCTTTGAGCCCTGGTCTGGGAAGATCCCACATGGCGCGGAGCAACTAAGCCTGAGTGCCACAACTACTGAGCCTGCGCTCTAGAGCCCACGAGCCACAACTACTGAGCCCGCACACCACAACTACTGAAGTCTAGAGCCCGTGCTCTGCAACAAGAGAAACCACCACAATGAGAAGCCCGTGCACCGCAACGAAGAGTAGTCCCCACTCAACGCAACTAGAGAAAGCCTGCGTGCAGCAACGAAGATCCAACACAGCCAAAAATAAAATAAATAACATAAATAAATTTAAAAAGAAAAAATAATCTTAGTTCAGAAACTTGAGAGATATTATACCATACCATTTTCTATCTTGGCTGTTAGAATTTGTGTGTGATTTGAGGATTCAAACCTCAGGTTGATCAAGTTCAGGATCATACTGAACAGGTGTATTCACCTCCCATCCCTCCTGAGAGCCCTGGGAAGTGACAGTGTAGCAGCAGCACAAAGGGGAATAAACCCATACAACAGAGAAAGTAAATGAGAGGGATTTCAGTAGACAAGACATTTCAACTCATACCCAGAGGACAGAAAGCAGATGGACAGGGCAGCAAAGGAAGCTGGAGCCCAGAATATAATAACTGGGGACCCTGTGGAGTCTCCCCTGTGGAGGCCTGGAGAATCTCAGGCCTCAGAAATGCGAGGTACAGTGGGCGTAAGTGAAGGAGAAGGCAGAAGAGCAGAGGGGATGATGGGCTGTGTGTCTTTGTGGCTGCTGTGCTGTCACCTCTCTTCCACCCCCTCCCCACCCCCTCCTGAGCATGTGGAAGGCCAACATTGCCACTATTAAAAATAGTGGTAAAAGAGGTGGGGTTTTTTAATAAATTTATTTTCTTATTTATTTAGTTTTAGCTGCATTGGGTCTCTGTTGCTGTGCGCGGGCTTTCTCTAGTTGCGGTGAGCGGGGGCTACTCTTTGTTGCTGTGCGTGGGCTTCTCATTGCGGTGGCTTCTCTTGTTGCAGAGCACGGGCTCTTAGGTGCATGGACTTCAGTAGTTGTGGCTCGTGGGCTCTAGAGCGCAGGCTCAGTAGTTGTGGCGCACGGGCTTAGTTGCTCTGTGGCATGTGGGATCTTCCCGGACCAGTGCTCGAACCCGTGTCCCCTGCATTGGCAGGTGGATTCTTAACCACTGCGCCACCAGGGAAGTCCCTAAAAGAGGTTTTTGTAAAAGAGACTGTACCAATTTACCTAGGAAGATGTAAATCTTCTGTCCTAGATGCTTCGTTACAGAGACTTCTTCTGGCATCACGGAGTGGGGATTGACTCTAACCCAGTCGAGCCACCTGTGGTGAAGGACCAGTTCCTTTTTACAATTTTTTAATCCATTGCAGACTGTTACTTTTTAGAATACAGTGGAAATGAATTACTAGAAAAGATAAAAATATAAAAGCAAAGACATGCCAAGTACAAGCCCAAACGTTTTATCATTAGATCCAAGAGACACAAGATTGCATTTCAATCAATGTAATCAAAACAAACAAAAAAATTTTTAAAATGGTACATATTTATTGATAGTGAGCATGTAGTTTTTGTCATTCTGTGATTGTAACTAGAGGTTATAAAAGAAATAGTGATTGTCCACACTTTAAGCCTGTAAGCATTGGATGGACATCACATATAAAAATATTGAAAGTTTTTATTGTAAAAAGTGAGTCTGATTCTTGCTTTTAAATGTATTTAATCCATGTTGGATTATCAACAGTGCTATTCACAGAGCATAATACATACCTAAACTGTTTCCATGTACTTTTTTCTTTATTTTTTGAAATAAAATTTACACACCCCAAAACTTTCCATTTTAAAGTGTACAATTCAGTGGTTTTTAGTATATTCACAGAGTTGTGCAACTACCACCACTATCCAATTCCAGAACATTTTCATCCTCCCAAATGGAAACTTTATACTTGTTAGTGGTCATTTCCCAAACTCCCCTACCCCCAGCCCCTGGCAACTGCTAGTCACCTTTCTGTCTTTATGGATTTGCCTATTATGGACATTTCATATAAATGGGGTAATACAATAAGTGGCCTTTTTTGTCTGGCTTCTGTCACTTAGCATCATGTTTTTAAGGTTCATCTATGTTGTAACATGTATCAGTACTTCATTCCATTTATGGCTGCATAACATTCTGTTGTATGGAGGGATCAAAATTTGTTTATCTGTTCATCTGTTAATGGGCAATTGAGTTGTTTCCACTTTTTGGCTATTATGAACAATGTTGCTCTTAACATTAACATACAAGCTTTTGTGTCAAAATATGTTTCCAGTTCTCTTGGGTATATCCCTAGGAATGGAATTGCCAGGTTATGTAGTAACTTTCTGACTTTTTCAGGAACTACTGTTTTCCACAATGGTTGCCCATTTTCCATTCCCACCAGCAGTATATGGGGGTTTCAGTTTCTCCATAACCTCGCCAACACCTATTATTTTCCCTTTTAAGTAATAATTATTGTAATGGGATGTAGCTGTTGTTTCTAGTGTGTGTGAAATGATAAATCACTGTAGATTTGATTTGATTTGCATTTCCCTAATGATATTGAGCATCTTTTCATATGTTTATTGTCCATTTGTATGTCTCCTTTGGAGGAATGTCTATTCAAATCATTTGCCCATTTTAAACCTGAATTATTTGTCATCTTCTTGAGTTGTAAGAAATTTTTTATATATTCTGGATACTAGACCCTTATCAGATACATGATTTAAACATTTTTTCCCATTCTATGGGTTGTCTTTTTTTTTTTTTTAAATAGTTTGTTTATTTATTTATTTATTTATTTTTGGCTGTGTTGGGTCTTCGTTTCCGTGCAAGGGCTTTCTCTAGTTGCGGCGAGCGGGGGCCACTCTTCATCGCGGTGCGCGGGCCTCTCACTGTCGCGGCCTTTCTTGTCGCGGAGCACAGGCTCCAGACGCACAGGTTCAGTAGTTGTGGCTCACGGGCCCAGTTGCTCCACAGCATGTGGGATCTTCCCAGACCAGGGCTCGAACCCGTGTCCCCTGCATTGGTAGGCAGATTCGCAACCACTGCGCCACCAGGGAAGCCCTATGGGTTGTCTTTTCACTCTCTTTATAGTATCCTTTGATGCACAAAAGTTTCCGGTGTTGATGAAATTCAGTTTGTCTACTTTTTTCTTTGCTTACTTGTGCTTTAGGGGTCATCTCTAAGAAACTATTGCCTAACCCAAGGTCATAAAGACTTACGTACATGTTTTCTTCTAAAATTGTTATAGTTTTAGCTCTTGAATGTAGATATTTTGTCCATTTTGACATAATGTTTAAATATGTTGTGAGGCAGGGGTCCAAATTCATTCTTTTTGCATGTGGTTAATCAGTTGTCCTGGCATCATTTGTTAAAAAGAGACTATTCTTTTCTCCATTGAATAGTCTTGGCACCCTTTCTCAAAAAAATCAATTGACCATAAATGCATGGGTTTATTTCTGGACTCTCAATTCTACTCACTGTTCTATATGTCTATTCTTATTTCAGTGTCACCTATGTGGATTACTGTAGCTTTGTAGTACATTCTGAAGTTAGGAAGTGTGAATCCACCAAGTTTGTTCTTTTTCGAAATTGTTTTGGCTATTCTATGTCCCTGGCATTTCTGTCTGAATTTTAGGATCAACTTGTCAATTTCTGCAAACACAGTAGCAGAAATTTTGATAGTGATTGCACTGAACTGTAGATCAATTTGGGTAGCGTTCCCATCCTAACAATATTAAGCTTTTCACTACACAAACATGAGATGCCTTTATATTTATTTAGATCTTCAATTTTTTTCAGCAATGTTTTGTAGTTTTCATGTATAAGTCTTGCACTTCTTTTATTAAATTTATTCCTAAGTATTTTATTCTATTTTAAATGGAATTGTTTTCTTAATTTCAATTTTGGGCTGTTCATTGTTATTGTATGACACAATTGATTTTTGTCTATGGTCTTGTATACTACATACTTCCTGAACTCATTTATTAACTCTAATAGATTTTTTGTATGTGGAATCTTCAGGGTTTTCTGTATATAAGTTCTGTCATCTGCAAGTAGAGACAGTTTCACTTTTTCCTTTCCAGTCTGGATGCCTTTTATTTCATTTTCTTACCCAATTGCCCTGACTAGAATTTCCAGTACAATGTCTTGTTCCTGAACTTAAGGGGGAAAGCTTTCAGTCTTTCACTATTAAGTAATATGTCAGTTGTGGATTTTTTGTAGATGCACTTTATCACGTTGAGGAAGTTGCCTTCAGTACCTAGTTTGTTGAAGGGTTTTAATCATAAAAGGGTGTAATTTTGTCAAATGCTTTTTCTGAATCAATTGAGTTGATCACATGGGCTTTTTCCCTTTATTCTATTAATGTGATGTATTACATTGATGGATTTTATATGTTGAACCACCTTGGACAGAGAGTTCCTTAAACATCTGAAGGCAATAAACCTCTGAATCTTTGTGGGGGGCTGGGGTGCTCCATGTGCATGTGGGATAATACCTTTAACCCTCAGACAGGCAGCTTAGAGCTCTGCCTTAGCCTTTACTTCCTGCTGGCACAGAACCTCAAGGTCAACTAGAGGGGAGAGCTTTTATAATAATAAATTACACAATAATTTGAATGTGTAATCTATATGTAATATAAATATATTATACAAGTATATATATTTATTTGTAAATATTTATGCATCCAATATAGGAGCACCTAAATACATAAAGCAAGTACTAAGAGACCTAAAAGGAGAAATAGACAGCAATACACCTCTTTATACAAAGAAGCAAATTATATTATATAAACTTTGTGTGAATAATACATGCCACACATATTTGATAAACATGTATTAATGTCATGTATATTCAGTTTATTTATAATTATTTATAAGTTATAAATTATAATTTATATGTTTTATGATAATTCATTTATAATACATATAATACACTCATTTATATGAATATGTACATTTTAGTAATTATATAAATTTATAAGTTTCTTATATTTATATTTTACAAATTACCAAGCTCTCCAAGAGTAAGAGCTGGGCCAACAAAATGGAAGCCCTGAGCAGCAGGTTGGCTGCTGTCCTGAGGACTACCTGGCATACCTGTAAATGCCTACAAACTGGTGAAGCAGCTGACCAAAGACTGGCAGTGCTGGAAGACCTTGTCCTGCAGGACTCCGCCACAGGTTTCACTGCCGACCTGTCAGTGCAGTGGCAGTCCTTCTCCACTGCGGAAGTCAGCAAGGCCCTGGATCCAGACATGATTTCCAAACGGGAACTTCCAGGAGCCAAAGACCAGGCAATGCCGAGTGTGGACAACTCCTTTGGGATGGCCTATGATGAGACTTTCTGGGGGTGCCACCATGGCAACAGTATGCCACAGCTGCTCATACCCCCTTCATAGAGGAGGACACATGAGACAGTCCACACCTCATCAGGTACTACGATGTCATGTCTGACATGGAAATTGAATTTATTAAAAATAAAAAGGCTGATGAAACATGCTGATGAGAAAGTAGACTGAATTAAAGCATCCATAAAAAATATGGACAAAGGACCTGAATAGACCTTTTCCCAAAGTTATACGAATGGCCAACACATCCATGAAAAGGTGCTCAATATCACTAATCACTATGGAAATGCAAATCAAACCCCACAATGAGATACCACTTCACCCTGTTAGAATGGCCATCATCAAAAAGACAAAATGTAACAAATGCTGGTGAAGATGTGGAGAAAAGGGAACCCTTGTGCACTGTTGGTGGGAATGTAAATTGGTACAGCCACTGTGGAGAGCAGTGTGGAAGAGATCAGATTTGTGGTCACCAGAGGCGGGGGGTGGAGGGTAGGGGAACTGGACGAAGGTGGTCAAAAGCTACATACTCCCAGTTATAAGACAAATAAGTCCTGAGGATGTGATGTACAACATGATGACTATGGTTAGCACTGCTTTATGGTATATTTAAAAGTTCTTAAGAGAGTAGATCCTAAGAGGTCTCATCACACGGAAAAAAATATTTTTTGTATCAATATGAGATGATGGATGTTAACTGAATTTATTGTGGTAAACATTTCACAATATACATAAGTCAAATGAAATATACATATATTTTGCTGTATATCTTAAACCTATGCAATGCTATATGTCAATTATATCTCAGTAAAACTAGGGGGGAGAGATGAGGAGAAAGTTTACAAAATAAAGTACATTTCTTTAAAAAAAAAAAAGAAATTAGTAGTGCACTGATTTACATTCTGTCATAATTTCTTTATTGTGAGTAAAATATTTTCCTGTCCTGTAGCTGAGTCATCAAAATGTACTCCTATACAAACCTTAAATGCAAAACCATATTAAACATGCCAGCTTGGGTTTCTCAGCATTGTGTTAAAATGCTACAAAATTATGTATTTGAGCATTCTGAATTTCCCTACTTGTCTCATTGTGGACCAGTAGCCAATGGTTTGCAGACCAGCACCAGTGAAGGAGCCCACCTAGGAACTCTTCCCTGAGCAAAGCCCTCACACGTGTGAAACTCCAACTTCCTCTTCCACAGAGGGTCCTGGGAGGAAAATGGACCCATCAAGCCACAGCCAGGGAATCCCTCACCACCTACCCAGAACAGTCACCTGCTTCATTCACTCATTTATTGATTCACACATGCATTCAATGAATGAGAATTACCACAGGAGGAAAATTAAAAACACCCAAAGAGAGATTTCCCTGGCAGTCCAGTGGTTAGGACTTCTTCCAGTGCAGGAGGTGTGGGTTCGATCTGTGGTCGGGGAGCTAAGATCCCACATGCCTCGTGGCCAAAAAACATAAAATAGAAGCAGTATTGTAACAAATTCAATAAAGATTAAAAAAAATAAATAAAAACACCCAAAGAAAATAAACAGAGCAAGTAACTCTGGAGTAAAAAAAAAAAAAAGATTCAAAGAACAGAAGAGAACTTTAGAAGAAAGTTTAACTGAATCATTAAAGATTCAACAAGAGATATTAAAGAGTTTCTCAGATTCAAGTCAGTTTCCTTTTGAAACATAAGAACATAATGTCTTGAAAAAGAAAGCAAAGATAAGCATTTGGAAATGAAAAATATGATTGTCAAAAAATTTTTTTTCAAAAGAAAGAATTTCAAAGTTAATCAAAATAACTTACACCAAGGGGTGGGGGTGGGGGGGTGGGGGTGGGAGGGATTAAAGGATGAATGAGATGGGAAAGTATTTAAAAATAATTAATAGAAGTAGGCAGTCCAGGACATCTAATATTTGAGTAGCAGGAGTTCTAAGAAGAGATACCAGAAAATGAAGGGTAGGAGATCATTCTTTTAAAGTGTGAGGAGGACAAAACTTTACTCGGAACCAAAAATGTTCAGAGTAAATGGGACCATAGAATTCCAAGCAGGACAAAAGAAATTAAAAGGCTTGAGACTCATCTTTGTGAAATTTCAGAACAGTAATAATAATAGGAGACTTAGCAATATTCCAAAGAGGAAAAAACAGACCATCAACCAAGGAGAAGATTTCAGCTGGTATCAGGTTTTTCTCATCGGCCACACATATGTTAGAAAATACTGAAGCAATGCCTTCAAATGCAGAGGAAAAATTATTTTGAAACTTTAATAATTGGCCCAGACAAACAATAAACTATGCAAGGGAAATAAATGCATTTTAAGTGATACTGGAAGTTCACCTGTCAAATCTTTTTTCTCCAGAATTTACTGGAGAATATACTCTAGTCAACTGAAGGAGAAAGCCAAGCAGACTCACTGTGGAGGCTACTGAAGGTCCAGATGGGGCGGAAGACTCCAGATGATGGCACGTGAGTTTGTCCCAGAGAAAACTCAATTAAAATTAGAACAATTAAGGACTCTGGGAAAAGGAGGACTTCATGCAGTTAGTGTGACAGGCAGATAAATTTTAGGTTACAGTGAAGGTATATTATTCCTCTTCCAACAAGAAGTATAAAAATAATTTAAAACTTAAGGAGGGGAAAATGGAAAGATGTGAAGACTGGCTCAGATGTGATACTTGTACTGTGTGAGCTTTGAGCATCTACTGCAAGTACAGAAAGGGGGTTCATTTTATTGTCGTGAGCCCCATTCCTCTTGGACACCACCGCAGTTCTGCACTGGACACTTAGAGAAGGGGATGTTAACCGGGAAATCCACCCAGTGCTGCAGGAGCAGTGTTTACAAATTCATAAAGGCTGCCCTTGGCTTTCTACTTTTAGAATCAACCTGCAGACATTGAAGACTTAATTATAGTTGCAGAATGAAAGGTAAAATATTATCAGCCTTAATAAAGTCATAACTGTCAGAAGTTGTCAGTGAACAAGGGTAAGGAAAAAGAGGGAAGATTGTAAGGCATTTTATATGGCGCAAGGGAGTCAAAAACATTGACAAATGTTGATGAAACAAAGAAATAGACTATGTTGCTTAATATGACAATAATAACCAACATAAAAATTTTTTGAATTGTCAAAAAAATTGTCAAAAATTTAGAGAAATGGAAATGGGAAAAGGCAGTTCTATAAGTGAGATAAATCTTTATCTTTTGTATCAGGAAGTAAATAAGTATTGTTTTAAATATATTGGTCACTTGCATTTCTGTGAAATGTCCAGAAGAGGTGAATAAATATATAGAGACAGAAGATGGAATGGGGATTGCCCAGGGCTGGGACTGAAAATGTGG
This sequence comes from Eubalaena glacialis, assembly GCF_028564815.1. NCBI lineage: Eukaryota > Metazoa > Chordata > Mammalia > Artiodactyla > Balaenidae > Eubalaena > Eubalaena glacialis. Next base: position 87,990,726 of record NC_083731.1, on the reverse strand, counting down.
GGTAACTGCAAATGGCCAGGAGGACCGTTTTGGAGTGATAGAAATGTTCTAAAATTGGATTGTGGTGATGCTTACACAACTCTGTAAATTTACCAAAATTCATTTCATTGTACACTTAAATAAGTGAATTTTATACACACATTATACATCAATAAAGCTGTGTTTAAAAAAGAACTGTTAAAAATTGATGTATTATTGGAAGTTTTAGCCACAGCAATCAGAGAAGAAAAAGAAATAAAAGGAATCCAAATTGGAAAAGAAGTAAAGCTGTCACTGTTTGCAGATGACATGATACTATACATAGAGAATCCTGAGGATGCTACCAGAAAACTAACAGAATTTGTTGGTAAAAATTCATTAATACAAAATTAATGCACAGAAACCTCTTGCATTCCTATACACTAATGATGAAAAATCTGAAAGGGAAATTAAGGAAACACTCCCATTTACCACTGCAACAAAAAGAATAAAATACCTAGGAATAAACCTACCTAAGGAGACAAAAGACCTGTATGCAGAAAACTATAAGACACTGATGAAAGAAATTAAAGATAATACAAACAGATGGAGAGATATACCATGTTCTTGGATTGGAAGAATCAACATTGTGAAAATGACTATACTACCCAAAGCAATCTACAGATTCAGTGCAATCCCTATCAAACTACCAATGGCATTTTTCACAGAACTAGAACAAAAAATTTCACAATTTGTATGGAAACACAAAAGACCCCGAATAGCCAAAACCACCTTGAGAAAGAAAAACGGAGCTGGAGGAATCAGGCTCCTGGACTTCAGACTATACTACAAAGCTACAGTAATCAAGAGAGTATGGTACTGGCACAAAAACAGAAATATAGATCAATGGAATAGGATAGAAAGCCCAGAGATAAACACAAGTGCATATGGTCACCTTATTTTTCATAAAGGAGGCAAGAATATACAATGGAGAAAAGACAGCCTCTTCAATAAGTGGTGCTGGGAAAACTGGACAGCCTCATGTAAAAGAATGAAATTAGAACACTCCCTAACACCATACACAAAAATAAACTCAAAATGGATCAAAGACCTAAATGTAAGGCCAGACACTATAAAACTCTTAGAGGAAAACATAGGCAGAATACTCTGTGACATAAATCACAGAAAGATCCTTTTTGACCAGCTCCTAGAGAAATGGAAATAAAAACAAAAATAAACAAATGGGACCTAATGAAACTTAAAAGCTTTTGCACAGCAAAGGAAAACATAAACAAGACGAAAAGACAACCCTCAGAATGGGAGAAAATATTTGCAAATGAAGCAACTGACAAAGGATTAATCTCCAACATTTGCAAGCAGCTCATGCAGCTCAATATCAAAAAAACAAACAACCCAATCCAAAAATGGGCAGAGGACCTAAATAGACATTTCTCCAAAGAAGATATACAGATTGCCAACAAACACATGAAAGGATGCTCAACATCACTACTCATTAGAGAAATGCAAATCAAAAACTACAGTGAGGGTATCACCTCACACCAGTCAGAATGGCCATCATCAAAAAGTCTACAAACAATAAATGCTGGAGAGGGTGTGGAGAAAAGGGAACCCTCTTGCACTGTTGGTGGGAATGTAAATTGATACAGCCCCTATGGAGAACAGTATGGAGGTTCCTTAGAAAACTAAAAATAGCACTACCATACGACCCAGCAATCCCACTACTGGGCATATATCCTGAGAAAACCATAATTCAAAAAGTGTCATGTACCACAATGTTCATTGCAGCTCTATTTACAATAGCCAGGACATGGATGCAACCTAAGTGTCCATCGACAGATGAATGGATAAAGAAGATGTGGCACATATATACAATGGAATATTACTCAGCCATAAAAGAAATGAAATTGAGTTATTTGTAGTGAGGTGGATGAACCTAGAGTCTGTCATGCAGAGTGAAGTAAGTCAGAAAGAGGAAAACAAATACCGTATGCTAACACATAGATATGGAATCTAAAAAAAAAAAAAAAAAAGGTTCTGATGAACCTAGGGGCAGGACAGGAATAAAGACGAAGACATACAGAATGGACTTGAGGACACGGGGAGGGGGAAGGGTAAGCTGAGACAAAGTGAGAGAGTGGCATGGACTTATGTATACTATCAAATGTAAAATAGATAGCCAATGGGAAGCAGCCGCACAGCACAGGGAGATCAGCTTGGTGCTTTGTGACCACCTAGAGGGGTGGGATGGGGGGGTGGGAGGGAGACGCAAGAGGGAGGAGATATGGGGATATATGTATATGTATAGCTGATTCACTTTGTTATAAAGCAGAAACTAACACACATTGTGAAGCAATTATACTCCAATAAAGATGTTAAAAAGAAAATTGATGGGTCAAAGAACAGATGCAAAAGCACATTATTTAGAAAGTGTTAGGTTAATGTTCGGTAACCAACAGGAGTAAAAATAGATGTTTTCAAGAGTCATCTAGGAACAGTGGGGCATGGTGAGAAAGTGAAATGGAGGCTGTTGTTTATCATTTATGCTTTTCTGTGCTATTTGATTTTTTTTATCGACACATAAAAATTAAAAAAAAATTTAAACATTTAGATTCATTGATGCAGAAAATAAATTCCTATTTTTAATCTTTTAAAATTTAAATATGAGTAATTATGCCATTGGGTAAATGAGCAGATTATTTTTTCTCCTAAAGACCAAGGCCAAGTGGCACACTCTTTGACAAGCCACCATTGGTAACTCGATGGAGGCAAGAGCTCAGCTGAGCATAGTCAGAAGTGTGCAGCACTCCCAGAATAGAACAGTGTAAAGGAGAATAAGCAACTGACCATCCCGGGAACGACATTTGGTACAGCTATGCTAAGTGGTTGCCATGGATTAACAGATCAAACATAAATAATTTTCAGGGAAGCAAGTGCCCTAGAAAACGAGATGACAAGTGAAGTCGATAATGTTCTCAGCTGTCTTCATCTGTTTGTGTAAGAACGATGCCAAAGTAATCATCTGTATGCTTGGGTTCTGAGCCTCATGAAGCAGCCTTCTTAACCTGGCCCAAAACTGTTAGGGTGGCTGATGAGAGACTGTGAAAAACAAATAGCAAGAAGTTTTCGAGATGGGAAGTGTTAGGATGGGTCTGGGGGCTTAAAGCTGCAAGCTGAGGGCCTTGCAGTTGGTTTAGTCACCAACACACTCAGCACCAAGGTTGCTACAAAGTGCCTGGGAATATTTCAGTGTCATTTTGTTGGGTAACCAGAAACTTTAGACATGGATTCCCTTTCAAGTAAAGTGCTATGTTGGTGATAATAGTAAACCCATTGAGGGATCGCATGCAGCCAAGCAGACAAGAAAAGGGAGTGTGTTGCTTTTGGGCCAACTCCATCGTATTCAATTCTGTTGCACAGTCTTCCTGATAACAGTCTTGGTTTGCTCATTTTTTTCAGAATCCTCTTTTTACTTAAAAGTGTTCTTCAACCAGTTTGAAACTGAATTCTAAGAGAAAGCCAGTTGTGAGCTGGAGAAGTTGGAGACTGATGTTCTCCTGGGTCTGTTCATGAGCCCTGGGGCCTGCTTTCTCTCAGACATAAGGAGGCGCATGTGAGATCCCCACCAGCTACAAATGTTCACGTGCTAGGCAGGATGCAGAACTTCAGGGGATATAAAACAGCGACCTTCCTGAGTTACACGGGACAAATTAATAAAACGGTAAGTAGCAATAGAGACCAGCATATAGAGTGTTGTACGGTGTGTGTGTGTCAAGTTTTGTTCGGGTCCTTTGATGTTGGGTACGTGAAGCCATCAGTGTGTATGAAGGTGTGTGTGTGTCCGGGAGGATGCAGACGATACTCAACATCTTAAACATTGAAAGGAAAATATGAATGAGACTAAATTATGATCACTCTCCCCTCACTCATCTATCCCCCCTTTTCCAACTCTATCTGCTCACATGTTAAGTTGCATCTCTTCATGTTTTACCCCAGGTCAAGGTGATTACTGAGCTCAAAGATCTAACAAGTTCACCACAGACAATGCCTCCCTGACAATATGCACCTAATCCAGCACTACCCAAGTCCACTGTTGGGACACGCATTATCCAGCTATAAAGCCCCAAATGCAGGTGGAGGTGGTGGTCCTCTTCCTTTGGACCTTCCCTCCTCTGCACCCTAAATAGAAAGTTAGAGAAAGACACTCAAAATCTCTCTTCACCTTTATTCCAGCCCAATCACTTTATTCTTCAAAAAAAGGAAAAGAATTGGAATAATTAACATAATTTTTCCCTGGACCCTGTTTTCTTATGTTCACTTTGATTGGACATAATGTGTTTTGCCTACCATTTCTGTTTCTTGGAATATCTAAACAGCTAGAGTAAAGAAAGCTGTTTTTTTCTTTTCCCTTTCCTTTAAAACTTAAAAGTTGGAGTTCCATAAAAAGTCAAAGTGGGGGACGGGGACTCATCAAAGAAATAATGCAAGAGGATTTCTCAGAACTACGAGTCACTAGTTTCTGTATTGAAAAGCCAACCAAGTAACCAAGCAAATAAGCACAATCATATCAGAGCATGTTGTCAAAATTTTTCAGAATTCCCGGACAGAGAAGGTCCTAAAACCTCCTAAAGATGAAGAAAAGAAAATGCAGTTAAGTGGAAGCCAGAAAGCAATGGAGCAATGCCTTTGAAATTCTAAAGAAAATGTTTTCCTCCTAGAACTATATACCAAGCCCAACTATAAATCAAGTGTGAGGACATAATAATGGTATTTTTTAATGTACAAGTTCTCAAAAAAAATTTTTTTGTCCCTTATATCAAAAAGCTAAAAAAAAGCTGAGCTTTTTTTTAGTAAAAGCTACCAGAAGATGAGTTTCACCAATAAAAATGAAGACAAGGAATAAAAGAAATAAGAAATCAGCACAGGAACAGGCAAAGAAATGGTGACGAGAGATCCCATGAGGACAGCTGTGGACCAGGCCTGGAGGACAAGAAGTCTGAAGTAGAGGAAACTGGAAGGTTGTAGAAGACGTTTCTCCTGAAAAAAAAATGAAATTGATCGAATGCCTGATGTGATCTGGGGGAAGATTTGGACAATTTGTGAAGAGTTTGTGGTTGAATTAGCAAAAAAGACATAAAAAATCAAGGGGGAAAAATAAGATTATTAAGTCCAAGAAAAAACTTTGTACAGAAAGGGAAAAGTAATCATGATTTACTACATGGCTCAGCTACAGATAACATTTACATGGTCATAATGATGTAAATACTGAATACTGAGCTAATTATTTTACAGCATAGCTATTTTTGGAACTGCGAGGAGAGACATAGTTAAGTAATCCTCTTTTATAGTAGGAAGATAACCTACAGCTGAACAATTGAAAAGTAGACATAGAAGCATGCCATTAGAGAATTATACCCTAAAACAGGTAAACACAGCTGTCTCAGAGTAGAAAATGAGGTGAGAAAGGGATGGAGCCTGTTGTTTCTCACAGCCAGCTTGTTAGCTTAAACTAAAGGCATGTATAAATTTGATAAATATTAAAGCTAAGACAAATACACACAAAAACAATCCAGTTAACAAAGGGGTTGGCACCAAGATGGGTTGCTTCTGATACCATAAAACTGTGGAAACCTGAAGCTTCCATCGACAAAATAATTATCCAAACTGGCTTCAATTAGGGGAAAAAAAGACATATATACTTGCAGTCATTGTAGTCAGAAATTAGTGGAATTTTCTGGAATTACAACCTTCTAGAACTAATAAGAAATAAGAAAGATATTAGAAGTGGGAAATGGCTTACATTATGAAGCAGAGGGCTGGCTTTAAAGAGCTCAGATTATTTTACAAAGATGTGCATCATCAGTTTAGGTTTATAGCTTCAGTGTCTGAGCCTGTGCTTTCACATAGGGCAAACCATGCTGTGGGTTACATCTATCCATGGTTAATGGTGATCCTCACCCACATAAGAAGGGGTGATATTGGGAGGCTGGCTATATGTGATCATTCTCCAGTTTACTTCTAATCAGTGATGGAGATTGTCTAAACTCTGGGGGTTTCCAGCCGTTCTTGTCCTCAGTTTTCAAGAAAAAGATTCAGTGTGGAAACAGTCTGGAGGGAGTCATGGAAAAGGAGAAGGCTCAAGAAGAAACCACTTGGGAAATGCAGTCGCCTGGTGGCTAGGAAGAAGATGTTTGTACCACCAAGACACTGGAATTCAAACTAACAGGTCAGATTTGCACAGCCTTATATAAGGCAGTGGAAATGAGAAACAAAAGACAAAAAGACTGGCCCCGCCGTGACTGGCAGTGCGTTCTGCGCCCATCTGTTTGGGTTTACTGAGTTGTCCTTTGCCAGCAGAGTTGGGGAAATGCATAAAAATAATTCCATCCCATCTCAGGCAGGCAGTGTAATCAGAAAGGGAATATAATAAACCAATTCATGGAAATGGTGGGGTGTACCCTGTAAAAACTTAAAGCCAACATCTCTGAGCCAGGGTTGACTTCTTCAGTAAACTTTTGCTGAGTTTCCCAAGACAGCATGTCTCTTTCTTCTTTTCCCAGAAGCGTCCCAACCCAAAAAGCCTTTGGAAATAATGTCCTGTGCCAGTTTCCTAATCCCAAAACTCTACGGCAGATTATCCTAAAATAATGTCATTAGAAATGCTAGACTGGATTCTCAGTTGATTGAATTATAAGTTGATATGAAGTCAACTGCAACTATAAAATTGAACAATAAATCCTAATCATGTCCCTTGAACAACAACAACAAAAATGTGGGGAGGGGGTCCTTCAGTAAAACCTGGGCTTCTTCGTGTCTCACAAATCATGACGCTTGGACTCCTTAAGTAAAATAGTGAGGCTCTGTCTTCTTCCTTTGACCCCACAAGCCATGCGGGCCCTCAGGGGGAGAAAAGGCAGCCCTGACCCCTTGTGTATGCATCAGAGCCTCTGCGGGAAGCAGCAGTTCACCCAGGGGCCCCACTTCACACACATCCATGCAGAGACCTTTCACAGAGCTGTGGACCACCCCAAGGGCTCCACCAAAGATGCGAAGAGACCCCAAGGTGAGCATCATTAGGGAAAAAGACAGGTTCCCCCGGTTTGATGGGAAGACAGGAGAAGGGAAGGTGACCAGAGCCCAGTGGCTACATTCTTGGAGGGACAGTTATTACCTGAACGGTGGGCCGGCAGTGGGAGAGCAGGGGAGGACGGTCCTGAGCTCTCTTCCCTCCTGCTCTCCATCCTCTGGCCAGGCCCAAAGCTGGCTGACAAGAAGCTGAAAAAGGGAGTTCACAGGGATCAGTCTCCCAGGATTCAGACCGAAGAGAAGAATGGATGGGGAAGGTGGGGAGGAAGGAAGAAATGAGGAGAAACCAGCACAACTGGCATTTTGAGCCAAAATGGTTGACTTAGACAACACCTGGAATTGATTTTTCAGACGCTTGAAAAGTATGTATATTAACGTGTGTACATGTGTATGTAAAATAGAGATCACACACACACGGACTAGTTATCATTGTACCTCGAAAGTGATCTCAGTTCGCATAGAGTCATGAAGACACAAAACACTTTATGTTATACAAATATGGATGTCATAGCAACCCCGTGCCCCACAAGACTCCCGTTCAGCCTGGAGTGAGAGGCCTGGGTGTTGTATTTTCAACAGCTCAGTGAGTGATTCATTGCACATAAAGTTCTGAGAACCAGCCACTTCAGTAGTCAATATCAGTCATGCACCTCTAAGGAAAAATGCATTTAAGCAGATTATTTTCCTTCTGATGACGGGGTTGGACCCTCTCTAACCAGAAGGAGAAGGAGCAGGAAAGGTGGAAAGGTGTGAAGGGAAGGACAGAAGGCAGAGAGAGGAGCAGAGACAGCTTCTGAAGGAAACAGGGAAAAAGCAGGGAGGAGAGGGGCAAGAAATAATAAGAAAGAGGAATCAGAAATGTGCACGTGTGGCTGACATCATAGTAGAAGTTTTATGTAGGGTCCATTTATAACCTTTAAAAATTCTAAGCACTAAGAACATTATGACTACCTGCTGAGAAGTTCTAAAGACCGTGACACCCTGGTAGCTATGAGCGCACCCACGGCCCAGAGCTCGGTTTGTGAATACTAACCTGCAATGAAAGAAACCAGGGATCCTTGGAGAAATAGCTGATTCTAAGGCTGGGGCAGGAAATATGCAAGATGTACCTGGAGCATCTTGTAGGGTCAGGAAGTGAGAAAGTACTCAAAAAACAAACAAGCAGGAGCATCTGAAAGGGACACAGGATCCAACCTGAAAGAGCTCCCAACAGCCAAAGCAACAGAATAAAGTATATTGGACTACAGCCCAAAGTGCAGATAAATGTACACGAGTCCACAATTCTGTAAATAAATACTAAATAATTAAATGAGGGGAAGAGATGCGGTTTTCATACACAGGAATTCCAAGCAATACACACAGATACTCCCCTCACTGGGAGTGGAGTTTAATTTCCTCTTTGGAGGGTAGGCTGGGCTGACTTGCTCCCAAGAATAAAGAAATGGGAAGAGAAAAACAGTGACTTTACAGTGGAGAAACCTGACTGACACCACCTGAACCAGGTGGAAGTGAACATCACCAGCAATGTCACGTGGAGATCTGTGCCCTCAGTACCACATGTGGAAAGGACACATCTCCTCGGGGATAATCTTGCCAGAAACGCATCATTCTGCTCCAATTAGGAGGACATCAGATGAACCCAAATTCAGGGACATTCTAAAAAATGCCTGCCCAGTACTCCTCAAAACTGTCAAGGTTATGAAAATAAAGAAAGGCTAAGGAATTGTCACAGAGCTGAGGATCCCAGGGGACATAACAATGAAAGCAACGTGGGGTTCAGGATGGGACCATGGAACAGGGAGAAGAGATTATGGGAAAACGTGTTTGAATTCATGTTTTAATAAAGTCTGGATTTTAGCTAGTAGTAATGGAGCAATGTTAAATTTGAGGAATTTTAATTTTTTTTTGAATTTTATTTTTTTATACAGCTGGTTCTTATTAGTTATCCATTTTATACATATTAGTGTATATATGTCAATCCCAATCTCCCAACTCATCACACCATCACCACCACCCACCCCACTTTCCCCCCGTGGTGTCCATACGTTTGTTCTCTACATCTGTGTCTCTATTTCTGCCCTGCAAACCAGTTCATCTGTACCATTTTTCTAGATTTCACATATATGCGTTAATATACGATATTTGTTTTTCTCTTTCTGACTTACTTCACTCTGTATGACAGTCTTTATGTCCATCCACATCTCTACAAATGACCCAGTTTCGTTCCTTTTTATGGCTGAGTAATATTCCATTGTATATATGTATCACATCTTCTTTATCCAATCATCTGTTGATGGGCATTTAGGTTGCTTCCATGACCTGGCTATTGTAAATAGTGCTGCAGTGAACACTGAGGTGCATGTGTCTTTTTGAATTATGGTTTTCTCTTGGTATATGCCCAGTGAGGAATTTTAAAATTATTCAGATAATTTTAATTTTAAATAAAAAACCAAATGTTAGAACTATTGATACTTCCTATAATATCTAAAGCAGTTTTTAAGACATTGGCTTGAGTAGTATCTTAATGGAATTACAGACCACTTTTGAAAAACGAATACTGCAAAAAACAACATAAACCCTCCTGCTTCACTTTATGTACAGTGATCATCTGGATGTTTCCGTTCACTTCACTGAATTAAAAGAGGCTCCCCCTCCAGGAAGCAAAAAGTAGCTGCCATAGGAGTTCACTGGCCAGAAGTTGCACGAATAAAACCTCATGTAAAATTACTGAAATTTTCCTTGAACTAAAAATAAGCAAAATGAGTTGTTGATGACTAGATTGCTGATAAGGTCACCCCGGGAGACATTCCAGAAGCTCTGCAGATAATCATCTGCTCCCACAGTAAATTTCATACAGTCGGCCCATAAGAAATTTCACTCTCTGAAGTGATAAGACGTTCTGATTAATGCAAAAAATTCTCTTTTAAGGTTCAAATAGGAAGCAACTATTTGGATAACTAGAGGTACTATGAAAAACTTAGGTATTGAAATGGGATAATAAGTCCCTGTGCTGGTAATTGGTAACTAGAGGCTGAAACATGGTTACGGTGCCTTTTTTCTGGATGAACTTCAAAGCCCTTGACTCACGGTGGTGACAGCGAGTGGTACGTTTCTTGAGACACCGCCCTCTGGGGACAATGAACTGGTTCAGAACAGCTTTACCCAGGGATAAATATTCAATTATAAGGCTTTTTATTCCTAGAGTGCTGAATCCAAAGGATTCTCTGCAGGGCCAACTTAAAGGACATTTACTGAGCAAGATGTTTCCTGAATGTTTCTCATGGGTTGGAAAATGGTTTGTAGGGAGAGAGGACACCTGTACTTCCCTGGGCACCAGATTCCAAGAGTGACTGATAAGCTCCAATCACAGCAGCAGTTTCTCCATCCAAGGCCTTCAGAGATGTTGAAGGACGGAGGCAGACAGACAGAGAGGACCAGACTTAATGTTCCCAAAGTACTAATTCACCACGGAGAAGACAAAATGTTTCCGTAACTGTGATAGAGCATCCAGTGGCAGCTAAGTTTTATTTCATTCTTACGAAAATATAGATTTTTAAATTTATCCTAACCAGAATATTGACTTTGGTCTCTTTTAAGTATCATTCTCCAATATGAACTGCTGAATCCTGGGACCACAAGTAAGATACTCTGAAGGGCTATCTCCTTATCTCACACTGAGAGCACAACTTACATGGAAACATTCACAGCTGATTCATCCCTGCAGACATCCCTCCATCCCTGCAGACATCCCTCCATCCCTGGATGGAGAACAGAACCAGATATCCCCCAGGGGGACAGCTAAGTGGTTTTTTAACTACAGAAATGACTGGTGACGTGGACCAGGAAAAGTTTCTAGATGCAGACAATCTTTGCCGTGCACCACGGCAGGAATTCCACAGTCTCAAACAAATCCTTGCCAAGATATTTGGATGGAGTCAAAGCTTAACTTTGAGGGGAATCCCACCTCTGCTGCCGCTGCCCCTAACAGCCCACCATGGGCTGGGATTGTGTGGACTTCCATTCCAGCCAGAGCCCTGGCCTGATGTCCCAACATTTATAACCAGAGGTCACTCACTCATTTGGTAACCAGAACGTACCCTATTCTCTTAATGACTTGATTGAAACTTCCTAAGAAGCAGAACTATGTCTTTTTAACCCCAAATCCAGCTCAGGCCTAACCCGATGAACCATAAATATTTGTCCAATGAATGAATAAACTACACTGTGTTATCACCCAAAGTCTCTTGTGTAAAATCTAACGTGATCCTCTCAGAATCTGCCACCAGGAAGATGTTGTCTCTTTCAAGGAATTTATAAGCATCTTACATTAGAATCAGAATTATTTAACTCACTAAGCTTAGCTTTTTGCCCTGGCAGCCAAATCAGAACCAAATAGTGTATTCAGTAGCAGTAACGAGACAAGGCCTTACAGTCAGAGTGTTTTCTTTTCTGATTTTGGTTTGTTAAACTTATTGTTTATTTATATTTTATTCTAAGCTGCCTCAAACTGAGAAAGACAGTGATCATTAAATAAATAAGTAAAAAAGTGGCAACGTGGGTTATGTTAACTGATCCATGATTTCAAGGTGTCCTGTTCCTCCCCCAGGGGCAGGAGACTACATTTCTTCCCCTCCCTGGGAAGCCAAGGGGTGTTGTCTGTGTCCTGGGGGCAGGAGAGTTTCCGTCCCTCCCCCAAGGCGGCTGGTTCTGCTTTTACACCTCCAGGGGCAGAGGGTACGTGGGTGGGCTTTGGGCTGGTCCCCAGGGGCAGCTGCCCTCCTCTGTCCCAGCACCGAGGGGCTCCAGTCTCCTGCGTCAGGGGATGGGAGCTCCTTTTCCATCTGGGTTCCCGGCTGAGGGACATGCTCGCCCACATGAGCCTTGGGAATCTGCCTTCTCATTTGTCTGTATGGGGCCACCTCCTCCTTGCGCTGCAGGTGATCTGGCCTCTCCTGGAAGGGCTGGTCCCTCTTTGAAATTCCGTTCACTTGGTGACCTTGTAACCTCGGCTCTCTGATGGGCTCCAGAAAACTCATGATTTGGTAGATTATCCAGCTTGTTGTCATTGCTAAGGTGGGAGTGATGTTCTTTTGCAGCTTTCTACATCCTAAGTGGAAGCAGAATCACCAAGGTAATAGTTTGAACCACCACTGGGTGTTTTTCGAACACCCTTCAGCTGTGGAGCCATGGTTCCCATCCCCTCCTGCCTTCCTTACGTCCAGCGGGGGCCCAGGCTCTGATTCTTTGCCAGGGTTCACATTCCGATCAAACCCATGACCTGAGTTTATTAGTCCCATGCCCAGGCACCTGGGTAACCAGCCATCCTGATGGGAAATCAGATTACACCACGGGGTGGAGAACCACAGCCTCCTATGTAGTTATCACTTTTCACATCAGGGCTGTATTTTGGCAAGATCTCATAAATTTTCACAACAGGAACTTTAAAAAGCAACACATAAGGTTTACATAGTACAAAGAGAAATAGAGATGAATCATTTTCATAATTAATGCGTAGTAATTATATCAACACAGTCAATCCAAGTAATTTAATCTTAGCCCCATGATATGGGCTCTGAAGTTACCACGAGGTTGTTTGGTCTGGATCAGTACTTGCCAGATTTGTACTTTTTCTTGAGCTTTTTGATTCATGAAAATATATGATAAAGTCTATATGGAAAATGAAGCCTTGGTACCTTCCTGAAAGTTATTTATACAAATTATGGAGGCCTTTATAACAATATCTTTGCTAATCATTGTCTTTCCAATTGTCTTTATTTTCTATGTTAACTTGTCCTTGGAGTGTTACTGTTTCTGGTTGGTATTATATATGCCTGGAGAAAGCAAGCAAAATGTCCATGTGAGGTATCCTACTCCAGCAGTGAGATTAACCAGCTTTCCTGAAGTTGCTAGAAGATTGTACAGAACAAAATTATACTGTTTAAAGTTTTAAAGCAAGTAGTCTCCAGTTTAAATAATGGCAGATGACTGTTTTTTTCCTAATAAAAAGTTATAAATACAGTAACTCTATTAGAAGGGCCACATGCTACAAATTTTTCTGAAACAATTTTTTATAGTTTAAATTACAAACACCAGAAGTCAAATGTTTATAATTAAAAACTTAAATTCTGGTATCACAAATCCCATACTGTCAAACACAGAGCACATACCTTTTTTTTTTTTGAATTTAATTTTATTTATTTTTTTATACAGCAGGTTCTTATTAGTTATCCATTTTATACATATTAGTGTATATGTGTCAATCCAATCTACCAATTCATCACACCACCACCCGCCACTTTCCCCCCTTGGTGTCCATATGTTTGTTCTCTACACCTGTGTCTCTGTTTCTGCCCTGCAAACCGGTTCATCTGTACCATTTTTCTAGGTTCCACATATATACGTTAATATACAATACTTGTTTTTCTCTTTCTGACTTACTTCACTCTGTGTGACAGTCTATAGATCCATCCATGTCTCTACAAATGACCTAATTTTGTTCCTTTTTATGGCTGAGTAATATTCCATCATATATATGTACCACAACTTCTTTATCCATTCGTCTGTTGATGGGCATTTAGGTTGCTTCCATGACCTGGCTATTGTAAACAGTGCTGCAATGAACATTGAGGTGCATGTGTCCTTTTGAGTTATGGTTTTCTCTGGGTATATGCCCAGTAGTGGGATTGCTGGATCATATGGTAATTCTATTTTTAGTTTCTTAAGGAACCTCCATACTGTTCTCCATAGTGGCTGTATCAATTTACATTCCCACCAGCAGTGCAAGAGGGTTCCCTTTTCTCCATACCCTCTGCAGCATTTGTTGTTTGTAGATTTTCTGGTGATGCCCATTCTAACTGGTGTGAGGTGATACCTCACTGTAGTTTTGATTTGCATTTCTCTAATAATTAGTGATGTTGAGCAGCTTTTCATGTGCTTCTTGGCCATCTGTATATCTTCTTTGGAGAAATGTCTATTTAGGTCTTCTGCCCATTATTGGATTGGGTTGTTTGTTTTTTTAATATTGAGCTGCATGAGCTGTTTATATATTTTGGAGATTAATCCTTTGTCCGTTGATTCATTTGCAAATATTTTCTCCCATTCTGAGGGTTGTCCTTTCGTCTTGTTTGTAGTTTCCTTTGCTGTGCAAAAGCTTTGAAGTTTCATTAGGTCCCATTTGTTTATTTTTGCTTTCATTTCCATTACTCTAGGAGGTGGATCAAAAAAGATCTTGCTGCGATTTATGTCAAAGAGTGTTCTTTCTATGTCTTCCTCTAAGAGTTTTACAGTGTCCGGTCTTACATTTAGGTCTCTAATCCATTTTGAGTTTATTTTTGTGTATGGTGTTAGGGAGTGTTCTAATTTCATTCTTTTACATGCAGCTGTCCAGTTTTCCCAGCACCACTTATTGAAGAGACTATCTTTTTTCCATTGTATATGCTTGCTTCCTTTGTCATAGATTAGTTGACCATAGGTGTGTGGGTTTATCTCTGGGCTTTCTGTCCCGTTCCATTGATGTATATTTCTGTTTTTGTGCCAGTACCATATTGTCTTGATTACTGTAGCTTTGTAGTATAGTCTGAAGTCAGGGAGTCTGATTCCTCCAGCTCCATTTTTTTCCCTCAAAACCACTTTGGCTATTCGGGGTTTTTGTGTCTCCATACAGATTTTAAGATTTTTTGTTCTAGTTCCATAAAACATGCCATTGGTAATTTGATAGGGATTGCATTGAATCTGTAGATTGCTTTGGGTAGTATAGTCATTTTCACAATATTGATTCTTCCAATCCAAGAACATGGTATATTTCTCCATCTGTTTGTATCATCTTTAATTTCTTTCATCAGTGTCTTATAGTTTTCTGCATATAGGTCTTTTGTCTACTTAGGTAGGTTTATTCCTAGGTATTTTATTGTTTTTGTTGCAATGGTAAATGGAAGCGTTTCCTTAATTTCTCTTTCAGATTTTTCATCATTAGTATATAGGAATGCAAGAGATTTCTGTGCATTAATTTTGTATCCTGCAACTTTACCAAATTCATTGAGTAGCTCTAGTAGTTTTCTGGTGGCATCTTTAGGATTCTCTATGTATAGTATCATGTCATCTGCAAACAGTGACAGTTTTACTTTTTCTTTTCCAATTTGTATTCCTTTTATTTCTTTTTCTTCTCTGATTGCCATGGCTAGGACTTCCAAAACTATGTTGAATAATAGTGGTGAAAGTGGACATCCTTGTCTTGTTCCTGATCTTAGAGGAAGTGCTTTCAGTTTTTCACCATTGAGAATGATGTTTGCTGTGGGTTTGTCGTATATGGCCTTTATTATGTTGAGGTAGGTTCCCTCTATGCCCACTTTCTGGAGAGTTTTTATCATAAATGGGTGTTGAATTTTGTCAAAAGCTTTTTCTGCATCTATTGAGATGATCATATGGTTTTTCTTCTTCAGTTTGTTAATATGGTGTATCACATTGATTGACTTGCGTATATTGAAGAATCCTTGCATCCCTGGGATAAATCCCACTTAATCATGGTGTATGATCCTTTTAATGTGTTGTTGGATTCTGTTTGCTAGTATTTTGTTGAGGATTTTTGTATCTATATTCATGAGTGATACTGGTCTGTAATTTGCTTTTTTTGCAGTATCTTTGTCTGGTTTTGGTATCTGGTTTTGGGAGTGTTCTTTCCTCTGCAATTTTTTGGAAGAGTTTGAGAAGGATGGGTGTTAGCTCTTCTCTAAATGTTTGATAGAATTCACCTGTGAAGCCATCTGGTCCTGGACTTTTGTTTGTTGGAAGTTTTTAAATCACAGTTTCAATTTCATTACTCGTGATTGGTCTGTTCATATTTTCTATTTCTTCCTGGTTCAGCCTTGGAAGGTTATACCTTTCTAAGAATTTGTACATTTCTTCCAGGTTGTCCATTTTATTGGCATAGAGTTGCTTGTAGTAGTCTCTTAGGATGCTTTGAATTTCTGCGGTGTCTGTTGTAACTTCTCCTTTTTCATTTCTAATTTTATTGATTTGAGTCCTTTCCCTGTTTTTCTTGATGAGTCTGGCTAATGGTTTATCAATTTTGTTTATCTTCTCAAAGAACCAACTTTTAGTTTTATTGATCTTTGCTATTGTTTT
This sequence comes from Eubalaena glacialis, assembly GCF_028564815.1. NCBI lineage: Eukaryota > Metazoa > Chordata > Mammalia > Artiodactyla > Balaenidae > Eubalaena > Eubalaena glacialis. The sequence continues at coordinate 87,974,544 of NC_083731.1, read as the reverse complement.
CTTTGTTTCTATTTCATTTATTTCTGCTCTGATCTTTATGATTTCTTTCCTTCTACTAACTCTGGGTTTTGTTTGTTCTTCTTTCTCTAGTTCCTTTAGGTGTAAGGTTAGATTGTTTACTTGAGATTTTTCTTGTTTCTTGAGGTAGGCTTGTATAGCTATAAACTTCCCTCTTAGAACTGCTTTTGCTGCATCCCATAGGTTTTGGATCGTCGTGTTTTCATTGTCATTTGTCTCTAGGTATTTTTTGATTTCCTCTTTCATTTCTTCAGTGATCTCTTGGTTATTTAGTAACGTATTATTTAGCCTCCATGTGTTTGTGTTTTTTACATTTTATTCCCTGTAATTGATTTCTAATCTTACAGTGTTGTGGTCAGAAAAGATGCTTGATATGATTTCAATTTTCTTAAATTTACTGAGGCTTGATTTGTGACCCAAGAAGTGATCTTTCCTGGAGAATGTTCCGTGCGCACTTGAGAAGAAAGTGTAATCTGCTATTTTTGGATGGAATGTCCTATAAATATCAGTTAAATCTATCTGGTCTATTGTGTCATTTAAAGTTTCTGTTTCCTTATTAATTTTCTGTTTGGATGATCTGTCCATTGGTGTAAGTGAGGTGTTAAAGTCCCCCACTATTATTGTGTTACTGTCGATTTCCTCTTTTATAGCTGTTAGCAGTTGCTTAGGTGTTGAGGTGCTCCTATGTTGGATGCATGTATATTTATAATTGTTATATCTTCTTCTTGGATTGATCCCTAGATCATTATGTAGTGTCCTTCCTTGTTTCTTGTGACATTCTTTATTTTAAGGTTATTTTATCTGATATAAGTACTGCTACTTCAGCTTTCTTTTGATTTCCATTGGCATGGAATATCTTTTTCCATCCCCTCACTTTCAGTCTGTATGTGTCCCTAGGTCTGAAGTGGGTCTCTTGTAGACAGCATATAGATGGGTCTTGTTTTTGTATCCATTCAGCGAGCCTGTGTCTTTTGGTTGGAGCATTTAATCCATTCACGTTTAAGGTAATTATCAATATGTATGTTCCTATGATCATTTTCTTAATTGTTATGGGTTTGTTTTTGTAGGTCCTTTTCTTCTCTTGTGTTTCCCACTTAGAGAAGTTCCTTTAGCACTTGTTGTAGAGCTGGTTTGGTGGTGCTGAATTCTCTTAGCTTTTGCTTGTCTGTAAAGCTTTTGATTTCTCCATCACATCTGAATGAGATCCTTGCCGGGTAGAGTAATCTTGGTTGTAGGTTCTTCCCTTTCATCACTTTAAATATGTCATGCCACTCCCTTCTGACTTGTAGAGTTTCTTGTAGAAATCAGCTGTTAACCTTATGGGAGTTCCCTTGTATGTTATTTTTCATTTTTCCCTTGGTGCCTTCAGTAATTTTTCTTTGTTTCTAATTTTTGTCAATTTGATTACTATGTGTCTCGGTGTGTTTCTCCTTGGGTTTATCCTGTATGGGACTCTCTGTGCTTCCTGGACTTGGATGGCTATTTCCTTTCCCATGTTAGGAAAGTTTTCAACTATAATCTCTTCAAATATTTTCTCTGGTCCTTTCTCTCTCTCTTCTCCTTCTGGGACCTCTATAATGCGAATGTTGTTGCGTTTAATGTTGTCCCAGAGGTCTCTTAGGCTGTCTTCATTTCTTTTCATTCTTTTTTCTTTATTCTGTTCCGCAGCAGTGAATTCCAGCATTCTGTCTTCCAGGTCGCTTATCTGTTCTTCTGCCTCAGTTATTCTGCTATTGATTCCTTCTAGTGTATTTTTCATTTCAGTTATTGTATTGTTCATCTCTGTTTGTTGGTTCTTTAATTTTTCTAGGTCTTTGTTAAACATTTCTTGCATCTTCTTGATCTTTGCCTCCATTCTTTTTCTGAGGTCCTGGATCATCTTCACTATCATTCTGAAATCTTTTTCTGGAAGGTTGCCTATCTCCACTTCATTTAGTTGTTTTTCTGGGGTTTTATCTTGTTCCTTCATCTGGTACATAGCCCTCTGCCTTTTCATCTTGTCTGTCTTTCTGTGAATGTGGTTTTAGTTCCACAGGCTGCAGGACTGTAGTTCTTCTTGCTTCTGCTGTCTGCTCTCTGGTGGATGAGGCTATCTAGGAGGCTTGTGCCAGTTTCCTGATGGGAGGGACTGGTGGTGGGTAGAGCTGGGTGTTGCTCTGGTGGGCAGAGCTCAGTAAAACTTTAATCCACTTGTCTGCTAGTGGGTGGGGCTGGATTCCCTCCCTGTTGGTTGTTTGGCCTGAGGCAACCCAACACTGGATCCTACCCGGGCTCTTTGGTGGGGCTAATGGCGGACTCTGGGAGGACTCACACCAAGGAGTACTTCCAGAACTTCTGCTGCCAGTGTCCTTGTCGTCACGGTGAGACACAGCCAACCCCCGCCTCTGCAGGAGACCCTCCAACCCTAGCAGGTAGGTCTGGTCCAGTCTCCCATGGGGTCACTGCTCCTTCCCCTGGGTTCTGATGTGCACACTACTTTGTGTGTGCCTTCCAAGAGTGGAGTCTCTGTTTCCCCCAGTCCTGTTGAAGTCCTGCAATCAAATCCTGCTAACCTTCAAAGTCTGATTCTCTAGGAATTCCTCCTCCCGTTGCCGGATTCCCAGGTTGGGAAGCCTGACGTGGGGCTCAGAACCTTCACTCCAGTGGGTGGACTTCTGTGGTATAAGTGTTCTCCAGTTTGTGAGTCACCCACCCAGCAGTTATGGGATTTGATTTTATTGTGATTGCGCCCCTTCTACCATCTCATTGTGGCTTCTCCTTTGTCTTTGGATGTGGGATATCTTTTTTGGTGAGTTCCAGTGTCTTCCTGTCGACGATTGTTCAGCAGTTGTGATTCTGGTGCTCTCGCAAGAGGAAGTAAGGGCACATCCTTCTACTCTGCCCTCTTGAACGAATCTCAGCACATACCTTTTTAATTGAGGATCTGGCCAGGGGCCCCGGCAGAACTGAAGGCTGAGACTGGCAGTGAGAGTGGTCGGGGGTGGGCGTGGCCCTGCCTGCCGGGGCCCCCAGGGCATCCTCCGAGGGGGTAGGACTGTGCCCAGCTTGGAGGTGATGGATCACCTTGAAAGAGCAGCATGGGCAGGACCCATCTTTTATAAAAGCACTCACTTAGAATTGATGCCTTTCTGTTAGTGGAATAGAGCAAAGTCTGTCTGATTTTCTTATGTGGCCGGCTCTGCAAGGTTTCTTCTGCAACTGAGAATGACAGAGCAAGAATGCGTTTCTGGAAGCCAACTAGTCCAAACTCTTCTCCAGAGAAGAGGTGAATGACAATTCTACATCTAAAATGAAAAGATCAGCCAATCCTTTGTCAGATAAGAAACACATTTGGAAGAAAAAAAGGCCAGATGGATAGGTATTTCACAAAACTAAACCAAACTATACCCCAAAATATAATTAGACAACAATATTAGCTTTCTTTAAGTGTTCAGAGCAGATCACCCAATTTCGTAGTCTCATTTCTTAGGCTAACTTACCTTTATCAATTAGCTGACTATATTCTCTAATGATGAGTTATTTGGAATGTAAACATTTTGAAAAAATTAAAATCTTCTTATATTTCTTACCTCAAACAATTTTTTCATCCATTTAAAGTCATTTAAGATTTTATTTGATCTGAGAATTTCTAATTGATTAGGAATATAACATATATCTTGAGAGAAAATATGTTCCTCGCAATTATTTAACTTCTGTGTCAGAAAACTATTGGGATTCTCCACCACCTTGCATTGTTCAGATTTGTATAAGCTATTGCAAAATACCATCACCTTTTATATTAGTTCCTTTGTTTTAAAAGGCACTAAGTATGACTTCATTTACTTCTGACAGAATTGCAGTTGATCTAAACAAGGTCTAAAACTACAAACCAAGGCATCATTTCCGAAGGAAGCCCCTTGTGCTTTTATTGTAACGTGTCTGGCTCACTTTACACTGGTGATCTCTTCAATATCCCTTAGTCACATCTGTTTCATGGATTTACTTGGAAAACAAAAGGGCTGTGAGAGCCTGGAAGACACTGATGCTGCCACCATGCATGGATTCAATTCCTCCGTCTTTGAAATAGCCTCCCAGACACATTCTGTGCATTTGGTGCCATGTGGAACAACTTAAGCCAAAGAAGACGGCGTCAATATTAGATCAAAAGTATTTTTCCAGATGCCACTTCAAAATAACAAACAGAGCTGTAGAGCTTACTTCCCAGTGGAGAGACAGCATTTGGAACAATGCTTATCATTCACAGCTCCTGCTTCTGCAGATTAAAAAACATTGATCAATCATTCTTTTCAAAAGGCCACTGAAATATTTTGTACCCAGCCAAAGAGAGTTTAACATAGTCTATTAAATGCCCACCCTCCTGGGCCTGTGGCTCAGGAGAAGGAAACCAGTGACATGAACAGATAAGAATTAGAGTCTGGAAAAGATACTTTCATTAGGAAAAAAACAAAACAGAGAGATAAAAGGAAACCAGTTAAAAGGAAAAATATGAGGATTCGAGGTACAGATTTCCTTTTAAGTATTTTTGCGTGTTTTTATTTTCTAAGTCCTTCTCTAATTCACTCAGCCAAAGTACTCTGCCTCTCTCAACATTCCAGGGACATTTCATTTAACTGTTCCTCCGCAGGGAATGGTATCGTGTACTAGAGAGATTCGGGCACAGTTAGTGCGAGGTTCTTTGGGGACATGAGCCTCATCTTCACTTCACTTTGTATATCCCTGGGTGTCTTCCAAACACAGTCCGTCTCTGTGGTAACAATTCAATAAATGTTGAGTTGAAGAGGAACAGGATGGGATGGAGTGGATGGAACGGGTTAAGGAGAGACCGAGGACAAGATGGGAGGAGGTGTGAGACACTTACTCAAAATCAAAACAAGTCCACAAAAATGTATGCAGAGAACAAAGAAGTTTGTTCCAATTGTTCCGTGCAGCTAACAGGGAATGGAATGGCTATCCTGCTACAGAAAAGTATATGAGCTCTACCACATCTACTCATCAACCACTTCTCCCTCGTATAAAATAAGGGTTTGTATGTGGAGTCAGGAGGGAGAGATCCTCCTGTTCCGAACTCCAGGTGCACCTGAAGCTCCGTCTACACTCCAGCTGCCTACCTCAGCCCAGGCTTCCAGCTGGAGATGCTCTTCCATCAAGGAGCAGGGGTGGCGATGAGTTGAGTCTGAAAACAGTTATGGGTGGAGGCTTCAGCCTGTTTGACCCCCTATTAATTTAGCTCATCCCTAAGGGGAAAAAAATTAAAAGAAAGAAAGAAAAGCCAAATTCCTTCCAAAGTGGCAAAAAGAACACGATGAAGATGTCTCAATACGTTCTCCAAAATCTCACCCAGGAAAGCCACTTCGAAGCCCTAGGGGGAACATGATACTCTTGGATTGTTCCAGAAGTGTTGCTCAATCACAAAAATCTAAACGGTTCCTTGGCAATAAACAAATATGTAAATTATGTTGCTTCAGCATTTTTAAGTGGTGGGTAGCCTGAAAATGCTTTCTACAAAAAGATTAGTCTGTGTGTTAGACAGATGTACTAGATAGACCGTTCTTCTTAATCACTGAAAATAATGCCTCCTTTCCCACTAACTTAATCCAGAATAACCTTATATTATTATGACACTTTCAGAAAGAAAACACCTGTGTGTATCACCTGGCACAATTTAAAACTTGTTAACAAGGTGGTGACAAGGAATTGGATGCCGTTTACCAGTGGTCACTACATGTTTCCAATAAACAAAGTCGATTTTGATCTCCCCAGTTCCTTGCTCACTGGTAGTTTAAATAAATGCGTACCTTCCTTCAGTGAGGTGGGATCACTGTTCTTTGCCAGCAGGTGGTGCAAAAACCATATCGTAGAGATGGTTCCAGAAAAACAAAAGGACGTCTCAAGTTGGGAGCTTAGGTACACATGGACCCTGCTGATGGAGCTCCTTCTGTAACCTTGGCAGATGCTACTTCCATAATATATCACCCCTTCGCACCCTACCACCTTGCTAATTCCACACCTTTGGTTGGACACAGAGTTGATCCATTTTGGCCATCATGACAAATTTCATACTCGTCAGCTCTCATTGCATTTCCTCTGCTTTCTCCAGCTCCTTGAGGTTGATAACCAGAGCAGCCCAAGACCATTAGCCATTCCCAAGAGAGGCAGGTTATTTGTGACATGCCTCCTTCTTCTCACCTCACCTGGAGGGCCCTGGATGAGATTGGGGTCCCTAGATCCGATGGACTCTGTCTACTAAGCTTCTGTTTCCGTTTCTCCACCTCATTCTCTGCTTCCAATCAGAGATGAGATTCTGCACCATCAAAACTGGTCCAAAGCAAATGACTATGATTATTTAGTGACAGAAATAGTGAACCATGGGATGTGTTGTGGAGAACAAACAAAACCAGTTAAAAATGTAAAGAATTTGATCGTAGAAATTTTGAATAGTTTAAAATCTGCTTGATTATTTCATATATGATCTCCTTCAAATTCCTTACCTCTTCTATGCTTCAATTTATTTCTTTATTTACTTATTTTGGCCACGTGACAAGAGAGGGCACAGGGGAGGTCGAATGAATTGTAAACACTCAAGAAAAAAGAATAAACTAGACCGAAATTTACTTCTTATTCACTGTACCAGGCACTGTGCTGTGGACTTTCACAAACTTCAGAAAAACAGCTACTAAGGGATAGTTCCAGGACTTAAATCCAAAATCCGGTTGGGTCTCCCAATGTGTTTCTCTTCATATACTGATCCATAAATGCTAATTCGATCTTAGGTTACAGGCTGTAGTTTTCAGGTCCGAGCAAGGCCACAGGTTGAATGTGACACTCAATGCTGTGATCCTTCTTAGCTGCTGAGGACACGCTGTCACAGGGATGCTGATTGGAGAAGGTCCCCCTCCCAGAAACACACACACACAAACAGTTCACTTTAAAATGCACCCCAGTTTTACTAGAAAGACTGGACCTTCTGCCCTATGTCACAGAGACGGCCGGCTGCCTGAGAATAATCTGTTTCCTTTCAACAGAGGACTAAGCACCCAGATTCAAGTAGGAGAGAAGACAAATTTCCCCTCATTCCCCACTCTTCTGTGATAGCCAGAGATATCCTTGGGTAACCTAGACAGGCCTTACATGATCTCACCGCCACCTGGACCATGCCCAAGACCCACCCCTTCAGCTTCAAAGCTGAGGCTCGGTTCCCAGGCAGCTCTCTTCCCTTATCTGCACCTGCATTCCAGCGCTCCCAGTGGGCTGGCTCCAGGCAACTCGCTCAACCCGCTTCCTCCCTTCCTTTGCTCTGCCACCTTCCTCTGCCCCTACAGGAGCTGCTCAGGGGACCCGAACAATCTCCCGCCCCCAGCCTGCAGGACTCCCAAGTTCCCAGACGAACCACACCTTATTTAGCTATGGCTGTGTTTATGTGCACTTACTTTTCACAAGGATGTAGAGCAGCTCAGATTCATCCCCCTAATTCTAACCAAACACAGAACTTTATATGCTCCATTAATGCAGTTTTTATTTATAGGTTTTCTATATAATCCTATGAACTTGTGTTAGATGGCATGTTTTATATGGATTCACATTATCCCATTGACTCTCATCATACTGGCAGTTGTCTGACCTTAAGACACGTTTTGATCCTAATATGTCCTGATATCACACTTAAGAATGTAGATGTTTGATCTATGTTTTATCCCTTTTATTGCTGATTCTACTTGTGCCTAATTTTTGTACTCAACTTTTGCACTAAGTTTATCAAATGAGTGATCCAGGTGATAGCAGAGACCACTTATCACTTATCATATTAGCCATATTATTCAGTACATATTTATTAAGTATAAACCAAATACAAGTCACTGAATTTAGCTCCAGGAAAGAAAAAAATGAAAAAGTAATGCTCTCAGTCCTCAAAGAGTTTATTATCTTGAAAAGGGAAAAGATTAAGAATGTACACACACTTCTGCTAAGAAGCAGAACGGGGCAAGCCTATCTCAGAGGCATAAACAAAGTGGTCTAGAAACACAGACAAGGGAGAGGTCTTTCTGGCAGAGGGCAGGCTGGAGATCGGATGGGGGCTGGGGGGGGGGTGTCTGTGCATCTGAGGATAACGGCATTCATATCAGCCAGAGGTGCAGAATGGCCAACACCAAGAAGAGGGGACCGGCAGTTGACTTTTACTGCAGCTGCAGTTGGCGAGGGAACAGAGCAGAGACCATCAGTAGCACTGAATTGAAAAGGGTAGGGGGTGTGGATTCAAGAGGATTTAGAGACGAATCCTCAGAATTCGACAAGTGCCCCGTGTGCCCGCAGGACTCAGCAGTGCCCTTCCTAAGCACTAGGCATTGTTGCAAGTGTGTCACGTGTGTTAATGCTGAGTCCTCAGGACAAACTCCCCGAGAAAACCGAGCAGAGAAGGAAATGAAAGAGCAGGTTGAGAGCCAGGTTGTCAAGAACCTCCAAGGCTCTACGAAGCCGAGACAGGATTCAGAGGCAAAGGGGATTCGTGGTGGCTTTTCAGCAACGATGTGCTCAGGCAACACATCTACTGGACCTGTCCGCTTGGGCCAGTTACAGGTGGCCCCACCGAGTCCAGTTGTAGTGAGGATTAACTAAGTTAACACGTGTAAACATTGCAAAGGGGGGCCCGGCATGTGCTGAACTCGGAGTTACACCTTCAGATCTGGGCTCCAGGCAGGTTAGACGGCAGGTACACAAGTGGGAGGCCAGGCAGGGCTGCCGAGGTCACCGTACGCTGGGAGGACACAGAGGTGACCCAAAACTGGAGGGGGTGGATTTAAGAGATACTTAAAGGGAGGATCTCAGAATTCAACAGGGCTGGATATCTGAGTGAAGCCTCAAGGATGACGTCTCTAAGGTTAGATTGTCAGGAGAATGGGGTGCTGGAGACTAGTACAAGAAAGAACCCCTGTTTGGAGGAAGAGGATGTGTGTGGTGGGTGATTAAGACGGGATCAGATTTGGATGTGTTTAATTTGGTCACTAGTGGAATACCCAAATGGAGGTACAGAGTAAGCAGTTTCAAATGCTTCCCAAAACACAGGAGAAACAAAACCTATAAGATTTACCCTCTACTATTATTCCCATGGTGAATCTCCACTCAGTCCTCAAAATGTAGCTCAAAGGCTTCCCCCTCTGTGGACACTATTGTATTTATCAAATTACACTGTATTTTTTATACGTGTAACTTACTGAGCTCCTTAAGGAAAGTAACATGTCTTGTTTTCATCTTTTTTTTTTACCGTATTTGGCTGAATTGACAAAGGGATATAAACATCGTCTTTAGAGTGCTGCTAATTTAAATTGCAGAGATGTATGAGGTTCCCAGGGAGGGTGAAAAGAGAGAGGAAACAGAAGACCAAGGGTAAATCTCCCCTTTAGGGGACGCCTACATTTAAAGGTAAGAGAAAGTGGGGAAAGCAGTGAAAATCGGGCACAGAAGGAGGAGAGGTAGCTGGAGAATAGAGTGCTACCTCGGATGAGACAAGAGAAGAGATTTAGAAAAAAGAGAGGTCAGTGGTATCATGCTGAGAGAGGCACAGGAGAGGGAAGGAAAACACACATGCTGTGGGTGCCAGGACACTTGAAGTTGGCTGGGGGATACACCAGTTAGGGGTGGGGGGAAGGACCACGGCATCAACATGGAGGGCCAGCATCCAGGGAACGTTGGCTCAGTAGCTCCAAATCTTCTGAGTTCTGAAGGAAAGCCAGAATGCAGATGCGCATGTGAATATTAAACCTCAGCAACTAACTCCAGTTCAGAAAATAAGAATGTGATGGCCAACACTCTGGGGGGCAGACAGATCCCACCTGCCCTGGAGGCAGCCAGTTTCTAGCATCCAGGCAAGAGTGATGGGGAAGTGGGGGGAGAGGACAGACGCTGAAATGGTGTTAAGTGGTTAGTGGTTGTCAGGACAGGGCAGAAGTCACGTTACAAGGCTAAGCAGTGAGTTGAGCGTTGAGGACACAGAGGCAGGACACACAGCAAGTCACACTTCCTTGTGGTCTCTTGCCTCCCTGACCAGGAAGAACAGCCACCTATGGGCGAGCTTGCCTCAGAGGCACCACGCACTCGCTTTTGCTCAGACAGCACAGGGAGTTCTATTTACTCGTTTATAAAAAGAAAGCTCAGCGCAGGGAAAATGGAAGTTATTGTCTCTCTAAAAGCCTTCCTCTAATACCTGCAGGGGCCAGATAGCCCAGACTGGATTTAATCAGTTAAGGTCAGAGCCATTAGCATCCATTAAGGCGCTGCTATCTGGGGTGTCTTTTGAAGTTCTATGTGGACCAGGCAGATCCTTTCAAGTCCTGAAGTGATTTTGTTTTGTCTGCGGCCAGCCAGCGGGGAAGCCAAGACAGGGCCCCAGGGGACCGAGGATACACTGCAAGCTGGGGCCCCGCCATCACCCAGCACAGAAAGGGCTCTGAGCGGGGTCTGCTCCAGGAGATGAGTCTAGCCTCTCAGAGGGTCTCTGCTTGGTTAGCACAAACTGAGTGTCTAGGTCAAGTTGTTTGTCTCTTCTAGGACTTAGTTATCCCATCTACAAAATGGAAATGATGGTAATAAGGCTAAAACCTGGTCCAGTATGTTTCCTGCATTTATCATAGTGTAACATGAAATTGAGTACTTAATAGAAGTGTGTGTGAGTGTGTGTGTGTGTGTGTGTGTTGAATAGAGAGCTTCCATCTAGTTAAAAAAATTTAAAAACTGAGATTTTTTTTCTCTTCAGTCCATTAACTCCAAATCACAGAACAGACGGACGTTACAGGCGTGCATCCAATGGGCTGTTTATAACCACATTCTTCATTTCGTTGGAGGCACTTGTAATTGTTTCATTTCAAAGACAGTGCTATTTAAAGGTTATGACAAATCTTATTGGAAAGCTCCAGTAAACATACCTTACTTCACTGAGCATTTCTGGAAATTACCTCAGAATTGTTCAAGATGGTACAGGGCAGGTTTGCTTCCCTCAGAAAGAAGCAAAGGGTAATTTAGTAGCTGTGGATTGAAACTAAATAATGTTGCCAAAACAGTAGGAAGCATCTCACTCAGGACCTTACCTTAACCAGTGGTGATAATTCTCATTTTCATGAAAGCTAAGTACAACTTAGGGCTTCTGAAGCTCTCTGCTAATGCACAGTTGGTTCATTTAATGTTTCATCTTTCCACTGCTTTGATGTATGGATTTGTTTATTTTGTAATCATTTTGTTTAAAGACACTCTATGATTATTTGACGGCTATGCCCATTCTTGCCATCCTTGAGATTTTAAAAACTACCTGTCATGGGCAATCACTAGGACCATGCTGCTGAGAGAGAATAATGGGATTAAAATACCACACACATGCAAGGAATATCTGGGACATAGTGGAGTCGATTTAAATATATACTGAATCAAGGATAAATGCATTGGGTAGAACACAGATGCAAGTTCATTCCACTTCAAGGTCTGTGGGTACAAAGCACATCTTTCCTCCAGGTAGTGCTGCTGGTGGCGAAGGGCTGGCTTTGAGTGGCCCTGAGACATCTGTCTCCTTTTGGGTAACTCTGCCCCTGGCAAGGAGCTGGGTGAGGGCCACAGGCATGGCAAACTGTTCCACCGTGAACAGGGATTCTCACAGGCTTAAGAGAAAACGTTTTCTCAGAGCACAGCCCTCTGCCCTCAGATTCCACTTCTCGCCTTCACCTGGACCTGTTCATCCCTTCAGAGCAAGGGCCACCCTCCCAGTGACGGGCTCCAGGGAGGGGTGTGGGTGAGAAGGCTACGGAGAAGCTGCTGAAGTTCCCTCCTGGACCACGACCTGGGAATTTTACACACCACTCACTGCACCACTTTCGTCTTAAAAGGTCTGCTGCAGACTGAATGTGTCCCCCAGATCCCTGTGTTGAAGTCCAGACCCCCAAGTGGGGGTATTAGGGCCTTTGGGGTTGATGAGGCTGTGAAGGTGGGGCCCTCATGAATGGGATTTGTGCCCTTTGAAAAGAGACCACAGGGAGCTCCCTCGCCCCTTCCACCATGTGATGTTACAGCTAAAAGACGACTGTCCGTGAACCAGGACTCCACGTCTGCCTGCTGGCGCCTTGATCTTGGACTTCCCAGCCTCCAGCACTGTGAGAAATAAGGGTTTGCTGTTTATAAGCTGCCCAGTCGATGGTGTTCTGTGACAGCAGCCAAACTGATTAAGACAACACTAGAAGTAGAGAGAACCCCATTCAGGTTTCTCATAATCATGGTTTTTCATAATTAAAATTATGATGTGACTTAACAGTGCTTGGTGTCCAGGTGCTTTTAAAATAAAAATGTGATCTCTATAATATCATTATGCTGTAAATAGTACGAAATAGAGTTAGTATGGTTCTTAATAGTCTGCAAAAGCACTTCCCTACAATTTAACTTGTTCAGGCCTAGAACGGAGGTAACAAACACCAGTGTTCTTACTGTGATGCTCATCCCAGGTGCAGATACTGAGGTTTAGAGACGTCTAAACTTAGTATGTGTCAGCGTTGTCATCCGTCTGACCTACTGAAGGCCATTCTTTCCCACTTCACACCATTATCCTTGATCAAAATTTTGTAAAATTCTTTTGTTATGCAGTCCTGGGGCAGGTGAAGTTTCTCGCCCATTTACACAGTCACTGTAAAGCTAAATCAATAGTGCTGGAAACCTGCATATAATAGAATCCTTTAAAACGTGACAAGCGTTCAGTATACCTAAAGTAACAAAAAGAACTTGCTATAGTATTACTCTGCCACATATAGGCCTGAAAATGCCAGTTTGGGGACAGAGTTAATGAAACCACTGCCGTTTTCTCTGGCTACAGTGACTGAGTCCTCTGCAAACCACGGAACCCCAGCCCCCAGCATCGTTCCTGCCGGGAGCAAGCGTGCGGTCCATGTTTCCTGACTGCTTGTTGAAACATGCTATTTATCTCTTGCTAAACACTGATTAACGTTGGATTCATTTAAAGTGTTGAATAATAGACACATCATCAAGCACACAAATATGCCTCTCCTGTGGCTAAACAAAATGTCCACCGATTTAGTGTATTTTCCCTTTTTTCCTGACTTGCATTCCTATCACGAACAGAAATCCTCTCTAGTGAGCTCTGTGCACCTCGGAAATCTCTCATCACTGTCTTTTTTTTCCTCTAATGTCTTTGCCTCAGTTCAATGACTCCACAATGTTGCTGATTTGATCCTTTCTAAGCTGCTCCTTGAAAGGCAGACTGTCCGTGTCTACTCACAGGGAAACAACTAGCAAATGGAGTTCTTGAGTTTGTGGAAACCAGCCAAATGCTTCTGGGGCTCCTGCTGGGGCCCGTCCACCTCTGCTGTCACCTAATCAGAGTGTTGCTTTTCTCAGGGGACCAGAAACAGCCATCTTTCTTCTGTCATTCATTTTTTCCCTTTTCAAACAGTTTTGAACCATGTTTTCTATCCATCCTCTTACAGAACTGGATCAAATATATTTTTTCACGAGGCTAATCTGAAATGTGAGTCTAGAGTACAAGATCTCGAACAATCCTTCCAATGCGGAAGACACGTGCCCACAGGTAGGGGAAGTTACCTCTTTTGATTTAAAGTTGTTTCATCCAGAGGAAAAAAAAAAATCAAAGGGATTACTTAATAATTATTTCCCAGGTCCGTAAAGCCGGCCTCACCCTTAGTAGCAATGATTTAAGACAGAAGAGGATGAATGGTCAAAATCAGCGGTTCTCAAGTCGAGGGGGCTTTTGCCTCCCAGGGGACATTTGCAATGTCTGGAGATATTTTTCATTATCTTGACTGGGGCTTGGGAGCAGCTGCTACTCTCTTGTAGCAGGTAGAGGTCAGGGGTGTGGCTGAACATCCTACAGTGCCGGGGACAGCCCCCCCCAAAAGAATGTTGTTGGGTGAGATTGACACCTTCCTGACCACCACACACCTGTCTCTGAACCACACGACTAGGGGAGTTTTCCCAATCTTGTGACGTAGCGAAAATGGATAAGGGTGTGATGATGCTTATTCCTGTTCTTTTCTTACCTGTTGCTGATGCTGAGAAATAACCATGATTGCATGTACATCCATCCCTTCACTGGTGCTCTTCCCTTTGATAAGATTGTGGGGAATGCAGGCTTGCGGAGGGTTTTCTGAAGACCCACGTGATCTTAGACATTCTGGTCTGGATATATTTTTTCTCTTCATTTTCTGAACTGACTTGACTATGGATTAATATTGTCTTTACTCTGGTTTTAAGGTCTTAAAAGCAACTATAGCCGTTTAGAGGGTATCAGATGTCACTGAGGTGAGTAACCACGATCATCATTAGATCTGGCTTGTGTTCCAGCTGCCCACTCTGCCTTAAATTGTAGGCTCCATAATGACTAAATTTAACTTGGAAATGTTTTGTCATGTTTATATAACATGTTTTGACCAGCTCTGCCTAGCAGCAAGCCAGAAGAGAAAACCGTAAATAGATTTTAAAAGTTTTTCGATTCAGTGCAAACAGTAATCCACATTCAGGGTTAAACCTTGAAATTCCAGAAAGATTTGAAGGTTTTATAAGGTTTACCCACCTATTATGTTAACTTCTACCTTCTTTAGTATCTAACTTAATTGCTTTGAAAGACAATTCTTACCATGACTGGTTTTGTTTTCTTTTGTGTTTAACCTAGATTTTGCCAATATATGTAGCTTATTTCACTAACTCTCAAATATTTGCTTCCTTTGGGGGATAATATCTTTAAAACTATAATAGATGGCAGTAAGTCTGCCAGGATGCTGTCTTAGGTGGATAAGATTTCTGTGGTGGAGCTAATTATATAGGACATTGGGTGGTGTAGCATTTAAAATCCAGAACCAGAGTCCGACAGCCTGGGTTCATATTCAGCCTTACCACTGGAAGGTGGGAGTGTAGCCACGTGATTCAGTCTCTCTGTTTCCTTCTGTGTAACATGGGAATAGTAATTGCATCTCCCTCACAGGTATTTGTCAGAAGTAAATTAGTTAAATCAGTGGTTCTCAAAGTGTGGTCCACAGTCTGGTAGCAGCATCACCTGGGAACTATTTGAAATGCAAATTTTCTGGCCCTGCCCAGACCCACTAAATCATAAGCCGTCCAGGTGGTTCTGATGCACACAAAACTTTGAGAACCCCCAAGTTAAGCCACGTCATAATAAGCATTCAGTAAGTGTTAGCTATTATTATCATGCAGTCTCTGTAAGGCTTCTCTTTTCTAAAGTATTTTATACTCCTGTCTACTTATTTCTTTGAAAACATCTATTTCTGACACGCCCTGGCTTTCATACCCTCCTGGCTTTTAGTCAAGCACAGAGTGACTCACTCAGACTCCAGCTCCTCCCTCACCCCTCCTCCTTCCTGGCTCTGGGGACTCCCTACCACCCTCTCCCTGCCCCCCTGTCCTCATCCTTCCTCCGTGAGCCCTGCACAGACCTCGAGGCAGTGGAGGTGCTCTCTTTGCTCTCCCAGAACATATGACAGTGTGAGAAAGGGCACGTGCCCTGATGCCAGAAACCACAGGGACATTGTAATGGTTTCCTTTAGGACACAGATCTCCACCTTTGTGGTTCATCACACTGCACAATTGCAGGGGGCACCATTCATACCATATTCCATGTAACCCTGCCCAGGTGTCTTCCTAAAGGGAATTTTTAGGACAAATAGGGAGGAGAGAAGATGACCTCATAGCACTGAGAACAGTGGTTTTGGTGAAGTGGGGCCCCCGGCACGTCTCAAAGTGCTGGCCTTGCTTGCACAGCAGAAAGGAAAGGCTCGTCTGGGACTTGGACACCAAGTAGAAAGTGAAAAGGCAGTGTCATCCTGGAAGGACTTTGGAGGAAGAACGCCTGGTGTGACACCAACAGCAGCCCTGTCCTCACTCAGTTTCACAGATTAATTTAACTGACAGAAAAAAGAAGAGCGAGCGTCCTTCTGAGGAGTGCAGCACGGAGAGGGGAGGGGAGAGAGTGACAAACACGACCTTGGCCAGGCGACCTTGGGCAACGTCAACAGTCATAAACCACGTTGACAGCACATGCCCTTGATTTTATATGATACGGTGAAAAGGGCACTTCACCTCTGTGGTCTTCCTCCCCAAAGCCCACAGCCCTGGTCTAATGGTGAGAAAAACATTAGATGATCCCATCAGAGGGACAGACCACAAAATACCTGATTAGTGCTCCCCAGCGTGTCCAGGTCAGCAAAAATAAGGAACATCTGAGAAACTGTCAAAGACCAGGATCGACTAAGACGCCATGAGGACTAAATGTGACGTGTCCTTGATGGGATCCTGCAACAGAAAAAGACATTAGGAAAAACTAAGGAGATCTGTATAAAGTATGGACTTCAATAACAGTGCATCAGTATTGATTTGTTCATTGTGACAAATGTACCGTACTAATGTAAGATGTTAATGATAGGGGAAACTGGATAAGAGGTATATGGGAAATCTTTTCAATATCTTCATAATTTTTCTTTAAATCTCAAATATTTCTAAGAGTTAACATTTGTTGAAAAGAAATAAAACAGTAAGACTTGAGGGGATTCAGCCACCATGGAGAGCAGTATGAGTTTCCTTAACAAACTAAAAATAGAGCCAACATATAATCCTGCAGTCCCACTCCTGGGCATATATATATCCAGAGAAAACCATACTTCGAAAAGGTACATGCACTCCAGTGTTCGTAGCAGCACTGTTTACAATAGCCAAGACATGGAAGCAACCTAAATGTCCATCCACAGATGAACAGATAAAGAAGATGTGGTATATACATACAATGGAATATTACTCAGCCATGGAAAAGAATGAAATAATGCCATTTGCAGAAACCTGGATGGACCTAGAGATTATTATACTAAGTGAAGTAAATCAGACAGAGAAAGACAAATACCATATGATATCGCTTATATGTGGAATCTAAAAAAAATGATACAAATGAACTTATTTACAAAACAGAAATAAACTCATAGACATGGAAAACAAATTATGGTTACCAGAGGGGAAGGGGGGGATAAATTAGGAGTCTAGGATTAGCATATACACACTACTATATATAAAACAGATAAACAACAAGGACCTACTGCATAGCACAGGGAACTCTACTCAATATTTTGTAATAACCTATAAGAACTTGAGAAATATATATATATATATATATATATATGTATAACTGAATCACTTTGCTGTACACCTGAAACTAACACAACATTGTAAATTGATTATACTTCAATTAAAGGAAAAATGTCTTGAGGGGAGAGTGTGACAGTGGGCATACATGACATTCGTGTTGCAGGTCCAGCCAACATTTCTAGCCTTATTTCCTCTATTTAAACCTTACACATCAGCCAATATGACTATACTTTCCTTAAGGTCAGGATTTTACTGTTTGTTCTCCAGAGTCTTGCATACAGGATGTGCTTAATTGTTTGAGAAATTGACAGAAGGGAAGAGAGAAGAAGAAAGGGAGCGATAAAACCTTTCAGAGAAACAAATGAATTTTCCTAATTTCTTGGAAGATACAAGAGATAAAGCTGAGGTCATAAAGTACAAGTTAAGGAAAATTTCTACCTGAAGAAATTTCTAAAACAAAATGGTGGTGAGGAAAAGTAGTAGTGTTTAATTTATTATAAAAGATTTAGCAAATCAATGGGGGAGCACATTGGTTTTTAAAGGCTCTGCTTCAAGATATGCATACATTTTAAGGTCCTCCCCTAAGTACAAAGCCTGCTAGAGCTCATCAATTCAAATAAAGCTTTGGTGGTGGTTACCTGCAGGATGCTTTCCTATCATATCCTGTCTCACATGAGACTCTTTAAACAAATGCTTTAATAGTCTAGATTTTCCTTGCAGGAATTGCTGCTACTGGCCCACCCAATAACCATTCCCTCACCTTCCTTGCAAAGAACCCTGTCTGTTCAGGAGTTTCCCAACATGCTCAGGAAAGGGGGGCTCTCCTAGGCCCAGGTGGTTACCTTTGGTTGCCCTATGACATCACGGTGATCCCAATCACCTTTGCCACTGATGGTTTAAGGGCAGGGATGTTACTCATTCTGGTCAATGATGTGAGAGAAGTTTATTGGGAGGGGTTGTTTGCTTACATTGTTTAATGAGTACAGAGTTTCAGTTTTGCAAGATGAAAATGTTCTGGAGATCGGTTGCACGACAATGTGAATATATTTAGCACTACTGTACATTTAAAGATTGTTAAGATGGTAAATTTTATGTTAAGTGTATTTTACCACAATTAATACTTTAAAAATATATATTGAGTATTCCAATCTATAAACACAGTGTATCTATTTGTTCAGATATTCTTTCATTTCTCACAGCAATGTTTTGTAGTTTCCAATGACCAGATTTTACAATATTTTGTTAAATTTATTGCTAGGTACTTCATGTTTTTGATGTCATTGTAAATGGTGTTGTTTAAAGACAGTTTTACTACTTCCTCTTAATTTGTATTTCTTCCTTACATCCTGCCTTCCTTCCTTCTCTTCTTTCTGTTTTGGCGATGTTGAGCTCAAGTGGGGAGACAGGCATCCTTGCCGTGCTCCCAGTATTAGAGAATGTTCAGTCTTTCTCCATTAAGTATGTTGTTAACGCTAGGTTTTTCACAGATTACCAGATTGAGGAAGTTCCCTTTTATTCCTAGTTTGTTTAGAGTATTTATTATTAGTGGGTGTTGGATTTTGTCAAATACTTTTCCTTGCATGCACTGAGATTATCTGGCAGTTATGTGTATTCTGTTAATATGTTGAAGTATCTTGATGATTTTTAGCCATCCTTAGATTCCCAGCAGGAAACCCACTTAACCATGATGCACTGTCCTCTTTATGTATTAATGTGCTTGATTGGCTAACATTTGTTAAGGACTTTTTGCCTCTGTGTTCACAATATATCTTTGTAAATGGCTGTCTTTTTTCTTGTAATGTCATTTTCTGGATTTGGTATCTGGACAATACTTACATCATAAAATTAAGAAGTATTCACTTCTGTATTTTCTTAAAGGTTAATAGAAAGACTTTGGGTAGAATTCAGCAGTCCAAAACTATCTGAGTCTGGAATTTTCTTTATCGAGAGATTTAACCACAGATTAAAATATTTAATAAGCATAAGCCTATTCATATTTTCTATTTCCTCTTGAATCATATTGGTAGTTTGTGTCTTTTGAGTAATTTGTCCATTTAAAGTTTTTAAATTTATTGACATAAAGTTGTTCACAATATCTCATTATCCTTTTAATATCTGTATGATCTGTATGATAACCTACTCTCATTCCTAACATTAGTAATTTGTGTCTTTTTTTCTTAACCACTCTAGCTAGAGATTTGTAGATTATACTGATAATTACAGAAAATAGCTTTTGCTTACACTGATTTTCTCTACTGTTTGGTTGATTCCTAATGTATGAATATGTGCTCTAGTCCTTATTTTTTTTCCTTCCTTCTACTTTGGGTTTCATTTGTTCTTCTTTTTCTAGCCTATATAATACCTCTAAATACTACTTAAACTGCCCCTTACAAATTTTTATATATTGTGTTTTCATTATCAAGAGTACCATGGGTATTGTTTGATTTCCAAATACTTACAGACCTTGCATTTTTATTCAGTTTGGCAATCTCTAACTTTTAATTCAATTGTTTAGATAATTTTTATTTACAAGTCTGCCCATTTGGGTTTAAATCTGGCATCTTGCCGTCTATTTTTTCATTAACTCCTCTGTTCTTTGCTTGTTCATTCTTTTATTCCTCCCTCCTTTTGGATTAATTTAGTATTTTTTACATATTCTCTTTTATCTCCATTATTGACTTATTGGCTATTCATCTTTTATTAGTATTAATATTTATTAGCTGCTCTATATTTTACAATAAATATCTTTAATTTATATCTTCAAATAATATTGTAACTTTTCATGTGTAATGTAGGAGCCTATAACAGGATACTTCCCTTTCACTCCGTGTCATTCTTTGTGCTGCTGTCAGACATTTTACTTCTACATTTATTACAAACTACACAATACATTCTTCTTTAAACTGTCTTTTACATTTACCTATACATTTCCCATTTCTGATGTTTTTCTCTCCTTTTTAAGATTCAAGTTACTGGTATGATTTTACTTCTTCCTGAGGAATATCTTTTAACATTTCTTACAGTACAAGCTGGGGAAAAGTCTTTCCAGATTTTGTTTGTCTGAAAATGACCATTTTGTCTTTATTTTTGAGGAATATTTTCACTGGATATATACTTCTGTGTTCCCCCTTTTCTTTCATCAATTTAAAGATGTCTTTCCATTGTTTTCTGGCTTTTACTGGTTATGATGAGAAGGATGGGACATTCTTAATTTTGTTCTTGTGTACATAATGCTCCCTCCCACCCCGGGGCTGCATTTAAAATTTTCTCTTCATCGGTTTCCAGTAATTTGAGTGTGATGTGCCTTAGTATGGTTTTTTTTTTTCATGTTTCTTCTGCTTGGAATTTATGGAGCTTATTGGTTTATAGTTTTAATCAATTTTGAAAATTTTGACTCTTATTTCAAAAAAATTTTTTCTGCCCTCTTCTCACTCAAATGATATGTTAAATCACTTACTTTCCCAGTCACTAAAGCACTGTTCATTTTTGTCCAGTCTTTTTTTTCCCTCTCTCCATGATTCAATTTGGAGTTTCCATTGCTACGTCTATAATTTCACTTACTTCCTTCTGCAGTGTTTAATCTGCTGTTAATCTCAGTGAGTGAGTTTTCTCTTTCCAGGTACTGTAATTTTCAACTCTAGAAGTAATACGATATATGTACATCTGATTAAGTTCTTCCATGTCTAAAGTCCAGAAGACAGTAGGACTCACACTGTTGGTTTCCCCTCCATCCAGAATCACACCCCTGTGCTCTCTGTGGTCCAACATCTTCAAGCAGGTGTTTCAAAAATTTTGTCTCCTTTTCTCGTTCTCCATGGCAGAAGGGCAAGTCCATGACAACAATGACAGCATGACTGAAAGTGGAAGTTGTTGATAAGCTTTTAACACACTAATTATATAACCTTCTTCCCCTTACCCACCTTTTTCTGTTTTCAGTTTCTCCTACTAGAATGTAAGTTCTGTAAAGTCAGGGAATTCAGTCTGTTTCCTTCCTGTTACATCTCCATTACCTAAAATATACCGTAAATATTTGTTACATTATTGAATCAATTATTTATTTTTTTCTGCAATTTGAAGTACTTTAGCCAAGAAAGAATGACACTATATTTGTTCCAGTAAATTCAGGTTTTGACATGGCACAGTCAATATTCGTGATCATGAGTCCACATTGAGGGGTGTTTAGCTAGTATTACATCAGTCAGCATGTGAGGCATCACTTAATTAGCAAAATGTATGTGAAAAATGGGCTCTCACTGGTGAAATTAAAGGTATTCAGAATATGGGGCTAGGCTAGCATATTTCAGAGACATTCCTCACCGTTATAGGCCATAAGAATTCAGTGAGCCTGTAGTCTGAACCCTTAGTGATGGTATGAGGCTTAATCTTTTTTTTAAAATTAATTAATTAATTAATTATTTTTGGCTGCATTGTGTCTTTGTTGCTGCGCACGGGCCTTCTTTAGTTGCGTTGAGCGGGGGTTACTCTTCGTTGCAGTGCACAGGCTTCTCATTGTGGTGGCTTCTCTTGTTGTGGAGCATGGGCTCTAGGTACCCGGGCTTCAGTAGTTGTGGCTTGTGGGCTCTAGACTGCAGGCTCAGTAATTGTGGCACATGGGCTTAGTTGCTCCACGGCATGTGGGATCTTCCCAGACCAGGGCTCGAACCCGTGTCCCTGGCATTGGCAGGTGGATTCTTAACCACTGCACCACCAGGGAAGCCCGAGGCTTAATCTTTAAACAATCCTGTCTCCAGCCATTTCTAGGCAAATATGTTTGCCTGACAGCAACTATGGAATGTTGTCATGCATTTTATGCAGAGCAGTTAAATGTACAGAGAGCTGGAATTTCATCTAGATTAGAGAACCAGTTTCATATCTACTTTTTAATCAGTATCTATTTAGTAAATGTTAGTATGTGTGCAGAAGTTGGTCTAAGATATGCTTTCATTATAGCTGGTAGGGAGGTTTTGGGGCAATAGCTAACCTTCTCCCACTACAAACTTTTCAGGGGTTCCTGCTTTCTACTAAATAGTAGCTAAGAGTTATGTGTAATCAAATTCATTTAGATCAGTTTGTGATTGACCAACTTGATTTATTCCCAAGAAAGTTAACTTAAGAAAAATCTAGTAAGGTAATTCATCTCATCAGTAGATTAAAGGAGGAAAATCTCATGATCATGTTAGAATATGTATCACAGCTTTGACATATAATTTCTAACAAATTCATGATTTTGTAAAAGTTTAGCAAACAAGAAATGGAAGAGACCTTCTTTAACTTGAAAAGTATTATACCCAAATCTAAGATTAAATAAACTTATAAAATAAAATGAAAACCAAGGAACAGGTTTTTTTTTAATATTTAATGTGTATGTGATACTATAGATGTAGCTTTACGAATCAGTGAGAAAAGTATGAAGTATTCAACCAATTTTGCTCCTTTTACTACCTGGAAGGAATTTGACTTTTTGGTTTTTTCTATGGTAATCTTAAGGTCCTAGCAATCTTTGATTAAAAAGTCTGAACTACTTTAACAGAACACTAAAAAGCTGAATACCTCATCTCTTACTAATAATATCTCAGATACAATCTTACTGTGTGCAAATAGTTACATTGCATATACTGGGATAATTGGCAGTGCCCTGGGGGAAAATACATCTATTTCATTCCACGCATAAATGCATTTAAAAATCTAAGTGTAAAAAGTAAAAGACTGAGAACTAGAAGAAAGCACTAGAGAATATCTTTATAACTTTGGAATAGGTTAAATATCCCTTAAACAAGACAGAAAAAGCAAACACCTTATCCATTCATCAAAAAGATTTATAAATTTTATTACATTAACATTCTTTAACTTCAGTATAAAAAAATAACTTAGGCAAAGATAAATGGTAATTGATACACATACAACCGGCCACAAATTAGTATCAAAATTTACATGTAACATTCAGCAAATCAATAAGTAAAAGACAAACTATGGCAGAAATTGGCAAAGTATATGAATGGGTAGTTCAAAGAAGAAGAAATATAAATCGCTAGTAAGCATTTGAAAAGATATTCAACCTCGTAATCAGGGAAATGAAGCTAAAAATAATGAAATATTATTTCATACTTATCATCTGGCCAAAGCTTAAAGCCAAGCATTGGTTGAGGAGTACTGGGAACCAGAACAGCCTCTTGGAAAGCAAGTTGGCAACAGCTAGCAAATCCCTAAATTCCGCATTTAGATCCCCTTGTGAAGCTCTCGTATATGTGTACTTAGAGCTGTAGATAAAGATGTTTAGTGGATGTCCATTGCAGCATTTTGTAACAGTGAAAAGCTGGAAGCAACCTAAATGCTCAGCACCAGGGCAATGAATAAACATTAGACGTTAAGATCCACATGGCCGAGATGATTCTCAGCGCCTAGAACCATGCCCAGCTCTTAGTAGATGCTCAATTAATACTTGTTATATATACGATTAAGTGAATTCTAGTACGTTCATACCATCTTGTGTCATACAGCACATAAAACAATCTACATGCATCAACATCAGTGAATCTCAGAGAAAAGATCTGCAAAAGAATTTGTGGAGCATAAATCCATACATGTAAACTTTCAAAGCACACGTCTTCTCACCTAACACTCCATATATTTTACTTCGTATTTACTCACTGTCTGTCCCTGCACTCTTTCAAATGTCAGCTCCAGGAAAGCGGGAATGTTTGTCTGTTTTATTTACTGCTGAATCCCCAGGAACTGGAATATTGCCTGGTGCCGAGTAGGCTCAGAATGAAATATAAAGGCACAGCGGTCAGGAGGCTGACCTCTTTCAGGACAGTGATTGCCTCTGGGGACCGAGAAATGTGGGTGGGATGTGGGGATGGCTCCAAATATATTTTGTAGTGTTTTATGTTTTAATCAACAAAAGAATAGAAGCAAATATGGCAAATGCTGGCATTAAACAAATCTAAGTGACACATCTTGTTGTCTGTTATATAATTTTTCATATTCTTTAAATTGATGAATAATATCTGTATAACAAAACACAATCATCTTAAATGTACAGCTTGATGAGTTTTTATATATGTATATGCCCACGTGACCACCAGCTAAATCAACATTCACATGTTCGGCACCCTATGAAGTTTGCTTGTGCTCCTTCAGGTTTATACCACTCCTGCCCCAGACAACCACTATTCTGACTTCAATAACTAGTAAATCTGCCTGTTCTTGATATTCATATAAGTGGGTTCATACAACATACGCTCTGTTAGTCAACTTAATTTCATTGAGATGTATCCATGTGCTTGCATGTAGCAGTAGATCACTTTTTTTAAAAAATGTATAGTATTCCCTTGCGTGAATAGATAACAATTATTTATCTAACCTCCTGTGGTGGGAGTTTGATTTTTTTCCCCTAGTTTTGGGCCTTTATGCATAAAGCATCTATACATTTCAGGAACATATTTGTTTGTGTACATATGCTTTCATTTCTCTTGCATAGATCCTGGAACTAGAATTTCTGAGTCTTAGGTTAGGGATATGCTTGGATCTGGTAAAAACTGCCAAGTGGTTTTCTGAAGTGGTCGCACCATCAACACCAGCACCAGCGGTGTCTGAATTTCAGCTGCTCCAATCCTCATGAGCACCTGCTACTGCCCGTCTTCTTAGGTTTTAGCCATTCCGGTGGCTGTGGCAGCTTCTTGTTTAAGGTTCTAATGTGCATTTTCCTTCTTTTTTTATTATTATTTTTTTTACATTTTTATTTTATACTGGAGTACAGTTGATTAACAATGTTGTGTTAGTTTCAGGTGTACAGCACAGTGATTCAGTTATACATGTACATGTATCTATTCTTTTTCAAATTCTTTTCCCATTTAGGTTATTACAGAGTATTGAGCAGAGTTCCCTGTGCTATACAGTAGGTCCTTGTTGGTTATCTATTTTATTTATTTATTTATATTGGAATAGAATTGCTTTACAATGTTGTGTTATTTTCCACCATACAATGAAGTGAATCAGCTGTATGTATACCTATATCCCCTCCCTCTTGGACCTCCCTTCCCCACATCCCACCCATCTAGGTCCTCACAGAGCGCTGAGCTGAGCTTCGTGGGCTTTACAGCGTGTTCCCACTAGCTATCTGTTTTACCGTAACTGAAAAGGACACATGCACCCCAGTGTTCATTGCAGCACTATTTACAATAGCCAGGTCATGGAAACAACCTAAATGTCCAACAACAGATGAATGGATAAAGAAGATGTGGTACATATATACAATGGAATATTACTCAGCCATAAAAAGGAATGAAATTGGGTCATTCGTAGAGATGTGGGTGGCCCTAGAGTCTGTCATACATAGTGAAGTAAGCCAGAAAGAGAAAAACAAATATCGTATATTAATGCATATAAGTGGTTATCTATTTTAAATATAGCAGTGTGTACATGTCATTCCCAAATTCCCAATCGATCCCTCCCCTCCTTCCCCTCTGGTAACCATATGTTCATTCTCCAAGTCTGTGCATTGGTTTCTGTTTTGTAAATAAGTTCATTTGTATCATTTTTTAGATTCAGCTTATAAGCGATATCATATGATGTTTGTCTTTCTCTGTCTGACTTCACTTAGTATGATAATCTCCAGGTCCATCCATGTTGCTGCAAATGGCATTATTTCATTCTTTTTAAAGGCTGAGTAATATTCCATTGTATATACGTACCACATCTTCTTTATCCAATCATCTGTTGATGGACGTTTAGGTTGCTTCCATGTCCTGGCTATTGTAAATAGTGCTGCAATGAACATTGGGGTGCATGTATCCTTTCAAACCATGTTTTTCTTTGGATATATGCCCAGGAGTGGGATTGCTGGGTCATATGGTAGCTCTGTTTTTAGTTTCTTAAGGAACCTCCATACTGTTCTCCATAGTGGTTTTACAAATTTACATTCCCACCAACAGAGAAGGAGGGTTCCCTTTTCTCCACACCCTTTCCAGCATTTATTGTTTGTAGACTTTTTGATGATGGCCGTTCTGCCTGGTGTGAGGTGGTACCTCACTGTAGTTTTGATTTGCATTTCTCTAATAATTAGTGATGTTGGGCATCTTTTCATGTGCCTCTTGGCCATCTGTATATCTTCTTTGGAGAAATGTCCATTTAGGTCTTCTGCCCATTTTTTGATTGAGTTGTTTGTTTTTTTGATATTGAGCCACATGAGCTGTTTATAAATTTTGGTGATTAATCCCTCGCCGGTTGCACTGTTGGCAAATATTTTCTCCCATTCTGTAGGTTGTCTTTTTGTTTTGTTTATGGTTTCCTTTGCTGTGCAAATTCTAAGTAATAACATTGAGCACCTTCATTTACTTGTTGGCCTTGGGAGCCCACTTTTGTGAAGTGCCCCATCTAACAATTAGGTTGTTTGCCTTTCTTATCATTTGTAAGAATTCTTCATCTGTTCTGAGACAGGCTCTTCAGGTCCTCATATCGTGAATATCCTTCTCTAGTCTGGCTTGCTTTCCACGTTCTTAATGATGTTTTTTGGTAACTAGACATTTAGAATCTTGGTAAGATCCACTTGCATGTTTTTGGATATTTGAAATATTTTGTAATTTAAAAATTTTAATTGAAAATAAAAAAGAGAGAAGGGCCTTTTCCTTTTCCTCCCAGTTAGAACATATGGTTGGAAGGATCCTTCCTCCCTCCCTCCCTTCCTTTGGTTCCTCTTCCTTCCTTTTTCCCCTTCTTTCCTTCTGTATTCCTTCCTTTTTTCTCTTCCTTCCTTCATTTGCTGTATATTGTATGACTTGTCTCTAACTCCAGGATCAGCACGGAGGGTAAGCCCTTCCTGCTCTCTGCGGCCCTCCCCTCCTTCCCCTCTGCCCTCTCCCCTGCGAGCCTTCCTCGGGGGCAGAGGCAGGTCTTCCTCCCTGGGGACTGGGGACCCGCAGGCCTGGAGGGGAGTGGGGGTGAAGGCCCAGCGCGCAGCCCCGCAGCCCTGCGCACCCCGAAGGAAGGGCAGGCGGGTGGCAGGCGCTGTTGCACAGGGCAGGCTGCTCCCGCTGCACCGAGTTTCTGACAAGTGTCCCCGGGGCATAAATGCTGGGATAAACTGTGTGGAGAGGCGGGGCGGCCCGGACACACTCACGTTTGGAGAATAATACCGAAGAATTTATAGAGGAAAAATAGAGATGACATAGTACAACATAAGGCATAGCTTAGAAAAGAGAATACATGCTAATCTACCCATCAAAAGAGTAATAGAATCAAGGGGATCAAATTTGAGAAACAGGTCACTCCTAACAGAAATTAGTCATTTATTTATTCAACCACTATTTATTGGCCATCCAGTGTGCCATACCCCACGTGAGATGCTGAGAATTACTACTAACTCCTAAAAGGCATTGATCCAGTTGCTAAAGGAGCTCAAAGGGCAAGGCTGGCCTGGAGCCACATTATGAAATATACAGTACAACATGTATCATTGCTTTTCTTAATCTTCTTTTTGTAAGCTTCTCCCAGCTGCTTTCCCCTCTCTGTGGTTCATCTTTGAACTTTAGACACCAGAATTAAAAATTTATTATAGGAAATATATATATAGTTAGTGTAGTTGTGTCTTAGTGAGAATTTAGGTCTCCCAATAGTATTCCTGTTTTAAAGTTTATCTATTTTAATTGAATACATAAATAGTTATGTCTTAGTGGGAATTTAGGTCAATTATCCTCTCCCAATAGTATTCCTGTTTTAAAGCTTATCTACTTCAGTTAAAATGGTTGACTGGCTCCAGTAAAGGAAATCAGAAGAAGGTAGAAACAATCCATCAGCAGACGATGACAATAAAAAGTCCTTTCTGTTACTCCCTCCTCCCAGGTAAACTATCCCACATTTTATTATTGTTAGGAACTTGAAAGGCCAGCTTTTTTAACTGTGTGCTTGAAATAACTTCAGTTAGAGTGAAAAGGAAAGTCTTGAGCTGGGTCAAATGCTCCACGGATTTACATCATGGAACAGCAAAGGAGTATTTTCTCTGCAGTCTGCTTCTCCAAAGAGTACAGCTGGGCTGCGCATAGCAGCATTTGTTAACAGGAGTAAGTTGATATAGTTGAGAGGGTCCAGAGCAAGGCACCAAAATGATCAAAGGAGTGGCTGTGCATTAAGGTCAAAAGGCCTGGCAGAGTGTAGACTGGCTGAGCAATGGTGGAGAGGGAGGGGA
This sequence comes from Eubalaena glacialis, assembly GCF_028564815.1. Lineage (NCBI taxonomy): Eukaryota > Metazoa > Chordata > Mammalia > Artiodactyla > Balaenidae > Eubalaena > Eubalaena glacialis. The sequence goes on along the minus strand of NC_083731.1, from coordinate 87,946,202 downwards.
TGCTGCCTGGGTTCTTGATAAGAGTTCTACAAATATTTGAAAGGTGTTAACACCCGAGAAGGCAAGTCCTTATTTTGCTTCCTTGGAGGTGACATAATGTGTAACAGTAAAGGTAAAAGTAAAGGAAGAACAAAGTACCCAGAATATCAGGAAATATTTCCTACAAATAGCAACTGAAGTTTTTGAAAAATGTCAAGCATTAGATCCACTATGCCCATAGTAGAAACTAACCGTGAATAACTTCCCTTGTTTGAGAATCACTGTCTTTCTTACCTTATTATCCAACACTTAATGCTTACTAACCCACCTTCTTCTACCTGTTGCTCAAATTCTTTCATATCCTTAGAGATCCCATCAATGATGTTGTACCTACTTTTTGGCAGAATATGATTTACGTAGCCAAGTCATATAGACATATACAAATAGGAAGCCTTCTAAAGTGGCCATCGCTGTATGTGTTCCATATGTAGCATCTTTGTTAGTCAAGCAATGCAAAGGTTAGAATCACAGGGTTTTAAGAACCAGAAGCAAGTTTGAGGGAACCGCTCTCATCAGAGAGGCTGGTTGACTTCTCCAAAATGCACCAGCCTGATGACTGAGGAGAGAAAAAAAACAGGTCTCACCACCGTGGGGCCTGATTCCCAGTCTACGGCAAAAACTTTTTCTTTCCAAAAATGCAGTGCTCTCTGACTCTATATGACGGTCTCAATTTCATTTTTCTTAAAGCTACAATTAGCAAATTTTAGGAAATGTTTCTTTGCCAGATTTCCAAATTCTCCCACTTTTATTATTGCTAAGAAGAGATCTGTTTAAATTTGCACATTAGGTTCATTCACAGTACAGCTGTTATCCTAATGGGACGATGACCTTGGACAAGACTTCCCTGAGTGTCGGCCCCTCACTGTGCTCCACACGGTGAGCAGCTGGAGCCGAGAGGGATGGTTTCTCCCTCAGCACAGGAGCAGCCCTGCTCCGTGCAGCTTCTCTGTGTAGGAGAGCTTCCCGTTGGGCACACCTAAGTCTGACGTAGGAAGACTGGGTTGCCAGGAGCCCTGTAACAGTCTCCCCATAGGCTGGGACAGGCTTACCAAAGGAAGTGTTGAAGGTTGGGACTATGGTGATTTCTTTCTACCTAAGAAATTCACTAGTGGCAAGATGATTGTGGTGGGCGAACTGCATTGCACAATGATGAATGTTACATTTCACCCCCTGATCTCACCCTCCACTGACTGTCTGTTTGGTTCTCGGCACTGAGCTGGTCTCGAGATCGGCCAAGATGAGTGACTCGTGGTTCCTGCCTTCCAGGAGCTCAGGGTCTGATGTGCAAAGTGGAAACAGAGACCAATTTATAGCACTGTGTGGTGGGGAGCTACGATAGGGCCAGCAAGTGCTGTAGAGATAGAGAGTCCCACAGAGATAAGTACTGCCGACGGAATATGTGTTTCTTATTGTAAATCACATCACACATACAAATGCTGAAAACCCTTTAGTATGTAAACTAAGTACTCTGGAGGTGACTTGCTAGCTTGACATTGCTGGTAAAAACAAGGAGACTAGCTCGGAGAAGTCAGGCTTCCTAATCATAACACAAAATCCAGAAATCAGGGGCAAAATAAAATGTAAAATTGTTTCATTGTGCATTAATATGCAAGGGTAGATACTGGAGGAAGGGAATAGGAAATGAAGTTAGGAATGAGAATAGAAGGGAAAACATGTAAAATAAAACAAAGTAAAATACAATACAGCAAAACAAAATAGAATAAAGTAAAATACGTCAGAAGAGTCTGTAAGCAGATAATAGTGTGCCTTGAGCTAAGAATAACGATTGATTGTGTTAAATGCGTATACAAATATGGAAAAGTTTAAAATGCAGTAGCAGATTTGGAGACAATATTTGCAACATATATAACAGATAAATTATTATTTATAATACCAAAATTATTGTTTCAAATCAATCAGAACACATTAAATAAGAGAAAAAGACAGGAAATCACAATAGTGGAAATACAAATGACCAATAAATATGTGAAAAGTTGCCTAAGTTCACTTGTAATTAATACGGAATGCAAATTAAAATGAGATATCACCTATCTAATTGGCAAAAAAAAGTGGAAAATACCGATACATCTCAATGTGAAGCAAAGGTGAAGGTTGGGGTAAAAGAGCTCATTTTTATATGCTGCTGGCAGTAATACTAAATGATAAAAACATTTTTGGAGAGTAATGCAGAGATACCATAAAATGTTGTATCATTTCACCTAGCAATGTTCTAGGAGTCTTTCCTAAAGAAATATTAGCATTTGCTGGCAAAGATATTAACTATGGTACTGTTTACAATAACAAAATAATTGGGAATAACTTAATATCCACTAATAAGGAAATATCATGCTAGCATTCTGATATATTTAGTGTACAAAAGGTAAGTTTTAAAATAATAGAGCAGAATATAGCATAACCACATTTTTGTTTAAAAATAAGTAAATGTGTGTGCGTGTGTGCACGGTGTGTGTGTGTATGGTGTGGCGGGTGTGTGTGCAGTGTGTGTGGTGCAGGCGTGGTGTGGTGCGTGCACGCTGTGTGTGCGTGGTATGGTTGGTGTGGTCTGTGTGCACCTGCAAAGACGCACGTTTGGAAGGGCTCCCATCACAGGGCTGGCAGAGTTGGCCTGTGTAATGGGATTAGAATGGAAGGAAGGAAGGAAGGGAGTTCCTTTTCACTGTACACATTTCAGTGTACTTTGAATTTTTATTACAGATTCCTGTACCGATGTTCTGATCTGAGTCACATTTCTCTTTTCATGCTAGACCTTTAGAGAGGAAATCGTGCAATTTCTATTCGAATTCCAACACAAGAGACCTTTTTCTTAGCAACCTCATTTGAGGACAGTGTCTTATTTTGCAGTCTCTCCCCCAGTGTCAGAGAGGTTGCCAATAAAGGGAGTGATTTTCAGAGATACTTGTTTCCTAAAGCTTTGCACGTAGATGTGATTATGAGATAAAGCAGCAGCAACGCATTTCCTGTATTAAATATCACACTGAAGTAGCACTTAAGATACCGACCAGAAGGTTAAACAAACATGAGTGGAAGAACACCCTTGTCAGAAACCAGCTTGCTAGCTGCCTTCTCCATTCAGGATTTGCCAGTAATGAAAAGCTTCTTGCTTTTTAAATGTTAAAAAAATTTTATTTATTTATTTTGGCTGTGTTGGATCTTTGCTGCGTGCGGGCTTTCTCTAGTTGCGGCGAGCAGGGGCTACTCTTCGTTGCGGTGCACGGGCTTCTCATTGCGGTGGCTTCTCTTGTTGCGGAGCACGGCCTCTAGGCGTGTGGGCCTCAGTAGTTGCAGCACGCAGGCTCAGTAGTTGTGGCTCGCGGGCTCTAGAGCACAGGCTCAGTAGTTGTGGCGCACGGGTTTAGTTGCTCTGCAGCATGTGGGAACCTCCCAGACCAGGGATTGAACCCGTGTCCCCTGCATTGGCAGGCGGATTCTTTACCACTGCGCCACCAGGGAAGTCCCAAGCTTCTTGCTTTAATCGTTTGAATCCATATAATTTTTTATAAAGAAGAATAAATTAGGATTATGGGTGATATGGATAATGTTTTTTACTTTGTTTTTCTGTACTTATCCAATTTTCTATAATAAATATATACTGTTTTTGTAATCAGAAAAAAAAAACCCAGTCCTTGAAATTTAACATTTTTAATAGGAGGACCCATACGCCTCCTACGGGGGATTTCTGTAGTCCAAGAAGCCAAGGTTAATTTACAGAGGCTATTAACACTTAAGTTGGCAGGGCTCCCTACTTGTGAAAACTAAAACAGTGTTTTAGAAAGATATTTAATTAACAGAAAAAATAGTGCAATAGTGTAAAACAACACAGGTTTGGAGTCATACACTCCTGAGATTGATTTTAGCCGTGTGACCTTGGAAGGTTGATATATCTTTTCAGACCCTTGGTCTCCTGGCCTATGAACTGGGGGAGTTGATTATGAACCTAGCAAAGGACCAGGTTGAAGGGAAATGGTTAACCAGGAACTATTGTTAAAGCTCTGCAGAATGCACATGAAAACTGAGTGTTCCATTATGTTCCCAACCTCTTGGAGACCCCAAATGAGCTGTCAGATCATCAAGGCATTTGAGGAGAGCTGGACACTTTCCTGCCTCTGATCATAGACTGTCTCCTGGCAGCGTCCCAGGTGCACTGGGCCCCAGGGTCCTTCACTTCTGACTTTTTACCAGTTGGACTTGCTACATCTTTTGGGGGCTGAGATCTTTGCTATTCATCATGTCATGTGCAGCCCCTCCGGACCATACCCTTAGTCTTAGCACAAGAAGTTCTGGGCCTTCCTAGCATCTCAAGGTCTGTGCCCTGTCTCTAGGCAGCCTGCACCACACCAGGATGGCAGGCTCACAAAATGCTGCCCCCAGCCCCAGCACACACAGGCCACTCCTATTGTCTTCCCATCATTCCTCCATGTCTCCATGGTGACTCCTGCCCTCCACCATACCCTTAGCTGGTGAAGGACCAGACATCCTTCTCTGGGGGCACTCTGCCCCTCCAGTAGTGGAGGACTCACTCACTGTCTAGCTGTGCCTGTATATGAAAGTCCTTTTAAATCATTGAAGTTTATGCATACAGTATACACTTCATTTCTTATTTTGAGAGAATCTTATTTATAATCTTATACATTTATCTAAGGAGTGGTGAATCCTTAACCTCGAACGTGAATGAAGTATATCCCCTCTGAAAATTGTCATAATACTCTTTGGACTTTTTGATGGTATAATGTAATAGTAAATATAATACTAAATATAATATAAAATATCACAGTAGCAGTTTAAAAAAAAATTGAAGTTGTCCACTTTCAAATGCTGTAAAACATGTTGCTTGACAAAATGCAAAATATCTTTTGACTTCACCATGAGAAATGCTTAGAAAAAGCAGAATACAGGGTGCTTTTCTCTTCCAAAGAGAATTTTTTCTCACCTGATACAGTCAGAAATGACTTTCTTTTAGCAATACTTTAAATAGCTGGGAGTTAAGATGTGTTCCATACTTACTATATGCCAGTACTATTCTAAGGTTGACAAAAACCTTAGGGAGTAGGTACACTTATTGTCCCAAATTTTAGAGATAAGGAATCTGAAGTTTAAAGTGACTTATTCACACTCGGAATTTCATGTGGAAATACTGGAATTCAAGCCAACACAGCCTGGCACAAGCAACCATTCACCTAAGCACTGTGGCTCCAGCTAAGATATTAGAAAGTGAAAAGTTGACTAGAACAGTTTCTTTTTGCAAAATTCCTTATATCTACTTCTAACAATGTATGCATCTCTTACTTGCTTTTAATGATCTGTGAAGATGGAAAATAAATAGAGGCTAAACTCTGAGGCTCATACAACCTATAGGCTATGACCTTGAATAAAGTTAGGAAAGGTCCATAATGTAGTCATTTTCTACAAATTAAAAATAGCAACTGCATAGTATATGCTTTATTGAAAGGTAATTTTATATCTAGGGAAGAAATAATACCAATTCTACACAAACTTTCTTAGAAAATAGAGGAGGAAGAAAGATTTCCCAACCTATCAATATTTTATGAGGCTGGCATTACTCTATACGAAAACCAAACAAAGACATTGCAAGAGAAGAAAACTACAGATCACTATCTTTCATGAACATAAATGCAAAAAAATTGAATCCAGCAATATATTAAAAAGCTCAGACAGCACAACCAAGTCCCATGAATGCAAGACTGAGCTGACCCAACATTTACAAATTAATCAGTGTAATTCACCACATAAACAAACTGAAGAAAAACCATATGATCATCTCAATAGATGCACAAAAAAGAATGTCACAAAAGTCGCCATCCATTTATGATAAAAACAAAACCTTAGAAAATTAAGGATAGAGGAGGCTTTCCTCAATTTGATGAAGAACAAAATCCCGGAAAAAAATCCCAACAGCTGCCATTGTACTTAGTGGTGAAAGACGGATGCTTTATCCTTCATATTAGGACAAAGGCAAGGATGTGTTCCCTCCCTGCTCCAATTCAACATCCTAATGGAAGCCCTAGCTAGTGCAGTAAGGCAAGAAAAAGTGTGTGAAAGTGAATGATTATCCATCTACTCTGACACTTTACTTTGCAATTCAGTTTTATTTTGCAGGACTGCTCTATTACACTTTTTTAAAAATAAATTTTATCTTTTCCTGATTTTATTCAGCAGTTATAATTATTTTGTGTGTTTTATGCCCCCAACTATGTGTTAGGTGCTTTTCAATTTCATAAATGATTGCATCATTAAATATTTTGACTTTAGATCAGCATTTCTTAAAGTAGATTTTAAGGGCAGGCTTTTCTTTATCTAACATTGTACTTCCTGATGAAGCCAAAATCTCTCTCTCTCTCTGTAGTATTATTCTGAAGACATTCATTACTGTATCTTTCTGTACGTTCTCACCATTCCATTAGCAGTCTAATTACCTCATATATCATGTCCAGCTTTCAACAAAAAATCATAAGGCCTGTTAAAAGGTAAGATAATACACAGTCTCAAGAGACAAAGCAAGCATCAGAACTAGACTCGGACATGATACAGATTTTAGAATTATCACATAACTGTGATTAATATATTAAGGGCTCCAATGGAAAAAAGAAGACAACATGCAGGAACAGGTGTAATATAAGCAGACAGATGCAAACTCTTAAAGAGAGAATAAAAAAGAAATGCTAGAAATCAAAAACATTGTAACCGAAATGAAGAATGCCTTTGATAGGCTCATCAGTACACAGGACACAGTGAAGGGAAGGAATCAATGAACTTGAAGAAATATCAGTAGAAACTTCCAAGCTAAAATGCAAAGAAAAAAATGAAACAAATCTACAGGATACTTACAAAAGGCATAACACACAAGTAATGAGAATGTCAGTAGGAGAAGAAAGAAGGAAGGAAGGAAAGGAAGGAAGAAAGAAAGGAAGGAAGGAAGGAGGGAGGGAGAGAGAGAGAGAGAGAGAGAAAGAAAGAAAAAGATATTTTAAATAACAATGGCTGAGAATTTTCCAAAATTAATGAGAAACACCAAACCACAGACACAGGAAACTCAGAAACTACCAACCAGGATAAACACAAAAAAATCTACACATAGGCATATCCTGTTTAAACTGCAGAAAACAAAAGACAAAGAGAAAATCTTGACAGAAATCTAAAAACAAAAAAGAACAAAAAGACTTTACCTATCAAGAAACAAGGATAAGAATTACATCAGACTTCTCATTAAAAACTATGAAAGCAAAAAGAGGGTGGAGAGAAATATTGAAAATGTTGAAAGAAAAAGCAAAAAATCACCAAATAATTCTTCAAAGAAAAGGAAAGTAATATAGGTCAAAACTTTAAATCTACATAAGGGAAGAATGAGTCAATGAAGGTAAAATAAAGACTAAATTTAAAAAAATTCTTAATGGATCTAAAAAATAACTGTTCAGAGTAGCAACAGCAACAATGTATTGAGTGATAGAGCATATAGATACGTGAAAAAAATGACAGCAGTGTTATAAGAGATGTGAGAGAGGAATAGGAATGCTTGTTGTAAGGTAACTGTACTACCCATGGAGCAGCATAGTGTTATATGAAAGTGGTTTTAGATTAGTTTTTAGTGGTTGCCCTAGAGTTTGCAATATACATTTACAACTAATCAACAGATTGAGAAGGAAGAAATTAAATTGTTCACAGATGACATGATTACAGACAATCCAAAGAACTGACCCAAATAATTAACAAAAAAACTCCTGGAACTAAAAAGTGATAACAGCAAGATTGTAAGATATAATACACAAAAGTCAATTGTTTTCCTATATACAATCACTGAACAGTTGAAACTTGAAATTATAAACATAATATCATTTATATTAACAACCCCCAAAAAACCTAAAATACTTAGGTATAAATTTTTTAAAATATATGATCTATATGAGGAAAACTACAAAGCTCTGATTGAAGAAATCAAAGAAGATCTAAACAAATGGACAGATATTCTATGTCCTTGAATAGAAAGATTCACTATTGTTAAGATGTCAGTTTTTCCCAATGTAATCTATAGGTTCAATGGAATCTCAGTCAAAATCCCACGTATGATACATGACATTGCATTTGTCAAAATCTATACAACTATTCTGTATAATACCATAATGGCAGTGAAACTATTCTGTATGAAACATGATATTATGCATCTGTTAAAATCTGTAAGAACTGTACAACAGAAAGAGTGACCTTTAGTGTGAACTAAGGACTTAATAATAATGTATCATGGGCTTCCCTGATGGCGCAGTGGTTGAGAATCTGCCTGCCAGTGCAGGGGACACGGGTTTGAGCCCTGGTCTGGGAAGATCCCACATGCCGCGGAGCAACTGGGCCCGTGAGCCACAATTACTGAGCCTGCGCGCCTGGAGCCTGTGCTCCGCAACAAGAGAGGCCGCGATAGCGAGAGGCCCGCGCACCGCGATGAAGAGTGGCCCCCGCTTGCCGCAACTAGAGAAAGCCCTCGCACAGAAACGAAGACCCAACACAGCCATAAATAAATAAAATTAAAAAAAATAATAATGTATCAATATTGGTTCATTAATTATTGCAAATATATCACACTAACATAAGATGCTAAAAATAGGGGAAACTGTGTACAGGGCACAGGGGGTATATGGGAAATCTCTGTACTACTCAGTTTTTCTGTAAATCTAAAACTATTTTAAAAAATGAAGTCTATATGTATAAAAATGTAAGCAGTAGCATCAGCAAAATGCAAATTAAAAGCATCATGAGGTACCAGTAGACTCCATTCGAATGGCTAAAATTATAAAGACTGGCAATAACAAGTTGATTTTTTAAATTAATTTTTTAAAATATTTATTTATTTAGGCTGTGCCGGGCCTTAGTTGTGGCACACAGGATCTTCGTTGCAGCGTGTGGGCTCTTTAGTTGTGGCATGCATGAGGGATCTAGTTCCCTGACGAGGGATTGAACCAGGGCCCCCTGCATTGGGAGCGCGGAGTCTTACCCACTGGCCCACCAGGGAAGTCCCAACAACAGCAAGTATTGTCAAGGATGTAGACCAAATGGAAATCTCATACATTATTGACAGGGATGTAAAATGGTACAATCATTTTGAAAAATTTGGCAGTTTCTTAAAAAGTTAAACTATAACCTAGAACCCAGAAATTGTACTTCTAGGTATTTACCTAAGAGAAATGAAAATATATACCCACTCAAAGACTTGTACACAAATGTTCATAGCAGCTTTATTTATAATAGCCAAAAATTGTGCTTTAATCCCTCTCTTCAATGACTTTCAGTAATACTCTGCTTCACTCAGCAGTACCCCTGGCTGGCACTTTGGGAGAAGGAAGGAGTCTTCTGGCCACCAGGGAGGACAAGTCCAGCCAGAGCAGGGGGTGAGAGGAATTTTTAGGAAGCAGATTGGAGGGCGTATTGATCAGGAGACTGTCAGCCTTCTGAGATGTTGGATCGGGGCTCTGTATTGATTTTCTTGAGCTGCCCAAACAAAGCATTACGGACTGGGTGGCTTAAACAACAGAAATTGAAATCAAGGTGTTAGCAGGGTTGGTCTTTTCTGAGGCTGTGAGGGAGAATCTGCCCCAGGCTTCTCTCTTTCGCTATTGGGTGGCCGTCGTCTCCTACCTGTGTCTTCACATCATCTTCCCTCTGTGTGTGTCTGTGTCCAAATTCCCTCCTTTTATAAGAATATCAGTGATACTGGATTCAGGCCCACCCTAATGACCTCATTTTAACTTGATTACCTCTGTAAAGACCCTGTCTTCAAATAAGGTCACATTCTAAGGTACTGGGGATTAGGATTTAAACATATGAATTTGGAGGATACAATTCAACTCGTAACAGGCTTGAATCATTTTCTTTTTATAATCACGTATAGCGTGGTCCCAGATCATGCCAAAGCGGTCCCAGGACTCTGGAGAACTTAAGGACACCTGACTCACCCAGGCTTCAGATTAACCAGACCCAGGAGCTATGCGATAGCCTGCCCTTCCCTTTCGACTACTGACCCCAACTCAAATTTGAGTTCGATATCCCAATTAAATATTGTTCTTTAATCCTCACAGAGAAGGAAAAGGAACTTAGCTTCTCTTGGAGGGTTTATTCTGCTTGATGCTTTTTTCCCCCAATTTTAAAATTATAGTAAAATACACATAATGTAAAATTTACCACCTTAACCGTTTTTAAGTGTACAGTTCAGGGGCATGAAGTACATTCACACTGTGGCATGACCATCACCAGCACCCATCTCCAGATGGCTTTCCATCTTGCAAGACCGAAACCCTGTACCCAGTAAACAGTAACACCCAACGGCTGCCCTCCCAAGGGCCTGGAAACCACCATTCTACTTTCTTTCTTTCTAAAATTTTCTATTTCCTCTTTTCTCCCACACTCCAGCCTCTGGCAACCACCCTTCTACTCTGTTGCTATGAGTTCAGTGTTTTGTTTTTTAAGATTCCTCCTATAATAATGCAATATCTGTCTTTCTGTGTTTGGCTTATTTCGCTTAGCATATGTTCTTCAGGTTCATCTGTGTTGTTGCCAATGTCAGGATTTCCTTCTTTTTTAAGGCTGAGTAATATTCCGTTATATATATTCACACCACATCTTCTTTATCCATTTGTCTGTGGGTGGGCACTTAGGTTGCTTCTGGGTCTTGGCTGTTGTGAACAATGCTGCAATGAACATGGGGGTGAAGGTGTCTCTTCAAGACAGTGATTTCATTTCGTCGGACAAATACCCAGGAGCAGGATACTCTGACAAAAGGTCATTGTCTCAACGGCACTAACAGGGTAGATGTTGTCCCCTTCCCCTTTCCTAAACTATAGTTTAGGAGAATGAAGCTCGGTGCGATTGAGCCAGTTTACCCCAATTCTCCAAGCTGTTACCCAGTTAGAGATGATGAGAGAGATTGAAACTCAGGCCTTTCTGACTCCAGTGCCTATGCTCCTACCTTGACGTTGAGCTACTTCACACACAGACACACACAAAGTGTGTAAATGAAACATTCTAAAATGATTCCTCCCAACTGATGTATATAAAGCAGTGCTTATCAGATGTCATCCAGGATATAGCCTCTGAACAGAAAGTTTGGAAAAGATGGCATTAGAGAAGACTTCTAGGGAACTCCAAGAACTCTGAAAAGTGATGGGAAAAAAATAATATGTATTCCCTGAGCCTAGATCTCACAATTGTGGAATTTATGTGATTTGCCTGTCAAGGTAGTGAAACAAAGGAGGCATGTCTCAGGTGTGGGAAAGAAAAAAGCACTCAGTGGCAATTGGGGGACATAAGACCCCTTCCTCAAGAACCTCAGGAAGCCCCCCTCCATTCTTTGACATGAACAAGTGGTCTCCTCAGTGTTAAGTGCACCGAAAGACAGCCTGGGCCCCTCGCTGTGGATCAGACAGCCACCCAGCCCCACGGCACAGCCAGGTGGCAGAGACAGGACTTGGGGAAGAGAGCGAAATATGCCATTTACACACGACGTGGCACTAGGAATCAGCAATAAAATACTGCCACTTGGTGTTGTTAAAACCGATCATTATGTAGCCTGTGGTGACAGCATCAGATTTAATTGCTCTAATCTGAGCTTCTTGGAGGGGAAAGAGGAAAGCTGTGCAGCGGCTCCTCTTCCTGGAGTCCTGCCGAAGCAACAGCGGTGCAGCCACGCCTCCACAATGCAGGGGGCTCCGCGGCCTGGGGCTCAGCCCTAATGAGCCGGGTCGGGAGGCCTCATTCCAGGCGGCCTTCAGCCACCCTCTGCTCCTGGTGACACGGGGCCCGAACCTCGCTCCCTCTCATCTTACACGTGGGGGGTCTTGGCCACAAGACAAACAACTCAAAATAATTTTCAGCCACTTGGTGAATACACTCCCCCACTGGAGATGATATCGCATTGCTAGACATATTTTGAACTACAGATCTTCCCCGATGAGATTTTTGTAAACCGAGGATCATTTGAGTGGTTTTCATTGAAGTCCCTGCTTTCAAATGCCCCCTGCCAGGTTCCAGTGGAACTGTAAGAATTCTAATTCAGCCCCTCACCTATTTCTGTTGGTGTTGAGCTCTATCAAGACATTAGGGTTTACTTGCTTATCCATAGAGCCTTACAGAGCATGTAGGTGTTATGAGTTCATATGTCGGTGTATCAGGAAACCTAATTTCTGAGGGCAGTTTGATGGAATATGGATTTAACACTGGATGCAAGGTTGGATTAACTCAGAGAAGAAATGGGCATATTTCCTATTTCCATTGGGAAATATTTTGTCCTTTGAGATATTTTCTTTGCATTCAATGGAGCCCAGGAGACGTCACATGGAGTCCAGGTATCACAGGAGTTTTTCCTGGTGTACTTTGGAGAAGTCATGGGAAATCACACCTGTATCACATACTGTCCAAGCTCTGAGCATCTTTGAGAAATGATGTGTGAGGGAGGAAAATTATACAAGAAATGTTGGATAAAATGACTTTTTTTTTTAATTTTTTAAAAATTATTTTTGGCTGCATTGGGTTTTCGTTGCTGCACGCGGGCTTTCTCTAGTTGCGACAAGCGGGGGCTTCTCATTGTGGTGGCTTCTCTTGTGTGGAGCACGGGCTCTAGGTGCGCAGGCTTCAGTAGTTGTGGCACGCAGGCTCAATAGTTGTGGCTCACGGGCTCTAGAGCGCAGGCTCAGTAGTTGTGGTGTATGAGCTTAGTTGCTCCGCGGCATGTGGGATCTTCCCGGGCCAGAGCTCGAACCCGTGTCCCCTGCATTGGCAGGCGGATTCTTAACCACTGCGCCAACAGGGAAGCCCCTAAAATGACTATTTAAATGTTATACTGAACTCATTAACTGTTGAAACCAAAAATTTTGCTATCAAAATTTGTTCTAGAATCATAGAAGTCTGGAAATAAACACACCATAAACTACATTTTCAAATATCACATCAGGAAAAAATAAGATGAAACTAATTAGGAAGGGAAGTTATATAAGTTATATGAATTAAATTCTATTGTCTTCTAAGTTTTGCAAAAATATTTTTAACTGGCCTTCTAAAAGTTGGCAAGTTGCCATTAGAAAATAGAAAATTTTCCTTCAGGCCGTAAAAGAGTGGTCTGGAATTCAGAAATGCGCTGTAACCTAGATCGTAAAGAAGATGGAATTTTCTATTTTCTATTTGGATAAATACTAAAAATAAAATAAGCTTATTTTATTGAATCTGCTACTGTTAGGGAAGGGTAGCAAGACAATTCTAAATAATGTGCAATAAATTTCTTTATTTTTTGAAGCATATTTTCTTTTTTTAAAAAAATTAATTCATGTTTGGCTGCATTGGTTGGTGCGTGCGGGCTTGGTGCGAGGGCTTCTCATTGCGGTGGCTTCTCTTGTTGCGGAGCACAGGCTTCTAGGCACGCGGGCTTCAGTAGTTGTGGCACACGGGTTCAGTAGTTGTGGCTCACTGGCCCTAGAGCGCAGCCTCAGTAGTTGAGGCGCACGGGCTTAGTTGCTCCGCGACATGTGGGATCTTCCTGGACCAGGGCTTGAACCTGTGTTCCTTGCATTGGCAGGTGGATTCTTAACCACTGTACCACCAGGGAAGTACGAAGTTTAATCTTAAATTATGGATAAATAGACTAATGTGATGATTTTTAGTGAGTAAAGAGTTCAAACTATGGATTTAGCAGAAACGGCCCTAAAAGGCAAGGAGCACAGCTTTGGGGCAAGCACGGGGCAAGACTATCCTCTACATCATTCTTTTCTTTTGTGAATTTTAAATGCTTCACAAGTGTTAATAAATTACACCTATCTAAGAAGTACACGTTGTTTTAAAATCTAATTTTCTGAATCCCAAACTAAGACCAAGACTAAGATTGTGTCCGCCCAGGGCCTTAAGTGAGAGGGTGACAGATACCAGATACTAGATAACTCTTGGTTATCTGCTCGTTAATTACTTTAATTAAAGTACCGCTGTTTAATTGGCAAAGTCTAACAATTTAAATTTCAAAGAAAAGACAGTTTACTTATCCTTAAGGACTTGTCACACTGCAAACAAAAACACACTTTGAAGAAGTCACCCTCTCCCTCTGGCAGTGTCCTGGTGCTTCTCCGAACCATTCTGGATACTGGACCCCCGGTCTTTGGGAAGAACTGTGATTTCTCTAAGGAAGAGGCAATTATTACATGCTGTCCTCTGGAGCCAGGGTGGATCAGGGGGCTTTTCCCGCTGGAATCACCTCGCAGTACCGCCAGGCCTTCCAGCTGGGCAGCAGATGACAGAGCTGCGCTGCGTGAGTCGCAGGCGTGCAGCGCGATTAGAGGCCGGGCCGCCCTGCTTCCCGGGGCGGGGCGCGCTCCCCGCGGGCGGTGCAGCCTTCCTGCCAGGCCCGGCGCGGTGATGTCATGGGATCCGCGGCTCGGCGAGATGAAAGGGATCCAGCGCGGCCCGCTGGCACCAGGCACAGCTTCCAGCGCGCAATCAGGGCGCAGCGTGGGGACCCGAGCGCTGCGGTCCCGCCACTCAGCCCGGGCTGGGGGCACCGCCGGGCCAACTGGGTGCAAGAAAAAAGGAGGAAAGCAACGTGATCCGGGTCAAACAAAAGAATCCGAGGACGGGGAGGCGGGAGGGCGACTACCTGCTGAAAGGAGCGTTCCAGGAGCCCTGCGCGCACACACGCAAACTTGGCCTGCCTTTGATGTGCTGCGACTGATCACCGATCAGATTACGGGCATTTCATCTCGCTGCTCGTCTGCCTTTGATCTGCAGGGCTCTTTTTCTTCTCCTGGATTGGAAGATTCGTCTGGGCTTGCGCTGACATACATTTTGGGGAAGGTAGAGCTTTTGGCACAGAAGCGCTGCCAAGGAGAAACTCAGCTGCCGAAAAGGGTGAGTACTGCAAAGAGTTCAGCACGCTGAAGGCGCAGCGTTCATGTTTCGTTGTGGCTTTCAGTTCGCTTTTCCTGCGTGTTCTCAGAAAAGATGGTTCTGGTCCAGAGAGCGCGAGCATTTCTGTGCTTGAATACTATGTGTATGGATGAGAGGAAACACGATACTCGGTGCCGTTTCAGTAGTTTGTACAAAGGGTTTGCAATCTGTCGCGCACATTTTACTTGGAAATGAGTTGTTCCAACAGGACAGAAAGGGAGAGAGCTAACTTTAGCAATCACCCGCCGCTGCAGAGCCCGAGGTCTGTAGGCTGTAATCGCTCTAAGTATTTACAGGTTGCTTTACTTAGTAAACGGGTGGAGGAACTCTACTGGATGCCAGTGTTTTCCTTGTTTTCTCATAGAAAAGAGTACAGTGCATCTCTGGCAATACTGTTTCTTTATTTATTC
Source organism: Eubalaena glacialis (assembly GCF_028564815.1). NCBI lineage: Eukaryota > Metazoa > Chordata > Mammalia > Artiodactyla > Balaenidae > Eubalaena > Eubalaena glacialis. Next base: position 87,930,816 of record NC_083731.1, on the reverse strand, counting down.
TCTCACCTCCAAGACTCCAACCTATCAAATATATTTCCTTATGCAGTGTGTATCCTCAAAGGAATCACTGGAGAGGCATTCAAGTATGATTAAAGCCTGTTCTGGGTAAAACTGAAGAATTTTCAAACAGGGAGGTTTAAGTTGTGCAAAGTTTGGTTTTAAAAAAAAAATCCTCTAGTGGTTCTCTGGAACCTTTGGCAATAGCACAAGCCTCATGTACAGAAACATTCACAAAGTTAATATTCCTAAATTAAAATGTACTTTAAATGTAGTGACAGCTGTTGTGAGTTAAAATTTGCCAACTCTTTATGAAAACTGAGTAATCAACAGTTATGATGTTACATACAGTTTTTAGCCACATTTTTACTTTAGTTTACGCTCAACATGGCAAAACCAAAATATATTGCTGTGCTGAATTTGAAAATTAACTTGTTTTGTCAATTCAGTGATCACATGCTTGCGCGCGTGCACACACACACAGAGTAAAGTCTTTACATCGAGATGCAAGAAAATCCAGTGGAAATGTAAGAGCGCCATGTTCGCATTAGTTCATTTTAATATTCTGGTCTTAATTTGGGGGGGGTAAAATATTTATCATCACAATAGTCTATTTTAATGCTAGCCGAACTACAGAGAAAGTAAGTGATGAGAGAGATGGGTTATTCTTTAGTCTGAAATTCTGATGAGACAGGAAGGGCCTAATGAGTCTCATTTCACGTGTAATTAATTTTTCAGAGCCAATTAATTAAATTACTTTCTAAACTTTCCTCCTGATATTCTAAGGAGGATAATTAGCATTGTTTGCTTAATTTTAAAACTGATAGCTGTTAAGTGGAGATTATTTAAAACCATACCAAACTATATTTTTAAGATGTGTCAGTAAGAATTTGAAAGATTTAACTGTTGTTTTTAGTCATGCCAAGAGAGGCATTTAAATTTTTGTTTTACTGACAATGTGACAAAGCATGTTCACAAAATCCTGAATTATCAGCTTAGGTTGATTTTTTTCATTTGTTTGCTGAAAAAGTCCTCTTTAAATCACAAAAGCAGTACTAATGTTCACATTAGGATAAAGAAAATTAAACTTTTAAAATAATGACTGGAGAAGATGCCCAAAGAAATAGTGTGCTTAAGAACTCGGTCATTTAGTTCATGTTTGGGACTTAAAACATTTTTTTAATGACTATTTATTCTGCTACTAGGTTCATTCTAGCAAACAGACTTCCTTCAACACAAAACAAAAGGGAGAATTAGCAATTATCTGATTAATTTAGGTTTTGTAGAAAACTAGCTTGGGCAAGTCAAGTCATTGAAAATTCACTTCAGTGTCTGAATTAATTCAGTTAATTGTTTACTTCTTGTGTCTTGGTTGAGAAATAGATTGTATTTGATTTTAAAAGAAGGATGCCTATTGCTGAATGTGCAGGTACAGTCTCAAAAGCTGTCTCTGAATTAATTGCCGCCTGATGATCTTGACTGTGATTTAAGAGGGGATACTCCATTAGAGTTCCACTGAACGAAACCCTTATATTACATTTTTTAAGCACTTTCCTATCTGTTGCTTCAATGGCAGCTTTGTTACTGCAGAAAGTCCAAGACTTCAAAAGACTTATTTCTAGTCCTGATTCTGTCACTGATTAGCTATGTGACCTTAAGGGATTTGCTTCACTCCCCAGTGTTCTCATATGGGAAATGAGGGAGTGGATCAGGTCATCCTCCTGAAATAGGCAGGGTGGAATTTTTATAGCCATCTTACAGATGAGGAAACTGAGATTGCAGAAAAGTCACTTGACTTTTTTAACTAAGTTACATGGTCTGTTTTCCAAGTCCTGGTCCTGTGTCCTTCCCAGTTCACCATGGATATTTTCCAACACCTGCTAAAACAAATGCACTGCTGACTGGAGAACAGGGTTAGTTTGAAAGATCAAGATAACCACTTCCTTCTGCTATGCAGTTTTTGTTTCTATGATAGATGTGTCCGTCAACTGGATTAGTCCACTGACTTCCCAACACTTGCTTTTGCTTCCGTATTTCTAAGCAGTCTGAACACAATTACTGCTACACATAGTTTACCATGATATTTAAAATAATTTTCACAAAAATTTAATATATCAATGCAATGTAGAATTATATATGTTTGTGTGTCTGTGTGTGTATGTATGTATATATACGTGTGTGCACATATATATATTATGCACATCTTTTGACATTATGTGCACATCTTTTTGTGTTTCCAAGGATTTGATACTTTCTTAGAAGATGTCAGTGGTGTGCATGAAAAGTTTAATAGTTAATTAAAGGTTGTTATTCCTCCAGGGAGATTCCCAGTGGGATTTTGTGAGATTTCAGTTTATATATTCAGTATGGGCTGGTACATGATATATATTCCCTATTATATTTGATTATGTTAAGAATCCTTGAACATGTTTTCACTAGCTCCTTCTGGGTTTTTTCTTGAAAAAAAATGAATATATTTCTTGTGAATAAATTTATTTATTGACTATAAATTTTACACATATACACTGCTCTCAAGGCCAAATATCTTTCATGTCTTATCACCCTCATAAAGGTTTCATATAAAGCTTTACAGATTATTACTTAGTAACATTCACTAATATTTATTAATGTACTAGTTATTAATTCAATAATATTTATTGAGTACTTGTGTGCTAGGCACTCTGACAATATTTTTCAGGACACCATCTCATTTAAATTTCCAGCAATTAAGTTTGTCATTCCAATTATACAGATGAGAAAAGTGAGGCTCAGAGGGATTAAATAACAAGTGCAAGGTCACAGGGCTGATTAAGTGGCACCACTAGAGTCTATCTGATTTCAATTCGGGTTCTTTTGTTCTAGGGCTGGGCAGTTAATTCCTTCTATTATAAGAATTACATACAGCTGAACTTAACTGTTAGCAAACATTACAGCCAAAATTTGGGGGCAAAAACGTGCTCTGTTTTTCTTTCCTTCTTTTGGTATATTTTATGAGCGCTATTAGAATTTTTTGATAGGGGTTTCCATCAGTTGGCCTAGAGTCTTCAACTATAAAGGACCTCAGGACGTAATTCATTCTTCCTCTGCTTCAGGACTGGACCACACTCAAGCATCCACCATTGGTCTGGCTGGTCAGACTCCCTGTGATGGCAGGGCTGGTCCAAGGCACCCTGGAAACGTTCAGAAACTGGTGTGCCTTTAAAGAGTGATTCTTTAAAATGTCAGCACCATTTAGAGGAATGGGCTATGAAAGGGGGGCAGGAGGAGGCTCCCTGGTGGCCGTGCTTAATTTCTCCTCAACTGTCACAAGCCATTCAGCTTTGCTCCAAACTGCCCCGCAGATCCACCCACTTGCTGAAATCACCACTCTGAAGTGACCAAGTCTCACATCCTTCCATTGAGAAGTACTTCAGCATCATCCATTGTGACTTAACTCAGATCTGTGGTGAGAAGGTGGAGGGAGGTGAGATGGGGGTGTTGAGTGACTTTATGAAACCATTTCTTCCAACACAACCCACTCCCTTTGTGAGAAGAGTTCCGGGAAGTACAGCTTTCCCCATCCTGTTAATGGTCCCCAGTACTTAGACAGCCCTATGGCCTAGCCTCACTGGCTGCTGCCCTGCGAGCCTGTTCCTTAATTCTGCACGTGCGGGGAGTCCCCTGTATTTATCGGGAAGCAGAGGAGGAGAGTCAATGGCTCGTTTCTCCTCTCAATAAACACATGAGAAGAGTCTGGCCAACGCAGTGTCATAAACTCACCAGGGTCAGTGCAAGTGCTGCAACTTATAGCACCTTTGCTCTATAAATGTCATGAGTTTGACATTGTATCAACTAAATAAATACCCTCCTTGGACTTTCCATGTGTATTAATTTAAGCATTCGTGGTACGGTGATGATTATATTAGGGTTCAGGAGGCCTGGATTTTGGATCCTGCTTTGTTAGTAACTCGGTGTGTGACCTTGGGCAAGTTGCTCTCCATCAGGCCCCAGCCCTACGCTGATAGTTTGATTGGCAGCAGTGGCTGCTGGGAATTACTTAAATAGCTGGGTCTTGGTTATTTTCCCCCTTATTTTCTTAACTATATTTGGCAAACTTTACAACTCTTTGAGATTGTGGCCCCCATTTATTCATTCATTCAACAAATTTTTAATGAGTACCTACCATGTGCCAGGCACTGTGAACAAAGGGACAGAATTCAGGATTCTCATGTAGCTTGCATTCTATTCCTTTTTCCCATGAAATAGTGCTCTACATGGAAATTACTAGAAAGTCAAACAATTTTCCATTAACTTTGCTTCCAGTGAGCTAGCTTATCACTGAAATTATTTTCTCAAGAAGTTTGTTACTTCATTGGTTCAACTTTTTTAGGAATATATTCTAAACAAATACACTGCGTATCAGCTTAGATATTGCTAAAACTAGCTTCAGAAAACCAACCCGTAACATAGTCTTAAAAACAACACCTCTGCCGAGATCTTCATAAGAATTTGGCTTTTTCAGGGAATTCGCTGGTGGTCCTGTGGTTAAGACTTCGGGCTGTCACTGCCATGGGCCTGGGCTCAATCCCTGGTCGGGGAACTGAGATCCCTCAAGCCACAGTGGCCAAAAAAAAAAAAAAAAAAAGAATTTAGCCTTTTCACTAAAATTTCAATTCATTAATGATAGTCAGTGCTCTAAAGGGAGAGAATGCTTGCAGCCCTAATTCTAAGCATTGGTTTCATTGCGAAAGAGCCTAGGAGTCGTATGATTCTTTTTGTGCCACCACTGGGTCCTCCTTCCTTCAGACACTGTCCCCAGGTCACTTACGCTCAAAGTGAGGTAAGTGGGGAGCATTTGTTAACTTAAGCGGCCTCTTCTTTAAAGAGTAAGAGGCACTTAACGGCTACAGTGCAGAGGTTCAATGGCTCTCCACTGTCAAATACCATTTCAGTTATCATCGATTTTTGATGCTTGGCATTGTGTGCCTGACAAAAGGTACAGCCCTGCCAACAATGGCTGCCATTTAATGAGCACTTACTATGTGCCAGGCATTGGGCCAAGCTCTTTAAATACCGTATCTTATTTAACAACGACCAATGAAACAACTTATTTCAACAGTAGAAGATATAGAAAATTGGGAAGGTCAAGTAACTTTTCCAAGGGCATGCAACTAGCCAATGGCCAATTGGCCTCCAAGGCCAGAATATGCGATGCCAAAGGCTGTGTACGTTAATAGGATCTGTCCGCAGAGAGCTAGCAGCGGGCTCACGGGGAAGAGCAGTCACATACAGATGACATGATGCAAGAATGAGTGAACTAAATGTGCCACTGTCTCTAAGAAGGAAGGGAGGCCAGAGAAAAAACAAAGTAGTTCCTGGGCTGGCAGATTAAATTCCTCTCAGAAAACACTTATTGAACATTCGTGTGAATGTTTGATACTATCACAGATGCAAGTTTGAGCAAAATATGCTGCTTCTCGAAAGCAGGACTCCTTTTAAGTCCTTGAGGAAGAAAACTAAGTCACAGGAAGTCAGGACAGGCGGGTGCTGCCATTGTGGCAAAAAGGCCTCAGACCTCGCCGTGACTCCTGAGAGCTGTGGCTTCTGAGCTGGTTCCTTACCAACTCAGGGGAGGGAGTATCAAGAGGAAGCTTGGGGAGCAAAGGAAGGGCACGTTCAGGGCACACCGGAGGCAAGGCCCGCAGACCAGTTTGGCCAGAACTTAAAGTGTCCCGTCTAGAGGCAGGAAAGACAGAGCTGAAGATGTGGGTGGAGCCCAAACATGGAAATCCCTGACCAGAAGCCATTCTTCACAGTGAGGAATCTTTGTAAATCTTTTCATTGGACAGGGACCACGATGAAAGGCAGGGGGAAGCAGGATGGGTGGAGCAGAGCAGCCTGGAGGGAGGTTTGAGGGCGGGGCATTCATGGGAGAGGTGCGGAGGGCCTGTATGGCACAGGCCGTGGACCGGGTGGTGGGATGAAGAGAAAACGAGGAGGAAGGGGTGAGTGTGTGAGACCTCACAGAGAAGCAGCAGTAAGTCAGCTTAACCACGGCGGCCGGAGGATGCCCTGTGTGCTGGCCTCTGGGCTACGAAGAAAATAAGCTGTGCCCTTGGGAAGGTGAGGTCTAGTTAGACAAACAGGTAACTTCCATCTAAGGGCGAGCTTGTTAGGGAACCTCGGGGTGTGATGTGGTCCCAGATCACAGCTGACAGGTAGGCTGGGGACAGGCACACTCGCCTTGACGTTCAGGTAAGACAGTGCGTATCATTTGTAAATGGTTAAAAATAAGTCGTGATTGCGGTTTCTATTCCGGCCATGACAGCCTTGAGGCTGACACTTGGAAGGATATTTTTAATGTATTTTGTACAAGTACCTAGTAGCGCATTCGGCATTCTCAGTGCGGGGTCATGAGACGGGCGGATTGGTGACCAACTGTGACAACTTACTCACTCTCTCAACAGACATTTATTGACCGCTACTATGGGCCTTGCGGTATAGAAAGGAAACATGGGATTTGGTTCCATTCAAAGAGACGTGCAGGTGTGCCGGGGAAATCAAAACCAACACAGGAAGTGGTGGGCGCCCCTGCACCAACGCGGTGCGTGCGCAGTCTCTTGGGTTGGGGGGAAGTTTGTCCACTTTCTCACTGGACGGATGAACGACAATTGCTTACATTTCTACAGCATTGTATTGCCGAAAACCTAGTTGTTCTGTACATGGTTCTTTTACTCCTTCCACTAAATCTGTAGAGCGGGCACCGTTAGCCTCGCTTCGTAAGCGCGCAAAGTGGAGAAGTTTCGACACCGTCCTCGAGCCGCGTGTGGAGGCACAAAGCCCGGACCTGCGCGGCCCACGATCCCCGGGGGCCTGGGCCGGACCGGGCTGTGCCCGCGCCGAGGCGGTGGAAGCACCCCGACCTCTGGAGGCCAATGTCCGGCGAGCGAAATGGGGCGGACCCGCCGGGAAAAGCATCTGCGAATGACGAGGCGGCTGGTGGGCCGGGTCCTGGTGATCCGGACCCACCGCGCACACGTGTCACACCGTTTCCCGGGCCTTTCCTGGCGCAGAGGCGGGCGCGGGGTAGAAGGTCACCGGCAGCGCAGAGGCACAAAGGCCTGGAAACAGGTCCAGGTGGACGCGAAGGCGCCCTCTAGCCGCAGGCGGGTCCCCGACACAGCCCCGCTCTCCGTGGTCCTGGTGGGCCCCCTGCTGCCTGCCCAGGTCCGCCTGCGGGATGCAATCAGCAGCTCCCGCAGCCCGGGGGCCACCAGCGGCTGGACCGCGGCCTGGGGCACTCGGGGGTCTGCGGGGACGCGGCCCGGAGCCGAGAGGGTGGGTGGTGGGCGGTGGTTCCGATGTGGGCGGGGCTCCCGGTGGGCGGGGCCTGGAGGCGGCGGCCGTTGCCGGGCTACGGGGCAGCGCGGACCCGCGGCGCCTGGACGTGCCGGGTGTGCGCGCGTGGAGGGGACCCCGGCCCAGCTCCGCACCGAGTGCCGCGCGCTCAGCCCGGCTCAGCGCGTACCGGAGCGTCAGATCGCCGCCGGGACCTGCGGAGCAGCTTCTAGGCACCCGGGAAGGTAGGTTCCCCGCCGCCCCCGGGGCCGTGGCGCCGCGCCGCGCGGCAGATCCGCGCGGCACGCGCGCGGAGAGGAGGCAGCTGCGGGTGGAGGGAGGGGGCGCCGGCCTGGGCTGCTCGCGTGCAGAGTAGGGGGCGGGAGGACAGGGCCGGTGGAGGCGACTCTCGGGAGGGCTGACAGCAAGGCCACCAAGATGCTGCAGCTGGAGGAAGCGGAGGGTGTGAGCACCCCCCGGCCCCCGTGGGCGACGGGAGTGGCCGCGCTGAGCCCCGCTGTGCAGGGATCTTGTAAATAGAAAGACTGCATGTAGGCGAAGGTGCCTGAGTGTGTTAAGTGTGTGCGCGAGGCTCTCCCGGGGCCTGGACGGGGGCGCTCCAGCCCGTCCTGGCGGGAAGCGGTCTGCAGGCCGGCCGGCCCGGCGGGAGCTGCGGAGGGGAAGGGAGGGCACTCGGAGGATGTGCCAGCAGCCCGTAGACACAGTGATGGGAAGGCCCGCTCTCACAGCCCTGGTCAAGGATCTCATGCCATTTCATGGAACAGAAATTTAGCTCATACAGTCTTGAGGATGACGTTTGGAAGCATCCAAATACAGCGATCTGTTTTGATGGTAGCGAACTATGCGTCAAACCTGCAGTTACCATTGTAAGAAATCCAGGTCACTTTTTTTTTTTTGCATTTTAATAAAAGGACTCAATTTGCAAACAAAAAAAAAACATAAGCATTGTTCGATATTTCTTTAATTGAAACAGTTTAACAAACTACTTATGAATGGGTGGTTTTTACTCCAATGACAGTTTTCCTTTACTAGAAGACGATTTCTTTATATAAACAAGAAACAGTTATTGTTAAACATGACTTCTGTAAACAGAAGGATTTATTTTAATATGTTGTTATTTCATGACCAGATACTTGTATGCAAAAGGGAAGATTATATTGCATTCATTCAGGATTTACTCCATATGTTTTATGTTGTACAGCTTCACCTTAGGTGTAGTTTAAAAACATGTTTATTTAAAGCACTGCTTATTATCTAATTTAAACATATGTAACTAGAGGGGCTGAGAATAGAGTCCTTCCCTGGAAGACAGTTTTTGACAGTTATTCACAGAGATGTCAGTACTTAAAAAGAGTTTTTCTTCGCATAACATTTACCAAGTTCTGAGAATAATACAAAACATAGAAATGCAATTTCATTTTGAAAATACTGCCTTGACATGAATACATAGTGCATTATCATGAGCTCTATGTTTGTTCCTTTTTAACCCATGGAAGTGTCTCATGACATCTACTTTGTTACTGAGGCCACATGGCTTTATTAACTTTGGAATGTTTTTCCAAAATAAGTGCTAGCTCTAGGATGTTGTGTTAGCATTTTCTGGGACATTCATAGAAGTTATTTGTTTCTTTGATGGGGGTATTTTTAGGCTCTGAGTCCAGGCTGGATTTTGAATTTGAAAGGTAAGGACATAGGAGGACTTTGTGCACTTGAAATTGCAATGTAAAGTGCCTTTCCTATCCAGAAGACTTCAATAAGGAACACTGCTAAATTTAATGTTTAAGAGGCTTTTTAAAAGAACAGAAAGAAAAATTTTTTTTACTTTAGATGGTCATCAAATTTAATTTATATATAATGTGTTTGTACCTACATGTAATAATCACATGCTGTGCTTGATATGTTAATTTAATTTACTAGTTGTAGCTCTAATATATGAATCCAGGGTATGTTGGGGACATTTGAAACCTAAGTGAGGAATTCTGCTAACATGAGGAGAATATTCTTCTCCTTTTTCACCTATTTAAATCTCTGAACCCAAGCTTAACCCAATCCTCTGCAACCAGTTCAATGATTCAAAATATAACACAGCGGGCTTCCCTGGTGGCGCAGTGGTTGGGAGTCTGCCTGCCAATGCAGGGGACGCGGGTTCGAGCCCTGGTCTGGGAAGATCCCACATGCCACGGAGCAACTCGGCCCGTGAGCCACAACTGCTGAGCCTGCGCGTCTGGAGCCTGTGCTCCGCAACGGGAGAGGCTGCGATAGTGAGAGGCCCGCGCACCGCGATGAAGAGTGGCCCCCGCTTGCCGCAACTGGAGAAGGCCCTCGCACAGAAACGAAGACCCAACACAGCCATACATACATACATACATAAAAAGAATGTAAGCAGACAAGAATAGCATTAAAAAAAAAATAAAAAATAAAAAAATTTTAAAAAAAAATTTTAAAAAAAAACCCAAAAAAAACCCCCCAAAAAACCCAAAATATAACACAGCACAAAAAACTGAAGACATCTTTAATGAAGAAAGCCAAGTCCTCTTAAATCTGATGAATCAATATTTAAAGTCAAGCATTTAAAAATCTGGAAAAGGCCAGCATGCTCTATCTGTTGACAACAGGTTGAATAAGAATACCCACCTCGAATAAATGTACACCCCAAATAAAGAGACAGCTGCTTATGTGATAAGAGAGCCGGGAACAGTTAAACAGTTCAAGGCGTTTGTCTCATGGCAGCTGATTCTTAAATGTTCATAGCCTTTCTAAAATGACCTTCTGGCTGAAGAAAAAGAACAGTCAAGCAGTAGGAACGCAATTTCCTTTCATGATTTACTGGCTGAGCAGTGAGTTCATTCATCGTATTTTATCTGTCTCAAATGTTTACATTTAAAAGTAAGATGTTTAAACAGTATTGGGTTATCGTCTAGTCCACACATCACAGAATAGGTACCTTTTAAATTGACGTTTTAAGACCTGGGTTTTTAAAAAGAGAACAACCAACCTCAGCAATTATATAAGACAAAGGAGCTTGTCTACCTCAAGATTAGATGTTATTCAGCCAACTCTTCCCCTCCGTCTGCTTGGATGGCTCTAATCTGAGGAAATTCTAAAAGAATGGAGGCCTCTCATAATGGAGAACACTACACGTGTTACAAAGAAGGACTTTGGAATCTATCCAGGCTTCTAAAATAAAAATTTAAACAGCTGTGTTGTAGACATTATTATGCACAATTCTCTAGAATAGATTGTGTCAATGTTTGGGGTCCCCTCAGACCTTGATGCTACAATTGTCCTATTTGTATTTTAGGATTGAGAAACATTTGTGAATTGGGGGGAAGAGTACATTAGTTACAATCCGCTTGTTGATTGAACATTCTGAGAATACTATGACTGATTTTCCTAAAGCAAAAATGATAGCATCTACAGCTCAGAGAAATGAAAAGAATTAGTCTCAAAAAACCGTATCCTAGGTTAAGTTCTGTTGAAAAAAATTATAGGAGCCTGACGGTGACTGGCCCCTAATGTTTTTGAACTTTGGAGGAATTGAAGATATTGTATTTGGCAACAGCACATTTTAAAGCTTGTAGAGTTTTTAGTAGAAAATACTTCTTGACTTGAAAAGGGAAATCATTCTCATTTCCCAGCCAACAACAATATGTATATTTTTATTACCGCATACCTTCGTGAGCTTCCTAGGCTACAAAAAGGGCTGCCAACCCTACCGTGTAGGAAGAACAATTTTCAGGATATAGTGAAATTGAAGACGAAGATAAAGAACAGCTAGAGGCTAGGGGTTATTGCCCCGTTTGGAAATAGCAGTACCCTAAATTTCTAATTAATTTTTTATTCTCTTCACATATGGGACTGACATTATTCTCAGCCATTTATGATTCTGTTCCACCATTAAATGTAAAGGGCTGTATGTGTGGCATTGGCGTCATTTCAGTGCTGATTTTATAAATTGTAAGCCTGCCAGTGTACTTTAATGTTGATTTCTTTAAAAATATTTTAGCATATTGGAAAAATGTATGAGTTGGTTGTAGCTTCATGACCTAATGTTAATACAGTTTTGCTAGATGAAAATGTTTACATGTTGCATGCCCTGTGTGCTGGATAATAAATCAAATGGCTTTGAAGGGATGGGGGGGGGAAAGAAAATTAAGCAACTTATTCTGAAACGAATTATCCAGATTATTTGAATTATTTCAGATTCATATATTTTGGTTATTTATAAGATCACAAATAAAGACTATTCTCAAAAAGGTTACTGAATTGTTAAAATTAGAAAGATACATACCAGATCTTCCTCCTTGATGATCTTTGTCGATATTATAGCCCTATATTCAGAAATGGGGTCCTCACCTGAATTGTCTGCTACCACCATCACTTACAGTTCAAGCTCAAGCTGTGGTTGCACAGCTTTTTCCCCTATATTATTTTATCCCTTACAACAGCCGTAAGAGTAACAATATTATCCCTAGCTAATGAATGTCTTCATTTATTCAGTATCTGTTGGGCACATATTTTGGGTGAGTTACAGTTCTAGAGGGAAATCGCAGTTCTTGTCATGAAGTCCTCAGACCCTAACTGATGGTAAACTCAGATGGCTTGGTTGATGGTGAATGAAGGAAGGTTGCCCCGTGTGACAATAGGGAGGAGTAGGGACTGGAGCACCAGACGCCTACGTTCTTCTATGGACGGGACAACAGATGCTCAGCTGTAGCTCATGTTGCCTTAATGTGGGACTCATGGATGCCAGGCTTTCTAATTTTTCAGGAAAATGCTCCATTTTTAATATTGAAAACTTATTTTTAAAATTAAGTGCTGTACTGACAGAAGGAAACAATGCATCCTGGCAAGATGCAATACAAGAGCTACAAAGAGAGAGAAGGAACCAGATAATCATCCTGTGAGACAGAGAGATATCCAGGGTGCTATGGAAGCACCGTGCCAGATTTAGGGAGATCCCGGTTTGACAGATTCAGGGAAGGCACGGTAGATGAGGCACAGTGTATAGGAGAGCCCCAAGGCAAAAGAGGGGGCGGCAGTGGAGGGACCTGCAGGTTGAAGCAGCCACCGCGGTTCAGATCCAGGGGGCTGCCCCTCCCCAGCTGCTCCCGGAAACCCTGAGCTTTGCCTGGTGACGCACCAGCCCAGGTCTTCGGGATCTGGACGAGGAAGGGAAGGGGGCTGCACTTCGTTTCAGCATCTGTTGGATTTACCCTGTCTAGAGGCTGGCCAATTAGGACGCCTCCCTGTTAGTTACCATTCATTCAAATGAGCAGGTTAACTTGATAAGCAGCCACTTTCTCTGCCGCTTAACAGAGTGTTTGCCAGCTCTGTGCTTTGGGCTCCTATCTCTTCTTTTTTGCTTACCTGGTTCTCCTGACACCTGCTTGCATTTGCTGTAGAGCAGATGGTGAGGCAGGAATGCCACACACCTAGATTCCTGTAAACCAGCATCCTTGGTCTTCTCCTGATATTTAGGCAAACTGTGAAAACCCTTGTGGGCCCATTGTACATAATCTCATAATGTGTGTATCTTGTGCCTGACAGGTCCTCCCCCAGATAAACAGAACACGGAATTCTGTCTGTAAAAGCATTTCTTTACCTTGGCCAGACCCAGAAGTTAAAAGCAATTTCAGTAAATATCTTTTTATGGCCTTATTTTTATTTTAAATATTATTACTTAAATGCTTGTTATTTCATTAACTTTTCCTTCTTTTTATGAATGCCAAAGCATTTCATAAGGTATTTCATTTGTTTCCAGGAAATTCAAGGTCACGCTTATAACACTGCACTGGCTAAATTGTTTATTTCTAAGTAGTCTGTGGCCAGGTGGTATGATAAGTCTCCGCAGCCCTGCTTAGCTGGGAGTCCCTGCAAAGCACACCTTTGCGGCATCCTCCCCCAGATGGCACCACCTCCTTTCAGGCACCTAATAACTGCTTAATCAGAGTTGGTGTTCGTTCAGCGTGTTATGTGGTTACATAGCTTTGTTCGTGTTGACCAGGTGGATGTAGTCCTACTGTGCTAAGTGGAAGGGACTTGGATGCTCAGCGCGGTGGGTACAGCCCTTAGTCAAGCTGGCAGAGCGCCAGGGCCCTGCCTCGGGGTCACCAAGCGTGAATTTGCTTTGGTTTCCACTGTTTCTAGTACATGTGTCCTTCGGCCCTCAGCGTTCTCCCCATTGTGTGGCGATAAAGATCTACTTTAGAGGGTAGGTAGTAAGGAAAGAAGCTGCACTTCTTCTAAAGCACCGACACAGTACTTGATACCGTGAACACTAAGTTCACACTGACCCTGTTCTCAGTCTTCGAACGCTTTCTGCAGCCTCAGTCCAGAGGTCTGAAACGCTACCTGCCCCTCGATTGCGACTGTCTGCATCATGTCCCACATTTGTCCAGAAGGTTGCGGCCTTCAGGGGCTGTCACACACACTGGACCATTTGCTCCTCAAGGATGATATCACTAACAGTGGCGGCCACCATCGCTAATGAGTATTGAGCGCTTATTCTGGGCCAGGAACAGTGACATCTTCCAGCTGTTAAGCTCACTATTCCTCACGGCCGTCAGGAGGCGGTACTGTCACGACGCCCAGTTCAGAGAGAAGGAGACAGACTTGGGTCAGGTCCGCAGCTGGTAAGCGATGCTCCCAAGAACAGCAGGAACCACGGCAACATTAGCAAACATGAGCTTTTACTCTGTCCCAGGCCCCGGGCTACGCATCTTACCTGCATTATCTCAGCGGACCTTCCGCACACCCCATGAAAAGGGGTCTGTTTCTGTCTCTATAGATGTGTGGTCTCAGAGTGACTTTGCTAAGAAATGGGACTGAAAACCCAGGTATTCCGGTTGCCCTTTTCGCGTGACCATTCTCAATAACGCCCAGGCTGTTTTCAGTTATGGTGGGTTTACCTGCAGAAGACTCTTTGAACTTGGCCTTTATATCACCCTGATGGCTCTCAGGATCACCCACCCAAGTCTAAATTACATCTCAGCCTCTTGGTATAAAAAGCCAGGTTAAACAAGAAGCCACAGAAAACAGAAGTGGCGTATTTCAGTGGCACAGTTCAATCCCCAGCTCCCAGTGTAAGAAATCTTCTGTGAAGAACTGCTTGCGCTTTTAAAGCCAATTAGGATTTTTCAAAATACGTCACTATATCATTTAATCCTGTGTCCTAATCTAAGGCACTGAATGCCTTGAGAAGGCAATAAGATTTTATATAAATCTGAAACAGAATGTTTATCCTGTTCACCCCAGAAGAATTAGATCTGTTACGTGCAAACAAATCTCAGGTGTTTTCCACAATGTATTTTTCATTGTTTTGTGCTTCTTCATTCACTTAGTTAATTCAGGAAACATTCGCTGAGCACCTTTGTGCTCGACGCTGGGAACACAGAGAATTCTAGGTGTGGTCCTAGGATTGAATGCTTTAAAGGAACATTCAGTCTGGGAGTGAAACTGACCTGCGGTGTGATGGGTCTTGTCCATGGACGTGGAAAGGGCTGTGGAACCCCAGGGAGGACCTCACTTCACTCTGCTTGGCTGTGGGCCGCGTTCAGCAGAGTGATAGTTGAGCTGGTTCTCAGAGGGACCCAAAAAGCAAAAGGCTGTCCAGACCAAGAGGGCAGGATCACGGGTGTCCAGAAGAACTGTGGGTATCAGGGCATGGCTGAGCTGGGCGGGCAGTGAGAGCAGTGACCCGTGATGAGACCGACAGGCTGGCGGGTGAGATTATACAGGGCATAGGTGCCAGGCCGAGGAGTTCAGAAGATAATTTGCAGGGACAAACCCACCTGTACCCCTGGAAATTTAGGTGTAGCAATGCTCCTTTTGTATTTCCCATTCAAACTACTCAATTTAGCACGTGTGTTGGGAAGATAAGACAAATCAGCACATTGGATCTAGTTCCATTAATTTTTTTCTACCCTATCATCTAAAAAAAACCAAATCTTTGTGATGCAAAAATCATAGTACACTTCGTTCAAATTTTCTCCTTTTTTTTGGTAGTGTATATGTGGTTTTTATCTCATCCTCTTTTTTAGGTTATAAACTTTCAAAAAGGATCATGTTACTTACCTTTTTTGCCCCAAGAGCACTATACATATATTTTTTTTCATTATGAATGAAATATTTACACTACAAAGATTTTTTTAGGGTAAAGAGGGTAAAAAATTCACCTGGATCGCCACAGTATAAACCTCAACCATTGATAATATGTTGGCATATTTATTTTTGTACACAAAATGGGTGTATCTTACAAAGTCAGAATCATAGTGCCATGACTTCTAGCTTGATGTGCCTTTACAAGAAGATGCTGCAGTGTTTATGTGCTTTACACAGTAATCAGCACCGTATCCCAGGAGAGTTTTCTGTGTAAACTGGATGCTCGATTACCGACCGATTATGGACAGACTCTATCAATCTCTTTATTTCTCATGTTTTATGTAAATGCTTTGGTATTTATACCCTCTTTTCCATATTAGTTTACTTCCATGTAGATTTTATGTTTTTTACTTTTAAAAAATTAACACATTAAAAAAAATTGAAGACCCTGCTGGGAAAGAGATAGCCTAAAGCATACCTTTCAGGGAATGTGATTTTATCTTCTGACCCCAATCCTGTGTCTACACAGCAACAGGTAGCATGGTTGGGTAATTGCTGGATGATTTTGAGATATGCAAGGGGAAAAAAAGCTATGACCAAGAAGCTGGAAAAGCAAAAAACAAAAGCCGTTTGAATTCACTCAAAATGGGTCTTTCATTCAACCAAGCTTATAAATGATTTTTCATTGCCCTGGTGGTTGGACCTGCTGGGGCAGCTGGGATGACCACCTGGGTTGGTCTCCAGGCGGGGATGGGGTGCGCCCCTGGCTGGCTGCTTGGTCCACGGTTAGGACAGCAGCCTGCTCGGCCCGCTTCCTTTGTTGTTATTGTTGCTGTTTTTCTTGAGCTCTTTGCTTCTGGTTCTCTGCTCTGGTTTCTTTCCAGTTAGTTAGGTTCTCTGCTCTGGGTTTCTGTTAAAGAGAAACTGAACCATTTTTTCTCTGCCTGATCGATGGAGCGACCAGGTGAGTCTTCACTTTTTAAAAATTTTCAAATAAATCTCTTTTCTTGACATTGAGTGAATCTGTAAAACAAAACAAGACAGATTCGTTTCTACATTTTCGATCATTCCTGGTAAAGATAAAGAGGCTTAGTTTACCTTTTCTTGAAATGTCAAGATAGTGCCTCCAATTCATCACTTGTAAATGATTTTTAGATGGTTTTAAATAAATGCTCATTTTTCTGCTATAGATGATTTGCACTGCAGTGGTTTGGGAAAGAGCTCACAAATGCCAGATGTTAGCTATTTCTGCTTCTTAGTGGAGCTGAAGGCCCGATACCCAAGCACACAGTTTTTATTAAACGGAGCAGGTTGTTTTCAGGTGTATGTGACACGGGGACATTGGAGCCACCCACCTGGATTTGCATCCAGCTCTGCCTCTCACTGGCGATGTGACCTTGAGCAAGTGACTCAGGCCTCTCTGAGCCTCAGTCTCCCCATCTCTAAAACGGGGATAATGACAGTATCCACCTTCTAGAGTAGTTGTGAAGATGAAATGAGTACTGCTAAAAATAGTACCTGGCATGGCGTGCTTAACATGTGTTAATTGTTATTTTATCTTTGTTATCATCCTGTATGACTAAACCCGTATAAATGGAAGGTTTCTATAAGTCACAGTTTGAATGTAATTCTCTGCTGGGTGAAGTCGACTGGACACTGTAGAGACTTGGATAGAATGAAAATAAAGGCATGTGTAGCCTGGGAACTCAGAGCCAGCAGGAGTTTTGTATATACTTTGTAGGTAGACAAAGCTTCAATTCTCATAACCTAAATTTGTAAAGAATTACATAGTATTTGTCTATGGTATCCTTTTAAAAGGTGATTCCTTTTAAAACATAAATAGTGTTATGTTTTACTAACATACTAAATAATATTATGTTTTTCTAGTGTATATAATAAATGGTAACATTGCATTAAAAATACAGAATGCAGTCACTCATGTTATTAATGTTAACTGTATCTTCTTATCTTTTAGAGCTCTTCAACCAGAAATACATTTAATGAGAGCGATGGCTTTCAAAGTGCTACTAGAACAACAGAAAGCATTTTTCACGGTTGTAGTTTTACTAGCCTGTTTGGTAAGTCAACTCTTTACTTTCATAAGAATGTGGGGAAAGAATTCATAGAACTAGTACCCAATCTATTTTCTATTTCTAACCCCATATCTTAAAATTTTCTTTCAAATTCATTTTATCATTGTTGCATTTAATTAATAAGTCAAAGGTTGCTGTTGGGTCTTGACTTTTGTAACAGTGGTCGCAATTATTTACTTAAATCTAGGTGAAGTCATAAAATCACAGCATCACTCATTGCCGCATAATGATGCTCCATTGAGTTTATAGGCAGATGCCTGTCACAGCACAGCCTAACAAGACCTTAGATTCTAGTTTGGAGCCCATGACTTCACAGTTTGTGAAAAGTTAGGAATCATTTCTTAAATGCTACTGTTTTATATAGTTATTTATATCCTTCTTGGTTTCAAAAAGCATCAAAGACAGGTGGAGAATTGTAATGTTTGAAAGCTTTAACACAAAACATCTATGAAGGTGTTCAAAAGAATTACTGAAACATTTAATCTGGAGATGCAGTCATGATCTACAAATGTAAAAAGAATTATTTACACTGAAGACAGTTCCTGAAGTCTTCTTGGAAGACAAAGTAAGAGGAAATGGGGTCCGATTGGAGTCTGACATGCAGATAGATGTAAGGAAAACATCCCTTCCTTGAGTTGAGGTTGTTAAACATTGGAAGAAATGGTCCACAAGAGAAGCTGTGGCATTTCTTTCTCAAAGCGATGCAGTGTCTTTGTGGTGGAGGGGAATCTCCTCTCTCCCTTAAATAAAACCAAACTCCTCTAAGATTGGTTGTTAATGAGGGTTAAGAAAGGTGGGAGGTGATTACTAGACCTTTAGCCCCAAATCATGGTTTAGTCTTGAACCCCACCTTGAATTCTCCCTCCTGCCTGCTCTAGAGGTTAAGGCTGTGATTTTATTTAAGGAGGTTGGCTGACTTCATTATAGATATTTGCTTCAAGGTGGAGGCAGTTTGTACTGAATAACCTCCCATCGTTATAACCATCAAAAACCATTTCTGTGCACTTGTGCGATGGACATTACACACACCAGTCTCTGTTCCCCCAGTGCTTCCTAAGGTTCTCGGTTTTCCTTTAGGGAAACAAAATTGTATCAATAGTCAGGAATGTTACTGAGGGAGTCCCTGCTTGATGTAAGAGTTTGAACTGAATGTTGTCACCAGTCTGAGATTCTGTTAATAGCAACATTTTTAATGAAATACCATCTGTTAAGAAGCAGATATACACACTTTTGTAGGATGGTGTGTATAAGATGAACTTAACCATTTTTAGGTAAAATAAGAAATAAAGGCTATATCTTGAAAATGACTTACAACCTTTGTTTTTGCAAAGCAGATAATCTTTCCATTTAAGTCCTATGCTGTGAACCAAAGTTATTGTTAGGACATAGAGAACAGACTTGTGGTTGCCAAGGGGGAGGGAATGGGGGAGGGATGGATTGGGAGTTTGGGGTTAGCAGATGCAAACTATTACATATAGGATGGATAAACAACAAGGTCCTACTATATAGCACAGGAACTATATTCAATATCTGGAGATAAACATAATGGAAAAGAATATGAAAAAGAATGTATATATATGTATAACTGAATCAGTTTGCTGTACAGCAGAAATTAGCACAACATTGTAAATCAACTATACTTTAATTTTTAAAAAAAGTATATTGTTAGGTCCCATTTAAGTGGCAAAATGGCAATCAGTAGGAAAGCAAGTTCATGTTTACATGACATTTTTACTCTGAAGCGTTCAGAGAATTGGGCCATTGTTATTTTCATCATTATCAGGAATTTTACTGATCTCATGATTGTCAGAATTTTTTGAATGATGAACTCTAAGTAAATGGAATTCAGCTGAAAAACTTCTACATCAAACCTGGGTATCAGATATGTCTAAAGGATAATAGCAGAGTTCTTGGGACTAGTATATGTTTTCCATTTATTTATTTATTCAACTCATTATGGGTGAATATGTTTTCTTAAAGAGCAAAAATATAATTCTTGAATTCAGATTTTTTCAGGTTGCAAAAGGACCTTGGTCTCTGCATAACTGTTCTTTTATACATCTTCTTACTTAGAAAAGAGAGCAGTTTCTACCTATTTTTACCTTGGGTACTCAGAAAAGTGTCAGAAGAAGATAGCAGTTAAATCCAGAAAAAGAGAACTCTCATTCAAGGAATACAGAGAGGAATCAGGCTTGTTGATTTAATTGTTCCACTGACTTTTCCAGAAAGTGGTTATTCTTCCTGAAGTGAAAACTGAATTGGCCTTACTCTGAATTAATGTTTACATTCAGTGATTATGTGAATAACACTGAAGATACTCTTCCTTTTTTGTGAAAAATAGAATTAACTTCCCTTAAGATAACGTTTTGTGGAACATTTTTTTCAGGCATGCAGAGTGATCTGTGAAACAGGAGACTGTGGACAACAGGAATTCAGGGATAGGTCGGGAAATTGTGTTCTCTGCAAGCAGTGTGGGCCAGGCATGGAGTTGTCCAAGGTAACTGTCGGGCGTGTGGGAAAGTTGTAGATCTATGTCTTTAAAATGCGTTCTTTTCAGCTCAATCCTTTCAGTTAATGACTAGTGAAGATTTCTTGGTTCGTCATGTCCCTTTAGCCAAATATTGCACAATTCCCTTTTCAGTATATTCGATTCATGTGTCTTACTGAGATAAAAGAAATAGATTCTAATAGCCGTAATTCAATAAATGTCATTGTTTTGTATAATTTAGTGTTTATTGTATTTTATTGAAAGAATAGAATCATTAAACAACAAGGTCCTACTGTATAGCACAGGGAATTATTCAGTGTCCCGTGATAAACTGTAATGAGAAAGTATATGAATAATGGGATCACTTTGCTGTACAGCAGAAATTAACACAACATTGGAAATCAACTATACTTCAATAAAATAAATTTTAAAAAATAGAATCATTAAGGTTTATTTGCTTTAATTAAAAAGAATCAGCATTCTACTAAAGATTTAAAAATAAAGCATTGATAACAGAAAATGGTAATAATACTATTTACTGGGCCTTCTTTTTCTTAAAATTAAGGTTACAATTACTAGTCAAGAAAAACAGAGCCCAGCAGTGTCTTTAAGTAACCAGGCTCCAAGGGAGCAGTTCTTTTCCAAGCCAGAGTTTTGAACATTGCTTTGACAGTGCCAGTACGATTATTAATTTTCCCACTTTGAGTATATACTACTCCCAGGAGCATCTTAAATGTATTCATCTTCACCACTGCTTGTGAAGCAGCTGTGTTCCAACGGGGTGGATTCAGAGTTCTGGGTGTTCCCGGGCCCTTCTTTGTTGTGAGCATGCTCAGAGCCACACATGCATTTGCTTTATTTTCTGACCTTTTGAAGACGTTACCAGTTGTGGACAATTGATGTATCGTTCTGTTCTAAAGAATGCACCAAGGTCTTCCTGTTAGAAAAGGAACAAAAGATGTGTCTTTATTTTAAGTGACTTTTCAAAGAGAAGTCCTTTCCCCTACAGTCTGCTGTTCTCTGAATTTGAGTCTTGTCATTCATAGATTTTTGATCGATGATCGGCAAACAGCAGGAAACAAAGAATTATGCATTCCACAAGTGATTCCTGGCGGATGGCCTCTCTGGGTGTTGTGTTTAATATGTTGGCTTTCAGCTTCTTGTGCCGTCCGCTTGGAAGGAACTGGCTGAATTTTGAACTCTGTGGTGTCTAGTTGCTGAAGCACCCCAGCCGATGTTTTTTAAATCCCTGTGGATTGTAGTAACATGGCATTTTCAGACATAGGTTTTGCTCTGTTGGATGTAAAAAGGTCCTTTATAACAGCAGACCTGCATATCTAGGATCTGTCAACAAAGTAGCTAAGAATGTGATTGTGCCCGGGAGGAAAACAGTGATGTTTCTACCCCTCAGAGTTCTTTTGTCAAATCTCTGTGAAAATATGAATATATCACAGATTCGAAGAGATGAGTGAATCATTTCTAAGAAATTGCTCCCTAACCTTCATTCTTTATCTAGAGAATGAAGATGAAGGTTCTATCAGCTCGCAGTATTTTTTTTTAAATCCATCCTCTGAGATTATCTGATAACAGTTTCTGTATTTCATAATTTCCCACAGATATCCATAAGAAATATTTTTCATTAGGTAGTAATTTTCCCTGAGTATTGCAATAGCTGTCCAACTTTATTTCATCAGGAGCAACCAAACGGAAGCAATCTGAATAACCCTGCCTGTGTGTACTTATTTTAGTTATTAATATTTATGATCATTTTCCTCATTAAAAAAAAAAGACCAGGACAAAAAATTGAATGAGAAAGAGTAAAAGTAAAGGTAACGACGTCACTGAAATATTAGATTCTCAGGACCCACTCCGAAGCACAAATTTACAAATGTAAAGCATGTTCCTGCCTGTCCTGAGGTGTCCACCCTGCGGGCAGGCAACCCCTCAGCTTTCACCCTCACTGTCTTAAACAGACCGCCCAGCTCCTTTTAACAGACACTTAGTGAATCTTTGCTCAGGGAGTGGACCAATCTGTCAGCCTCAGATAGGTTTTGGAAAAAAAAGATGACAGTTAAATCTAGTAATATAAAAGTTAATGAATGTGTGATTGTGTGTTGCAAATAATGTTTTGCCAGGTCTTTTAGCTTGGTTTTAGCTCTTAGTAAATAAAATTAGCAGGTGAACCTCGCTCAGGGTCTAAAATGTAAAACATAAGAAAGGCAAAGGAGTCAAACATACCTATGGAAGTAAAAATATATTTTTATTTTCCAGTTAATTAATCAAGGATAAGGATGTGAGTTTTTTATAAGCAATTACTTTGGAGCTGGAAGTTTCTAAACTGTCCACTCATGAATTTGCAGTTTCTTCCTTCCAGGCTGCCTTTATTAAATTTTTAGCAAGAACATATATCTTTCAAAGGAAAGAAGAGTAAGTTCTGAGTATATTAAAATCAGATAAATCACTTAAATTGACAAGTATGTTCAACTGGTTAATTGTCACTTCCAAGCTTTGCAAATCAAGGCGAAATTTATTCTTGTCACTGAGACTAAATTTTTGTTAAATTGTTAGATAACTACATTTATAAATAGTCTATTTGCTTGTTGCTTGGAATACTAAATATATCATGGCGGGGGGGGGTTACCTGTTAATTTGTAATGAAGCAGATGAGTACAAGAGTCTTTACTTTTTTAACTGAGGTGTACCATTTTGGTTACCAGTGGTGTTCGAAATTTTGAAAGCACAATAAATAGCAAATATTTTATAATTAGTTATGAAAAAGTAGGAAAGCTGGATCAAATTATTGATATCCACAACTAAAGTTTTCTTTATATTAAGAATTTTAAAAAGAGCATTTTCACCAAACACAGAGCTTTTAATAATCTTTATTCTAACATTATTATGTAACTTATTCTGCTGTACTAAGCATAATTTAAAACTTCTGTCCATTTTTCTACTATCATGTCTATCCAAAATAAATTTCGGGTCATGAGGTTCTTCGAATTACAAACATATATCTATACCTTAAAACTCAAGCTTGGAAATACTTTGGGTAAGCTGGTACAGTTAAAATTTCCATCTGTGGTTTTATTACTCCTAATTATTATTTTCTTTGGAAGGCATTCAGTCCTGCCTTTTCACAAGGTATGGCTTGCTCTCCCATGGTTAGGTCTCTATATTAGGACATGCAGTTGGGCTTGTTGGAAGGTGCCGGGAGAGCTTTCCCGGGGCAGCACGTGCTCTGCTCACCTGTGGCGTGTGGTCACCGTTTCCCGACCGCTTTTCACTTCCTTTCAATTGTGAGAGCATAAGGAGTCTACGCAGCAGCTCCAGGTTCAGTAAGACCCTTGATGCTTGTTGCGAGCAGTACCCTTCTCAGCTTTGGCCACTTTTTAAACGAGTACTTATTTTAACCGCTCACCCTGGATACTTTGCGTGTGTTCATCTACAGGGTGTGTCTTAACCTAAAAAATATGGACTCTCTCTCAAAATGTCTTTAATTGTGAGTCTGTGATATATACCATGCAACGAAAATAGCTAACGTTGGCCAACATGTATTATAGTGAGCCAGGTTCTATGTGATCTTTGTATGACATAAGGAATTCTTACAGCATAGGTCTTAAGTGGGGAATATAACTACCCCTGTTTACAGATGGGACACAGAGGTTAGTCGGTGTGTCCACCATCACTGTAAGTAAATGACAGTGTGGGGGGGGGGAGAGGGGGCTCTTGGGGTCACCGTCTGCCTCCCGTCTTGATAATGCCCGAGGACAGCGCACCTGGCAGGACTTTCTGTGCTGATGCACATGGTCTCTACCTGTGCCGTTCAACACGGGTGCTGCGAGCCGCTGTGGTTATCGAACACGTGAACTGTGGCTGGTGTCACCGAGGAACTGGGTTGCTTATTTAATTTCATTTTAAGTAATGAAATTTAAGTTTCCCCCTGTGAGGTTATGGTTGTCGTATTGGACAGTGTCGTTCTAGAATGATCGACTTCCCGCCAGAAGTTGTGGCTTAGGACCAACTTCGAAAACAGAGGCAAATATCCCAGCGTGGGCGATGCAGGAGCTGCTCCCGGCAGCGGCAGCCTTCCACTCCTCCTCCTGCGGGTGTCGGCATTGTCCTGGTCCCCACCTGTCCCTCCCGCTCCACTGGCCCCGCCCACCAGTGCCGCCCTGGGGCCACCCTGAGCCCTAGCATCTCAGCAGCCCTTTGGTTCCCAGGTCCCTCCCACAGAGCCCCAAGCGCCATCTCTGTCATTTCGGCTCCTTTTAGTAACTCAGCTTAGGAAGTCGTTTTTCTGAATCTTTGGGAAAATATGTGACGGGTCACCGAGCCATTTAGAGTCTGTTTTGAGGATTTTATCCCCTTGAGCCATATTTACTCTCTCCCCCACTGCAGGGTTTAATTTTTAGTCTTTGAAAGTTTATGATAAAGATAATGAATAATGTCTTTTTCCTATTTCCGAGGCAAAAAATACCGAGTATGATTTCCATGGCTCTGTAAGCAGCTACGCTGGGCGTTTTGACCGTGACCGTGTGCGTGAGTGTTAGGTGGCGTCCCGGGGGCTCGTGAGAGTGAGCGGGAGATGATTTTTGTTTTCCCGAAGTGACCACATTAGACTTGAATTCTCACCGTCTAGAGTTTGCCTGGCCACGGCCCCTCCTCCGCACCAAGCATTAATGCCAACAGTGCACTTTTAACACGATCGCCTCCCGGCAGTAAATCAAGAAACTAGTTTTTGCATGAGCCTCTGGAAACAGACTTCAAGTCTCTGGAACGGTTTTCAAAGTAAGCTTTTGCTAAGCAATTATTGGGATGACTTTAGTTAATGTGAAAAAAGTTAATTCTTGTAAACAACAACATCCCTCCACACGGGTGCATGCGGGGCTTTCTATTTTTAAAGACATCTACTCTTTGGAAAACTGTTTACAACCTTATGAAGAAAATCACACAAAAAATTAATGTAATTTTCAAGCATGAAAGAGATTCATTTCTGCCATTTAATTACAGTGTCGCTCACTTTATTTGTGTTTAATTATACCTAATCAAGCCCAGTGGTGTTTGGCAGATATTAACAAGCTCTAGCTTGTAACTTTTTCGTTAGAAAACTCAACTATGGGTTTTCACAAACCAAAAGTTGGGGGGATATGTCTTTGGTGTTGTTTTCTTAAAGGAAATTAAAAAGCTGATTGCTGCACACCAGCCACACCTGAATCTAATTTGTCATTTCCATTTGTGTGCCCTAGATTCTCTTTGTAAATAACTTCTTCTCCATCCAATTTGAGCTTTCAAAGTTCAAAGAACCCAAGTTAATACTTATTGGCTGTACAAATAAATAGTGCTTTTGACCAGAGGCCCCTGGTTGTGTTTCCCGGATAATTCATGGTCTGTGAGGATCTCCCCTGTTGGGGGGGGGGGGCCTGCTCCCCCGGCGTGTAGGTGGGATCCACTGGTGCTTTTTGTTCAGTTCTGGATTTGCAGAGGGAGAGAAGAGAGAAGGGGATATGATCACTGTTTACTTGGAGTCATTTTGCTACTGGAAAGCCACCAAATGTGGCTTAAAAATATTGGGCAGAGTGACAGAGCTGCGGCTGCCCCCAGCTTGGGTGGAAGAAGCCCAGCTGGGTCCAGCCCTCTCTTGCTTTGCAACCAAGATAAGGAAGCTGCTCACACCTCCACCCGCCCAGGGGGAAGACTTGGCCTTACCAGCTAGGAGATATTGCTGTGGCCCTTACGGGCTTTTGCTCCCTGGGATAAAATAATAGTAGTAGTACTAATACTAATACTACTACTAATAATAAACTTTAGCAAATACTGCTTCACACAATATTTGTTCATCCGTCTGTTTACCCAGCAAGCAGCTCTTTATTACACACTGGCTTAACTACGGTGAAAGAGAACATATTCAGTGGCACTTGCTGAAGTTGGCAGGGCAGGCATTGTTCAGAACCTTTGCAGTAGGCATGGGGATTTTACAGGGGGGAGGGAAGGGGCTGATCTCCGAATACAGCCTGGATAAGTGGGAATTCATAGCCGAGGAGCAGGGTTCGAGTCAGTGATGGGAATTACTACCAGGGGACATGAGAGGAAGAGAGTTTTTTTTTTTTTAATTTTTATTTATTTGTTTATTTATTTATGGCTTGTGTTGGGTCTTCGTTTCTGTGCGAGGGCTTTCTCTAGTTGCGGCAAGCGGGGGCCACTCTTCATCGCGGTGCGCGGACCTCTCACTATCGTGGCCTGTCTTGTTGCGGAGCACGGGCTCCAGACGCGCAGGCTCAGTAATTGTGGCACACGGGCTTAGCTGCTCCGCGGCATGTGGGATCTTCCCAGACCAGGGCTCGAACCCGTGTCCCCTGCATTGGCAGGCAGATTCTCAACCACTGCGCCACCAGGGAAGCCCAGGAAGAGAGTTTCTGACCAAAGCCGACCCGACGGGATTCTTGCAGAACACAGGGTGGGACGGTCGGATGTCACCTGGGGGGTGGGAGGCTGAGGACCCTGAGGGTGGGGTCCTGGTTAAACCGACCCCGCAGGGTTCTTGCTAGAACTACATTTCACGAGGACATGCGCAGATGGGCTGGGAGGAGGTCCAGGAGCCCGACTCAAGCGTGCTCACGGAGAGAACCTTTGACAGCTCCAGGGACGTGGGCTTTGGGGAAGCGGGGTAGGGGGCGATGTCAGATGCCAAGGGTTAGTCACTTCTTTTATGATTTGGGGAAGTAAGTAGGAACCCTATGGCAATGCTTTTTTTTTTTTAATTGCATTCTTTTTTATCCATGTGTATATTTTCCCACCTCAAAGTTTATTAATAAAAAGGTCTTCTCGGCGATTCAGGGAAGTCCTAGGTATCTCCTTTAAGCTTTAAGGTACCAGGTCATAATTTCAAAAATAAAGGACTGCCGTATTGTTTTAAAGCCTCAGTGCATTTCTAGCGTTGATATTAATGGCAGACCGTCCTCCATAAAAATAAAACATGTAGCTAATTCTGGAGCCCAGGCCAGTGACTGACTCACTTTTCCCTCCCCCTTCTCCTCCCTCTCCCTTAGCCTCCCACACCAAACATACACACACACACACACACACACACACACACACACACACACACAGAGTCCTTCTAATAACTGGTGAGAGGGAGAACTCAGTACAACCTGGAAAGTGTCAAAGAAAACCAGAACAGGACGGAGGTTAAAGCAGTAAAAACAAATTCTATTCAGGAGCTTTTGCAACAGGAGAAGAGAGACCTCGCTCTAGAGCTGCATTCAGCTCCAAATCCAACGTGGACACATGGGGGGTTATAGCCAAGGAGCAGAGCGGGCGTCAGGGTGGGCAATCACCAAGAGGAAACAGCGGAGGAAGGGGGATCCTGGCTAAATAGACACCAGGATTCCTGCTGCAGGCAGACAGGGGACCAGGCATCACCTGGGGCGGGGGGTAGGGTGGGTGGCTTGGGAGGTCAGGTATGGAGAATAAGCAGGTACTGAGGATGGGGGATTCTGGCTAAACCAACCGGACAGGATCCTTGGACAACCGGGTTCTTCAAGACCAGACCTAAGAACGGGGTGCAGTCGAAAAAGTGGCTCAAAGACGCCTGCAGACTTTGGTCAAGCAGAGAGTCTGTCAAAGGAAAGACTAAGCAGAGCCAGCGTGGGCAGCCTGCCCCTTCCTCCTGTCACCATGGACCTGTCCACACCTCTGCTTCTGTCCCCAAAGGAAGTACTGTGCCTGGGAGCTCGCCACCTTGTACCCCAAGGTAACGCGGAAAAAACCAAAAGATCTGATACTGTTGATATTTTCATGAGATGCCCAGTTAGATCACGTGATCCTTGCCAGCTCAGCTGGCCGCGCTCGAAGGGTACCCTCTGTGCCCCAGCACCTGGCATGCAATGATGAGTAAGAGCAGCTCCCGTGGGGTAACAACCTGCATCCCTGTGGAGGAACCCGCGCTCAGGGGCTGATGCCAGCGCTCCCCACAATGCGCTGCGCGGGGTGAACAAAAAGGAGACGCACAACAGTTGTCCACACACGACGAGGGTGTGTCTGGGAGGTTTCCCCAAACCTGGCATAGTGGGGGAGTAGGAAGTTAGGGACGAAGGATGGAAAGACGGGTTACCATGGGACAGGGGCTGGTGACCCCGCCTCGGTCTCTCTGTCTCTCTGTCTCTGTCACTCTCTCTGTCTTTGTCTCTCTCTCTCCGTTGTTTCGCCTCCTTCCGTTTCTCTTGGTAGTTGTTTACTGAACTTAATATGGAAGATTTCAAGGCATTTTTAACTACCTCGTTTTACTGAATGAAATAAAAACATCAAGGTAGACATTTATATGGGGGGTAATTTAATATTTATATGCTTTTTATAGCCTGGATTTCAAATAATTATGGCGTCTCTACATTTATGGTGCTTTAGAAATATGACAAATCAGCTCTAAATGTGGTTGCTGCCATGGACGCTATACAGTAATTCTTTGGAAATAATTGCTCTGAATTTCTAGTTAATTCAAGATGTCTAGTTAATTTAACATGTGGAATGATCACTTCATACACTTCTTAGACTCTCATGAACTGAAAGCAATGATATTATTCGTAAAAGTTTAAAAATAATATTAGGCTGTGTTTCTAATAATCTTTTTTTAAGTGGCAAGTACTTTAGAGAAAGTATATATTTTTAAAATTTTATTGAAGTTTAGTTGATTCACAATGTTGTGTTAATTTCTGCTGTACAGCAAAGTGGCTCAGCTATACATACATACATTCTTTTTCATCTTCTTTTCCATATAGTTTATCATAAGATATTGAACGTAGTTCCCTGTACAGTAGGACCTTGTTGTTTATCCATCCTACACATACTAGTTTGCATCTGCTAATCCCGAACTCCCACTCCATCCCTCCCCCACTCCGCCTCCGCCTCCGCCTTGGCAACCACACGTCTGTTCTCTGTGTCTGTGAGTCTGTTTCTGAGAGAAAATATATTTTGAATAAAATTCCCCCAAATAATCAATCTCTGTACAAGTATGGCTCATGGTACCTGCTCTGTACATTTTGGTACTCTTGTGATAGTGATGATACAAAGCCTTATCTCAACCCCTCACCTAAATCTACCCCAAAGAAAATTGCTACAGCTGCCACCAGAGCATATAAACTGCAGGCAGAAATAGTAAGCCAATATCCAGTTAATAAAGGCAAGCTATGATGCATTTGGAGCCTGGCTTTGTTTTCTTTCTATACATGGTTTGGTCCAGTGCAGAATGAACCAAAAAAAAAAAAAAAGTTTCATGAAATCCTCATTCTATAAAATCTAATGACATGTAAATCACACACAACGATACATGGCAAAAACTCATCGGTCAAAGCGGTCCTTATGTACAATATAAACTCCAGACACGGCCAGGAATCAAAAAAGAAGCACAAAGATTTCCCAACAGTAAAGTATATGTTCTTTCTCAAAAGAGATGAAACTGTCAACACACCTGTGTATATTCTTTCACGTTCATTTCTAGTCAGATCATTTCTCTAGTTTCTCAGGACTGGAGAGAGGAAGTGAGTGGCTGTAGACAGCGACGCCCAGCAGGAGGAAGGGAGGCCAGCTGACCACCTGGCAGAGGCGTTAGAACAGCAGAACGGCCCCACAGACCCAGGACTGCCTAGTTCTTTGTATGACGGCACAACGCAGTAGTGGATTCAACCAGGAAAGGTTAAATTCTATCTTATGTACCCGTTTTCAAAAGGAGGTACTTGGGATTCGTTTTAGAGAAATTTTTATTCAATAAAAATGTTTTAGATGGAAAGTGATGTTTGAAGTAGCCTAGAAAAAACTGGGGTCTGAAGATCCCTTTGTTCCCCAGTGAAGCTTTATTATACCGGAATCAAGAAAATCGGTCTGTTGGGCTGTAGAGAATCCAAAATAGTAATGGCCATCGGTATCATTTATTTACGGAAGCCTGTGCTTGATTTAGAGTTTAGAGGCTTTATATGCTTTCCCTTTTATTCCTCAGAATAACCCTGTAGGGCCTGCATTGTTATCCCATCTCACAGAGGAAGAGTCTGAGGGTCAGAGAGTTCCCAAAATAACTTAGCTGGCAAGTGGCCGATGTGTCTTTGGCTCCAATGCAGGAAAATATACACTTTCCCCCTGTATCAGCCTGGCTTGAAAAGCAACATTTCTGATGTTTGCTACCAGTTCATAGATGCCTACCTCTTTCCCTTTGTTTTCCTATCTTCCTCTCCCTCCCTTTTTCTTTCCTTCTCTGTTGTGTGTTAACCTGTATATGAGACCCTTACAGTCCCAGCTGCCTGGATCAAAGCGTGATGTTGAAATCGCTGCTGCAGGAACTTTGAGGGATATGCCCAGCCTGTGAGTGAGGAGGTCCCGCCCCGGATGTCATGTGCACACGCTTTGATCCTGGGACTCGGGGTGGGAGGCTCCCTTCTGTGCCTAAAGAAAGCCTTTGGATGCCTGGGGCTCTCTCAGCAGCTAACACTGTCCTGGTGCAGATCCCGCTGCTGTGCACAGCCCCCCAAAATAGCAGTGGCCTCCCTCCCGCCAAGACCAAGTACACATCCCAAGAAATTCTTTCTCAGTGTGTGTCTGTATTGTTTTCCTGATTACTAGAGATGCCTTGTGCAAGAAAATCAAATCATTACAGAAGTATAAAAACTGAAAACACCTCATAATTCCACTACCCCCCCCAAAAGATAATCCCTGTTAACAATTCTAAAGAAATTCTGATTTGTGAATTAGTATTTAAAATTGTTCCCCCCCGCTCCTGTCTGCGCCTTTGGTTCAGAGCATTGTCTAGCTGGAGCCCTCAGAGGTAGGAAGGCGCTGACCTTCTGCTTTGTTTTTCTCCCCTGCTCTTTGCTGTGCTTGTTCAAGACACACATTGAAAGACGGGCAGAGGAATTGAAGGGGGAAAGGAAGGGATAGTCCTTCCCAGATGTGAGTGAGTTCATTAGTGAGGTCTGGATTGAAGTATCATTGCTAATATCCTTTATTGAGTGGCTTATTGAGTACAGGGAATACTATTCATTGTGTTGGTTTTTGTTTTTTAATTGAAGTATAGTTGATTTACAATGTCGTGTTAGTTTCAGGTGTACAGCAAAGTGATTCAGTTATACATATATACATACATATATATATGTATGTATATATAGACTCTTTCAGATTCTTTTCCCTTACAGGTTATTATAAGATATTGACTAGAGTTCCCTGTGCTATACAGTAGGTCTTTATTGATTATCTATTTTATATATAGTAGTGTGTATATGTTAACCCTAACCTCCTAATTAATCCCCCCCTCCACCCACCCTTCCCCTTTGGTAACCATACATTTGTTTTCTATGTCTGTGAGTCTATTTCTGTTTTGTAAATAAGTTCATTTGTATCTTTGTGTGTGTGTGTGTTGGTTTTGATTTAATTTTCAGCCAATAAGTACTGCTTAGTTGACTTTGTATAAAAATATGGATGAAGAAGCTAAATATATAAATTTTATGGAGAAACGAGAATTCTGACCTCGCTGGATCTGTGTTCTGGCTTCCGTGGTTCCCAATGAGGAAGCTGAGGCTGTGAGTGGGAGCGCTGCCCGCCCCCCGCCCCCTGCTGCCCATCTGTCTGTGTGTGGGCTCCCAGCATGCCCTCCACGTGGGGCTCTGTTCGCAGCTCGAGAGCTGCTGTCTGATTTTTTTTTTAATGGCCAGTGTTCTATAGAAACCATCACATAGTGCAGATAACCGTGCTAACATTTGATATGTAATCTTTCGGACATCTTCCTGTGTATATGTCACATGAAGTGCCTGAAAGTCCCAGAGTGTAGTGGTATGAAGTCTGGCTCTGGAATTAAACCATGTAGGTTCGTACCATATGACTCGGCAATTCCACTCCTAGGTATACATCTGAAAAAAACAAAAACACTAATTTGAAAAGATACGTGCACCTCAGTGTTCATAGCAGCACTATTTACAATAGCCAAGGTATGGAAGCAACCTAAGTGCCCATCCACAGATGAATGGGTAAAGAAGATGTGGTACGTATATGCAATGGAATATTACTCAGCCATAAACAAGAAAGCAATTTTGCTATTTGTGGCAACATGGAAGGACTTGGAGGGCACTGTGCTAAGTGAAGTAAGTCAGACAGAGAAAGACAAATACTGTATGATATCACTTATATGTGGAGTCTAAAAAATACAACAAACTAGTGAGTAAAACACAAAAGAAACAGACTCACAGATAAAAGAGAATAAACTAGTGGTTACCAGTGGGGAGAGGGAGGGAGAGGGGCAATATAGGGATAGAGGATTTTTTAAAAAGGATTATTATGGGATTGTATGAAATCATGTGTGTGAAACTTTTGAAAATTGTAAAGCACTATAGAATAAATAAATAAATGAATTAATTAATTAATTTAAAAAACATGTAGGTTCAAATCCTGGTTCTGACATTAGCAACGTCTCTTTGGTTAAGGTGCATGCCTTCTGGGAAACCCCATACTCCCATCCAGGAAATAAGAGCATGGGAAGCGCTTCCCTCATTGGGGGGGAGGATGAATTAATGAGACCCTGGCATAGAGGAAGCCCCCGATAAATGTTAGTACTTACTATTAATGTTTTTGTAAGAAATGGGATCATATTTCTCATTCTGTTTTATAACTTATTTTTTAAACTATCATGAACACTTGTCTATAGCATTCTTTCTGTGATTGCATTATAATGACATCATATGACATGGTGTGATTGATTTAGTGCTTGAACTTGTGGAAATGATTGTATGCAGGTCAAAGAGCCGTCTGTGAAGCCCATCCTTGGAAAGCAGTTCTGGGTTCTGATGGCCAAATCTAGAGATGCTTGAGACCTTTAGTATCACAGGGTTTGATCCAAACAAGGATTTAGTGTTCTTATAAGCGTTGTGTAAGCATCTTCCCTCTCTCAGACAGTAATAAACAGCTAACCATTCCAAGTTTCTCTACGGATATTGTAAGCTTCTGACATTTCGTATGCAGCTGTCCTCATGTTCTATTACTTACCAAAGCACTTATTTTCTGCCTTGATAAGTGAGTAGGTGTCTACATATTTCCCCAACTCTAGCTTCTGAGCACTCAGATGACCAGCTGAGTTGGAGAAGAAAGTGCCGTAATTCTGCCCTAAGCTGGCGATAATGCCGCGGGGCGGGGGGGGGGGGGGCGCGGGGGGAGGGGGAGAGCCTTTCTTATTCAAATGCTCGTGCTCCTGGAATAAAGTGGATGACTAAGTATACTTAGGTCGTAAGAGAGATTATTACCAGGGGGAGACACATTGGAACTCGCTGAAAGAGCGGCCTTTGTGCCCTGAGAGGCGGCCGCTGGGTAGTCACCAGCCCAGTTCTCCGCTGTATCTCCTCGTCCTCCTTCTTCACGCTCGCGGGGTCTGAATAGCTGTCTCTTGCCTGTTCCTCCCCGCAGGAATGTGGCTTTGGCTACGGGGAGGATGCCCAGTGCGTGAGGTGCCGGCCGCACAGGTTCAAGGAGGACTGGGGCTTTCAGAAGTGCAAGCCGTGCCTGGACTGCTCCCTGCTGAGCCGCTTCCAGAAGGCCAACTGCTCTGCCACCCGCGACGCCACCTGTGGGGACTGCCTGCCCGGGTACGTGGCCAGTCCTTCCCGCGTAATCAGGCAGTTAGTCCGAACAGGCTTTTCTCTGGTTCCCTGCCAAGTGCAGATGCCCGCTGATGTTAACCCGAACACACTTGCTGGGGTTCGTGGCTCTTCTGTTCTCTGGGCCTCCTGTGTGCCCTGCACGGCGACAGGCGTGGTTAGGATGAAATGGATAAGCGTGGTGACCGGGGCTCAGTGTCCCGAAAATCCTCAGAGTTCCTGCAGATCGATAAAAAAGAAAACATGGACAAAGGGACGAAAGAAAAAACAGTTCACAAAAGAGGAAGCGTGTGTGGCCTGTGACCATACAAAGCTGTCCATCCTCCATATGATCGGAGAAATGCAAATACCGCCATCCAGTCATTTCTGCAGTATTTTGTAAGGCATCACTTTGGGGGAGGGAGACAGAGATCCCCACCCACAGGCAACTTATAGCCTAATAAGATTTGACAAATACCTACACAGTAAATGATAAGGTATGCCAAAAGGTGGAAGATATGATTGCTATGGAAAAAAAGAAAATCTCAAGCAGCTCAGGGCGTTGGGCGTGCCCCCTGGTGGATGCAGGGGATGCAGGTTGCAGGATCAAAGTGGGTCATCAGGATGGGCGATGCTGAAAGGGTGAGCTCTCTCTGGACACAGACCCTGAGGTGGACATGGCCTGGTGTATTTCAGAAACTGCCAAGGGGCCAAGGCAGCTACAGGAGAAGGGAGAGCGGAGAAGAGGGAGAGGCAGTGAGAGCAGCAGGGGGTGGGCAGGTGTACCGGTGGAGACCTTAAATGGGCACATTGAAAAGGAACCCAGGCCGTGGACAGAAAGGGGACCACACCTGGGCCAGGTGGGGAGACAAAGCCCAGGAGGAGGAACTTTAACATTTTAAGTGCTTCTAGGTAACGGTTGGCCGGACATGCCAGATAAAACAGGCAGTTGGAAGCCAGAGTCCTGATGAAGCCCGGGACTCAGTGGGGCCAGTGTGGTGGTCTGTTAGGGGTGAGGCATTGCTGCAGGAAGTAAGGAGGGGAGGGGACAAAGTGAGCATCAGGAGAACCTGATTAGTATCTAGTAGAGCCAGAGGAGAGACCAGGATTCCTGGAGCTTTCCTGGAACCCAGGCTTTATTGCAGAAGTAAAGCAACCAGGGCCAGCAGCATGACAGGAGCAGCAAACTGTATTATGTAGTGGCTAAGCAGTTTACGTGAATTATTGTCTGTGATGTTCACAGTGTTTTAAAAACGAAGAAGGTGAGCCTTATCATTAAGGTTATTCAGGCGAGACGGCACAGGCATTGCGCAGTGTAGCTTGGACTCTGCCACCAGAAGCCACGCTCCAAGTCAGTGCAGACAGAGGACCCTGACTGCACTCCGCCGGCTCGTGCCCACAGGAGCAGGGATTTGACAAGTGCTGGGTGCCAGCTCTGGGGCTTTTAATGAAGCCAGAGGGCAGACAGAGCTCTGGGCCTGAAGGGCAGAAACAGGGCAGGAAATAGCCTCATGGGTCAAGCAAGTCCGTATGAGAAGACCCAGAACCCAAACGGATGCAAAACGTAGTGGTCTTACATCAGCAGCACAAGTGACTAAAGAAAAAATAGCTATATTGGACTTTGTCAAAATTAAAGCCTTTTGTGCTTCACAGGATACCATCAAGAAATTGAAACAACAACCCCCAGAATTAAAGGAACTATTCGTAAATCATATATGTGGTAAGGGACTATCTTATCTAGCATATATAAAGAACTCTTACAACTCAATAACAAAAAGACAAATAACCCAATTAAAATATGGGCAAAGGATTTGAATAGACATTTCTCCAAAGAAGAGACACAAATGACCAGTGAGCGCATGAAAAGATACACAACGTCAATTAGTCATCAGCCAGCGCAAAAAAAAGAAAAAAGAAAAAAAAAAAACCCACATACTTCACACCCACCAGGGTGGTTATAACCAAAAGACAGGCAATAACAGGTGTTGGTGAGGATGTGGAGAAACTGGGAATGTAAAATTGTGCAGCCACTTCGGAAAACAGTACGGCGTTTCCTCAGAAAGTTACACATAGAGTTACCATGCGACCCAGCACTTCTACTCTTGAGCATGTAACCCAGGGAATTGAAAACATGTCCACCCAAAAACTTGTACACAGATGTCCATAACAGCCTTATACATGAGAGTCAAAAAGTAGAAATGACCCAAATGTTCATCAGCTGATGAATGGATAAACAAAATGGAGTGTATTTAGCAATGGACTATTATTCAGCAGTAAAAAGGAATGAATTACTGATACACATGACAACATGGAGAAACCTAGAAAACATTATGCTAAGTGAAAGAGGCCAATCACAAAAGAACACATATTGTAGGATTCCATTGGCGTGAAACGTCCAGAATGGGCAGATCTAAAGAACAGAAAGTAAATTAGTGGTTTTCTAGGGCTGGTGGTTGGGAAGGGTTGAGAAGAAGGGGGAGTGATTGCCAAAAGGTACAGAGTTTCTTTTCTTGCCTGATGAAAATGTTCTAAAATTGACTGTGCTGATGTTTACACAGCTCCGTGAGTGTACTAAAGACCATTTACTTGAATACTTTAAAGGGGTAGATTGCGTGGTATGTGAAGTATATCTCAGCAATCTGTTATTTTTTTAAAAAGTAATGGCCTGTGCGCACCGCGATGAAGAGTGGCCCCCGCTCGCCGCAACTAGAGAAAGCCCTCGCACAGAAACGAAGACCCAACAACATACCCAAAAATCAATCAATCAATCAGTAAATTTATAAAAAAAAAAAAGTAATGGTCTGTAATCTCAGAAGACACTGATAGCTGTGGATATTATTACCCAGAGTCTTGAGCTCCTGCAAATCTGATGGAAGGGCAGAAACTGGGCACCTGATACCTCTCTGCTCCTGTTCTGACGAAACCGTGTCTTTGCTCCTCTGCCCTCTTCACCGGGGAAGAGGATGGGGGTCAGGGAGAGGAGGAGTCCACGGGGGATGCCAGGCTGAGCTGGGCAGTGCCCAGAGACCCAGGACTCGGTTTTTACAAGGGGGAACCCAGGCGTGGGCTGCTGGAGCGTGAGAGGGAGCCCCCGCCAAACATGCTTCCTCATGCTTCACCAAATTTGTTGTCACCTGAGCCCACTGCTTTAGTGTCACAATGTTTGCTCATTCTGTAAATAGATGCTTAGATGTGGGAAAGTTAGAAATGAGTAGACATTTGAATGGTGTTTTGTAGTTTATTTATATGATTAGTTTAAAATTACATCCTTTCTAAGCAAGCATGAAGGTATGAGGCAGGCAGCAATTATAGAGTGACTTCTACTCTTCCAGGTCTTCCAGGGTGTTTTCAAAGTGCTCACCCAGCTTGACTGTATTTTTGTGAAAGAGGAAAATAGTTGACACCCGTTTGACAGACAGGAAAATTGAGGCAGAAAGAAAATAAACAAATTGCGTATTGCCTCCAGAAAAATGCCAAGGTCAGGCATAAGGTGGGCAAGTTTATTCCTGGTGTGACGCCTGCCCTCTACGGCCGCGGCCTCACTCACATCAGGATCTTCTGCTGCCCAAAGGCCCAGCCCCCCACCGGACACAGGTGTGGAAAGTCTGTCCTCTGTGCTACAGTTTGACCAATTAGGGAAATTCAGTGCCCTCGTTCCCAAATATGGTCAACAGCTTTCGGCCAGTTACTTAATTTCTTTGACATTGATTCTTCTCACCTATAAAAATATCATCTAATAATAATACCAGTCTACAGAATTGTCAGAAGGATTAAGAACATAGCTCATGTAGAGCGCCTAGCAGAGCGCCTAGTACACAGTAAGCACTAGATAAATCATTGACATTGTTGCCAATTAATGTTATTGGGGGCCAGTGAAAGCTTTGCAGAAAGTGGCCAAAGGGCCTCCAGCGCCTGTTCTGGGCCACGCCCCCTTCCCTTCTCTGCCGAGGGAACCTGGGGCCCCGCGCTGGAAGAGTAACCCAGCCCCTGCCAGTTCTTTGCTGCTTTTAGTAACCGGGATGGTTAACTAGGGATTAACATCACCCGCTCCTTACGAAGGAGGAAGTCCATCCTTGGAGCGGATAAATGACTTGCTCGAGTCCTGTTTCGCTGCCCCTGAGGATGGCCTCTGCCGGTTCTGTACCCACTCGCCCCCCACCCCCCCGTCAGCCCTGCTCCCCAGCCGCCTGGTCCGTCCTCTGCCCTTCTGCTCACAGTGGCACTTGGCAACCCTTGCCCATCCCGAGCGCCCCAGTCAACACCAGGCTTTTCCCCTGATGGTCGTCTTTTCAGTAGCATCTTCTCAGTGTCGCTGGGGCCGTCGCTTTGGCTGCCGAGAACTGTGAACAGGGGGCTGACCCTCCAGCACAAACAGGGAGCCCACGGGTGTGTAGGAGAGGGCAGAATTGTCGCCCGCCCCCAACAGACGCGCTGCAGGAAATGGGACCTGATGTCACACACAGGAGGTGGCAGCTGCATTCAAACCTGTATTAAGGGAGATCGTTCTGAAACCAGGGCTGGACTGGAGTCTGTCATCCCCCTGCAGAAATGCGTTCATTGGTGGAAGAGTTAGTGTCTACAACCAGGCTTTCTTAAAATAGCAGTTATCAAGCTGGTGTTCATTAGACTAAGTAGTAGTATTTGGGTTCAGCTCAATTAAAAACGCCTCTTCACATTCAGTGTTGGGGAATATTTTGGGTGGATAGATGTATTTATATGGTGCATCTCCTCAGACAGTAAATTAGATAAAATTCAATGTGGTTTCCTTTTGTCTCTTTGCATTAGCTGAAAGCACAGAGTAAAATTTAAAGTTCAACGATAAAAACCACTTTAACCAGACACCGTGTCTATGTCTCTGTTCTCTTTTGTCTTGTTTAATTTTTAAAAATTTGTGTCCTGTCTCATTTGGTCAGGAGCAGAGTTGCAAATATATCTATGTCCCCCAAACCTTGGCAATCTAAACAAAATACAGAGTAGAATAATTTTTAAAGATTTATAGATTTCTTTACCCACTTAATCTTTAGTCACATCTTAAAACTCTAATTTCTGTATCTTCATCTTCAAATGGGATGATAATTTTAAGGAGACTTTTTAAAACTAAAAAAACAATGTCTTTGATCGTTAATACATAATTGGTGATTCAGTAATTATTCTGTGCTTTAGGATTCAGACCTTAATCTTATTTTGTACTAAGTGGAAAAAGTGAGAGTTGGTTGATGGCTTTGCAAATTTCGTAGCAGTTAAAAAAATCTTAGATTCTGCCTTCCAGCCATTGCAATCAAGAAGCTGGCAGAGCAGGTTCTGAATGCTTTTGGATAATCTCTGTACCACTGCTGATAGCTGCTATGAGCATCATGCCCAAGTATCACCTCTCCTGTGAGCAGTGGCAACAAGGCAGGCCCATCCAACCTCCTGTCTAGTTAGGGTTTCTAGTTAGACTTAATGGTCATTGAAAACATGGGATTTCTCACCTGCTGGCCTTATTTGTGTTACAGCCCTCAAACTCATCATATATTTTAATAATTAAATTTTTGGCAAATATATTTTGTTCAATTTCAGGGAGAGCTCAGTCCTGCAAACTGTTTTGTCACAAGTAGAATTCATTATTTTAAAAATGTTCGATAATGTCCACATTTGATTCCCAGCACTTGTTTAGCTTATTTACATAGAAAGAGTTTTTCTGTTTAAAAACTATATTAGGCTATCTCAATATTTAATTTAATCAACTTATAATTTGACATGTTTTCTGTCTGAGATAAAGAGAATTAGTCTGCATATATTACAATGTTTATCAAGAAGTACATCTAAGAAAGCTCCCTTATATTGTCCTATGGTTTTTACCTATTTTTAGATTTTTTTAATGCATTTTTTAGTTGTGGTAAAAATATGTAACATAAAATTTACCATCTTAACCATTTTTTAAGTGTACAGTTCAGTAGTGTTAAGTATATTCACATTGTTGTCATTATACGCAGATGACATGATTCTCTATATGGAAAACCCTAAAGACTCCACACAAAACTATTAGAACTGATAAACAAATTCCACAAGGTAGCAGGATACGAGATTAACATACAGAAATCTGTTGCATTTCTTTAGACTAACAATGAAATATCAGAAAGATAAAGTTTAAAAAAATTCCTTTTAAAATCGTGTCCAAAAAAAAACCCAAAAAAACCTAGGAATAAACCTGACCAAGGAGGTGAAAAACTTATACACTGAGAACTAGAAAACATTGATAAAGGAAATTGAAGATTATTTAAAGAAATGGAAAGATATCCCATGCTCTTAGATTGGAAGAATTAATTTTGTTAAAATGACCATACTACCCAAAGCAATCTACAGATTTATTGTGATCCCTATCAAATTACCCATGACATTTTTCACAGAACTAGAACAAAAAATCCTAAAATTTATATGGAGCCACAAAAGACCCAGAATTGCCAAAGCAATCCTGAGGAAAAAGAACAAAGCAGGAGACATAACCCGCCCAGACTTCAGACTATACTACAAAGCTGCAGTAATCAAAACAGCATGGTATTGGCACAAAAACAGACATATGGATCAATGGAACAGAACAGAGAGCCCAGAAATAAACCCGTACACCTATGGTCTATTAATCTATGACAAAGGAGGCAAGAATATACAATGGAGAAAAGACAGTCTCTTCAGCAAG
Source organism: Eubalaena glacialis (assembly GCF_028564815.1). Taxonomy (NCBI): domain Eukaryota; kingdom Metazoa; phylum Chordata; class Mammalia; order Artiodactyla; family Balaenidae; genus Eubalaena; species Eubalaena glacialis. The sequence goes on along the minus strand of NC_083731.1, from coordinate 87,890,526 downwards.
ATCCTGGTTTCAATTCTTTTGGCTAGGACTTCCCTGGTGGCGCAGTGGTTAAGAATCCGCCTGCCAATGCAGGGGACACAGGTTCAAGACCTGGTCTGGGAAGATCCCACATGCCACGGAGCAGCTAAGCCCATGCGCTGCAACTACTGAGCCTGAGCTCTAGAGCCCGCGAGCCACAGCTACTGAAGCCTGCGTGCCACAACTACTGAAGCCTGCGCGCCTAGAGCCATGCTCCGCAACAAGAGAAGCCACCACAATGAGTAGCCCCCGCTCACCACAACTAGAGAAAGCCTGCGCGCAGCAACAAAGACCCAACACCGCCAAAAAATAAATAAACGAATTAAAAAAAATGCTTTTGGGTATATACCGAGAAGTGGAATTTCTGGATCTTATGGTAGTTTTATTTTTAATTTTCTAAGAAAACTCCATACCATTTGCCATAGCAGTTGCTCCATTTAACATTCCTGCCAGTAGTGCACAGGGGTTCCAGTTTCTCCACATTCTTGCCAACACTTTTTTTTTAATAGCAGCCATCCTAATGAGTGTGAGGTGATGCCTCACTACGGTTTTGATTTGCATTTCCCTGATGATTAGTTATGTTAACCGTCTTTTCATGTGCTTGCTTACCATTTATATATCATCTTTGGAGAAATATTCAAGTCCTCTGCCCATTTTTAAATCAGGTTATTTGATTTTTGTTGTTGAGTTACAGGAGTTCCTTATATATTCTGAACATTGACCCCTTATCATATATATGATTTGCAAATATTTTTTCCCACAGGGGTAGGTTACCTTTTCACTGTTTTCATTGTATCTTTTTTTTTTTTTTAACCACCAAAGAAACTATTATTACTATAATTTAAAACTTTCTTTTTTTTTTTTTTTGGTTGTGACATTTTTTTAACCACTTTATTGAGGTATGATTGACAAAGCTGTACATATTTACTGTATACAACTCCGTGAGTGTGGGAATAAGTATACATTGATAGTATCCTTTGATGCACAAAAGTTTTAAGTTTAATATATTCCCCCTTGTCTATTTTTGCTTTTGTTGCCTGTTTATTATATGCCTTCTGGTTGCCTTTTGATGTCATATCTGACAAATCATTGCCAGATTCCATGTCATGAAACTTCTCCTGTATTTTCTTCTAGGAGTTTTGTAGTTTGGGGTCTTGTGTTTAGGTTTTTAATTAATTTTGAATTAATTTTTGTATATGGTGAAAGATCAGGATCCAACTTCATTCTTTTGCATGTGGATATCCAGTTTTCCCAGCACCTTTTGTTGAAGAGACTGTCCTATATCCATTAAGTGGTCTTGGCACCCTTGTCAAAAATCATTTGACCATACGTGTGAGGGTTCATTTCTGGGCTCTCTATTCTGTTCCATTGGTCTGTATGTCTGCATTTATGCCAGTATTGATAATTGGAGTTTGTAATATGTTTTGATATCAGAAAGTGTGAATCCTCCAACTTTGTTCTTTAACTTTATAAATTCCAAAATTAATATTTTTTATAAATTCTGGTGGAAAGTCACCATATTACAATCATTTAAACAGATTTTCACAGTCAAATGAAAATGGAAGGTTGAGCAAGTGCTGGATGTGTCTGGACATTTGGTCTAATTATCTAGTTTCAAATGCAAATTTTGCTTCAACCACAAATTATACAGATTTGCTACTACATTATCAATTCCACAAAATAATTGCATCTACATGTCTTTATAAACTTGATCTGTAATTTATTCTCCATGACACTATATTTGTCATGAAAAAGTTGGAAGATATACATATATGTAAAATCACTTGAATCCCCACCATCTAGAAATAATCAGTTGTTAATATGTGGTATATAATATCCTTCCAAACTGTTTACAATGCAAATATATACACAAAAATTGTTCTTAGCTGCATTGGTAAATAAATGATCTGAAAGAATCTATACCAAAGCATGTGTTTGTGCAAAATGGCATTATATTATTCACACTTCTTTCTTTTCCACTTAATGATATTTCATGAATTAAAAAAAATAGATATGTAGATCTGCATCATCGTTTCTAAAGGTCCCTTTGTATTCCACAGCCTTGGGTCTACCATGGCTGGTCATGTCTGCTTTGGGTATGGGACTGTGCCTCGTTGGCTTTTTTTCTTTTATGAGCAGTGCTGTGGTTACACTCTTTACATCCAGCTTCACCCACTTGATTATTTTTTGAAGATAAATTTCAAAAAATGAAATTACTGGGTAGAATGTAAACTAGTCTATTGAGTTCTGATGGCCTACAGCTAATTGCCCTCCTAAGTGTCAATTTATATGCCCACTGGCAATAAACACAAGTGCCTCTTTGCCTAGGCTCACGCCAACGCTTTCCCAGTTTTCTAAGTGAAAATGGTATATTTTCACTGCAATTTGCACTTACTTGTTAGTAATGAGGTTAAACATTTTACTGTTAATTTTTTAAATTTAATTGCATCATCTTTTTAGTTTTAATTATGAAGTTTTAAAATTATGAAATGTTCTTCTTTTGGGAATTAGTGTTTTTTGCCTGTTTTTCAGTTGCCTTGTTCACTTTCACCATAATGATTTTTAAGTTTTATGTTATAGTCTTAAGTTATAGACAATACCATGACTAGAACTATTTTCCAATTTTCTTTTGCCCACTATGTTGATGATACTTTGTTTTTGCTCTTCAGATGCCTCTAGTATTTGTGCGTCTGTGTGTGTGTGTGTGTGTGTGTGTGTGTGTGTGTGTTTGTGCGCGCGCGCGCGCCTGTGTTCAAAGCTGTTAATCTCTTCCGTTCTGGCTCCTGGGTTTCTTGTCATGCCTAGAAAGATGCCCCCTTTTATCACGATTGTATCAGTATCTGCCTGTATTTTTCCAATACTCTTACGGTTTGCTTAGCATTTTTGGTCTCCAAATTTCAAAGGTTAAAAACTAGCGCTTCACAAGGCATTTTGTCATTTAAATGACAATAGAAATGTCCAGATTTTGTACGCCCTCACGGGCACCCCACCTCAGTGTACGAAAAGTGGGGCTGAGTAGAACCTACAAAGTTACATTTAGTGAATTGTTATTTCTTAAGCGTTCACTGCATGCTCAGAGGCCTTTCTAAGGATGTGTCTGTCTGCTGTTAAGCCTTTGAGAACCTTTTTTTAAACACTAGAACTGTAATGGAGACTGCCAGTAATTTATCACCTAAGTCTGTTTGCTGCAACTGTGAGCTTAGATGAAAATGCTAACAAGGATTATTTCCCTTTCTCTTCTAGATTTTACAGGAAGACCAAACTTGTTGGTTTCCAAGACATGGAGTGCGTGCCTTGCGGAGACCCCCCGCCCCCCTACGAGCCACACTGTGAGTAACGCCATACAAAGAACAGAGGGGCTTTGGGCCTTTTTAAAAACCTGTCTTCAGTGGGCAAATGGAACAAAGTCTGTCTCTACTGCGGGGCTTAGAGTGTGTGGCCTTTTATCAGGCGTCCAGCAGGACAGAAAGCCCTTTTGTTGCGTGTCTCAGTCAGCAAACCGCATCCATTGATTGGAATCTCGGGTGAAGCACAGAGGCGTTGCTGCTGCCGTGTGCCATTCAGACTCTTATCTTTCATGCTAGATCATAACTCAGGCACCTCTGGTTAACTCGGGGGCCCACATCCTACCGCGTCGTGTCTTCGTGCCGGGCTCTTCCTAGTCCCCAGACGCTGTCACGGGGTGGCTCCCAGGCGGTTCTGGAGGCCTCCCCCTCGGGGAATGGCAATCACCTGCCGAATGAGTGTGCGTCCTAGTTCATTTCATTCCCTCCTTCACTTTTCTCATTTAACAAATAAGTAAAAAGAGAAAACCCGTTACATGTTGGTAAAGAGAAAATGGTGCCTTTTCTTCTCTGTATTAACGTTAGTTGAACTTTTTGACCGTATTTTTTCCTTAGATGAAAAAGGCGTTTGTTTCAGGTTATCAACCTGCATTGATTTTGAATAGGAAAGAGTGACTCCTCACTCTCCTTAATCCTAAATACAAATCTGGCCAATGAAAACCCACAGGTGAGGGGCCAGGAGAGAAGTCAGAGGGCGGGCGCCCCCCAGCCCCGGCCCCCAGGTGTGCTCAGGGCAGGCTTGTCTCCGCTGAGCAGGCCCTTCCTGAGATGTGGGAGCAGCGAGGTCCAGGAGGAAGGCTGGAGGAGGGCGCCATCCCTGCATGGGTTGCTCTTGACTTTCGGGGAGCATGAGTAACACAGATGTTTATTTAGGGATTAGTTTGATATAATTTTCCATGCGTGGGATCTGACCTCTTGCTTCTTTTTGTGACAGAAGCCCCCTTTAATCCATTGAAAGTCATTGCGTTATTTGATAAGGTCACATGGTACTTTTGTTTCCAAGAATGTCATGGAATTTTGCAGTCCCTGGTCCTTTACCAAAACGCATTACTTTCTACATTTGAAGTGATGGAAAGGCAAAGAACTTGACCCTTTCCAACTTTTCTAGAAACATACCTTGACCCCCATCTTTATAATAGGTAAATGTTCGCCAAATAATTCATTGCAATTAACAGATGCAGTATTGAATACCTGTTATGTATTGGTCACAATTTGTTTTACTTAATTTTCTCAATGTCTCATCATCAGCTCGCATTTGTCATTGAGGACACTGGGTCCAGAGGGGCTAATAACTTTCCATTGTTGGCTGGTAACTGGCAGAGACAACATTCAATCCCAGGTCTAACTCCAAATACTATGTTCTTCCCCCCCACGCCCTACTGTCTCACTAGAAAAACCCAGCTGTCCAGTCTGTCCTCTATTGGCTGGCGTAATCCACTCCATGTTGACTTTTTCCTGTATTATTTGCTTTAAGGTTCGTCATTTAACAAAAACTCTAAAAATCTAACATAGGGGAGATAGTGAGAGAGTCTCTTTTTGCCACACAGCCCCTAAAAGGACACGTCCCCTTGCCAGTTAAAATGGGGCAGCAACCTAGCCTTGCCAGTGGCTCAGCTCAGCCATCATTTTGTCCAGAAGGCCAAGATTATGCCCTTCATGCTAAACTACCATAAAAAGATTTAGTGAAGAAATCAGTATTGCCCAATTTAGAGTTGGAAGGCCCTGGGGTTTTTTTTCCCCTTAATTTATTGAGATTAAATTTAATGTAATCTAGTCATAAGTCTGAGGCACTGGAATTTTTTGCCTTTAGGGATCTGGCTAAGCTTGGACATCATAAATTAGCCTTCAAATGTAGATTTCACATTTAACCTTTAATGTCTTGTAAAGCCGTAAGTTATAATTTGAAAAGAAAATTGCCTAGTTTAATTTATGTGTATAGATATGTTTCACCCTATATGAGACTTTTTAGAAAGCAAAGAAATATAAATTATTTTTCAGAGTCAGAAATGCAGTACACACAGCTAATAGCTTTTTGAATTATGAAACAACTGTCTGGTGGTCTTTAGTGAGCCTTAATCCTTATCACTTGGAAGGAAAGTTTGCTGCCTTTGGCACAGTTCTTGGGAATAATTCCAGAATGCAGCTAATCTCTTCAAAAGAGATCTTGAGGTCTTTGGGGGACATTATGTAAGGCGCCTTATGTTTTCATTTCTTCTACTTCGGGCTTTTCCACTCATCCACGAAAAACTGCTCCTTCATTGATTTTCCCTGGAGGAGTTGCTGTGTTATTTAGACTCTAAGCTCGAAGGTGGTGGCACCTCTCAAGCTACCTGGAGCGGTGGGGCTTGTTTCAGGGATACACGTGGCAGTGGGAGGCTGGACTCCCCAGGCCCAGCGGCAGCCCTGGAGCCTGGGGGCTGTGGCCTCTGCAGCAGGACGCTCCCCGCAGCTACTTTTTCAGGCTCTGCTTCAGTCCCCCGCCCCCCCCAACACTCTCAGCGGGCTGCTGGGGTGTGTACTTCCCTGGTCAGGCTCCTTAAGGAGAGAATCCGATCGGTGCAGGTGAACACCATCGTCCTGGGAGGTCCAGCCTTTCCCACTTACCTGCTGCACAAATACTTGGGTTCCTGCTGGGAGTGTGCACACCATGGTGCACACGTAGACCCAGTCCTTCCCTTCGTGGAGCTTACGGTGCAGGCGGCTAGCTGTCGAGTCACTCAGGCGCTGCACACCTGGACGCACCTGGCGACGGATCAGTCCCGCCTGGGAGGATCCGCGGCTTTAAGAAGAAGTGATGGGTGATGACTCGGGAGCCAGAGGGGGGCTGCCCCGACGTGACTTTCCAGCTGTGATCTAAGGATCGGCCAGGGGAGGATGAGCCCGAGAAGGAGGAAGCTGGGGCAGGGGTGGGGCGGGTCAGCCGAGGCAGGAGGTGCCCTTGGACTTGGCCCCGGAGGTCTTTGGCGGCCATTTTAGGGAGTGATGGACACAGAAGCCAGACGACGGTGATGTAGGAGGCTGTGCAAGGGGAGGAGCGGAGCCGACGGGAGGCCACTCGGTCCAGAGCTCTGGCTTGAAGGTGACGCGCGGGGGGGGGGGGGGGGGCGCGTCACCTTCAAAAGCCAGAAAACAAAGCCAGAAAACACCTTTGTTTTCTGTTGTTTGCAGGCAGGAGACATGTGTGCCTGTTTGCAGGTTGAGGGGAAGGTCCAGCTGAGAGAGGCTGGCTGTTCTGTATGAGAGAACAAAAGAATGATGTCACGTGAGGCTTGTTGAAGGATCCAGAGAAGGGGTGGCCTCCGGTGGCGGCGAGGGTGCCGTGCTGTAACCAGGGCCGGGCGGGGGGCGGGTGGGCAAGAAGCCGGGCTTGTGCGTCCAGAGTCCGGCGAGGCGCTCTCGTTCTGGGCTGTGTGTGCGGCAAGCACGAGGTGCCCCTCTGCCGGCTGCGGCTGGACCAGCACAGGGGGCTGAGGGTCTCATCCCAGAGAGTGGACGGACTAGATTAGATTAAGCGGTGGGTTTCCCAGGAACACCAAGGGTCCGCTGGAGTTAGTGGTCATGGTGAGGCCTTGTTTGCATCTGCTGTGATATCCGTAGGGGCTTCTGCTGCCACAAGACATGCCTAAATTGTACCCCAAATGCGCAGCTTATAGCAAGCAACAAAGAAGTCCTTAAAGAGGATGACTGTCTGTGTTAATAACACCAGAGTAATTTTAAATGACTGTAAATACATTTTTTTATATGATACCTGAAGCAAACCAAAGATTTGCTTCACGAGATTATGAGAAAACTTAACAGAAAGCACAAGACTGAAGACTTCCCATATTTCCATCAACTCTCCAAAGGGCCACCCAGGCCCATCCTTGTCTTGGCTGGTGTAACTGTGGCGGTGACTGAACTCCCCGGGGGCTGGGTTTCATGTCTGTAAAATGGGGTGCCCCCCCCAACTAAGGCTGATGTGAGTAGGAGATGGTCGGTATCTGTGATCCTCTGTGCGGTGTCCGGGCGGGCAGGAGCTCCAAGCTCTCAGCTCCTTCCTTGCCCCTTCTCCCATGCAGTGCTTCCTGGGTGCCTAGGCCTCACCGCCTAGCATTTGGGAGGAGTTGCTGTCTGGAGAAAGGGCCGCGGGACTGCCCGGGGGTCTGGTGTTTAGCAGAGGCGGTGGTTCAAAGACCAGCAGTGAGTGTGGGAAGCCACCCCACTCAACCGAACAGGGGGTAACAGGAGATGGAGGAGACGTTAGCCATCAGATAACAGATCTGTTCTCTGCAGCCTAGATTTGTGATCAAGAATGTATCAATAGGCGTTTCTCTCCCTGTAGGGCATACCTGTATTCCTTGTAAACTGATTTCAAAAACTAGAAGGAGGGACTTCCCTGGTGGTCCAGTGGTAATGAGTCCGCCTTCCAATGCAGGAGACGCGGGTTCCATCCCTGGTCGGGGAACTAAGATCCCGCATGCCGCGGGGCAACTAAGCCCATGCGCCACAAAGTACAGAGCCCGCGCAACACAACTAGAGAAGCCCGCGCGCTGCAATTAAGACCCGACGCAGCCAAAAATAAAAATAAATAAATAAAATAAATATGAAAAAAAAGACTAGAAGGATATTTCTATCCCCCCGACTCTTTATATTGGCCCAGTCTTAAGGAGTTCTCGGAACCTTGGCGTCTACCAGCAGCAGAGTGTAGGACACAGCCTGGGACCAGCAAGAAGTCTGGATTCACGTCCAGGCTCTGCCTGGGCCAATGGCGTCACGTCGGGCAAGTCAGCTCACCACTTTGAACCTCCACTTACTCCTTGGAAAATGGGGCTAAGCATGCCATGTTGGCCGAGTTTAGATAGAACTGAATGGAATCGCATCCAGAAGCACGCCAACCGTCTTCCCAATGGTGGCTGCACCTGCCCCGCATCCCTGCGGCCCCGCCCGCCCCAGGTGTACCCTTTGCAGGGTACGGAGGCTGGGAACGGCCCCACTCGGGGAGGGTGTCAGATGCAGCTGGCTTTGATGCTGCCTTGCTGGTCCTCCCCCTGCACTGGGGGCTGAGCAATGAAGGTTACCTAGAAAGGGGCTGCGGTGGACTTTTGCGTTTGGTTACTCGGATAGCCAGAATATCAGGCTGAAGAGTCCCTACTCCGGCTGGCTGCTTTCCTCTCTGTCCCATTGCCCAAGGCCTCATGCCCGCTGCCCAGCCAACATGAGCTTTAAGCTCTCCTCCCCCCAAAGTAATGATGGATGTGTGAACATCAATTAGTCTGCCTGTAGCATTAATTTGTGAGGATGTCTGGTTGACATCGCTGTAGATGCAGATAAATAAATGGCAACCTTTATGGTAGAAACCCCTGCTTCAGGCTTTGACCCTCATCATAGCTTCACCTCCTGATAAGGTGCAGCTGTTTAGAGCATTAGGCGAAATAGAGAAAAACACCAGGAAATTTTAGAACTATGTCCTGCCCTGGGCCTGATAAGAAATGCAGATTTGGTGTGATTTCTTTTAGATGTGTTTACTTAATTTGGAACTGTAGTTGGAACAAATGGTTTTGAAAAAATTCAAAGTGGTTTTTATTTAAGGGTGTTTAACCTAGATGTTTGCTTTGTTCTTGGGGGCTCTGTAAAATGAGCCACGTGATTCCGAAGAGATAAGCGATCAGATAAGTCGCCCGGTGGGGGAGAAGGAAAGTCAGGAGCTGTGCTAACCTGCAACTATTTAGGAATTTACATGACTTAATACTCTCAGAAAACCTGCAGGTCTCTGCACCAGTAAGTAATACATCACATTATGAAAGATTGATTGTTTTCCAAAGGAAACTCAAACTGTCTTCTAAATAACGAATAAAACTAATTTCAAAGTAAACTTTTAAAAGAATTATTTGCTCATTAAAGATAATTTTTAACGTTTAGTAGAAAATAAGAAGGGGAGAACATCGTAAACAAAACATTTCCAGCATTAGCACATACAAAACAAAATACAGCCTTCTGATGGTTTTCTTTTCAGTATTTTTTCTATCTCTACTACTGATCTTTTTTTAAAATAGGTGCAATTATGCTGTACATACAATTTTGTATCCTTTTTCCACTTGAGATGTATATTTTTTTCACGTACTATTCTAAACCTTAATGATATTTTCGAGTGAGTATGGCGTGGGCTTTGGACCTCAGGTGGATTTCAGGGCTGTCTCTGCCACACACATTGCTCTGTCCACGTGTGCGTGAGGCCTTCCACAGGTGGGCAGGTGGATGGATGCCCACAGGTGTTTGTGTGTCCAAAGGCACTGATATTTTTCTCTCTTGATCTGCAATGCTAAATTGTTTTGAAGTAAGGGTGCCTGGTAAACACCTCTTTTAAAGAAAACCAATTTAAAAGGAAATAATGGGGAGTGTTTTGAAATCGATGCCAGTATGGGTTTTCCAGTTACTTGTGGTGAAATACAGGTGACCTCAGCTGCTACCTATGTTTCAGCTGAACCCCTGAGGTTCAGAAGCCAGTTCCTGCCGTCCTGCCAGCACCCAGGACTCTTCGTACTACCGGGGACTAAAACACTCACTGAATCTGATCAGAGTGAGTGACATAGAATGAGATGCAGAGAGATGCATATAATCCAAAAGATTTATAGCAAATCCATTTGCTTTGGAAACACCATGTGATGTTGTTGCATCTGTGTGTGTTTTCTGTTTCTGCAGCAGAGTTCTTCTCCCAGGCTTGCTAATACTTAGTGGCCTGACTTCCTGGAGTCCTTCCTGGATCCTCTGCAGGACAGGCCCACAAAGCCACCCTGTGCTAATTAAGGGTTCAGTGTACAGAGGATGCTCACGGGGTCTGTGGTCCTCAGGCCGCGACTCTTAAGTGTCGGGCGGGGGGTCTGGTGCCCTGGGTGTGCTGGTGGAGCCCGGCTTCCAGACTGTTTCAGGACAGATGGGGGCTCCTGGGCCTCCTAACCGGTGGAGAAGGGCAGCTTCTTCGAGATATGGGTCTTTCCTGTTAAACAGAACAGGGCGGGGAATAGGAGGACAGTGAGATCAAAGAAAACAGCCTTGGCTTGTGGAAGTGCCGATTACAGGGCAGCCTCCCCCGGCTTCTGAAGCAGGTTCCCCCTGCTGTTCACTCTTTATTCTTTGGTTTAGGGAACCATTCTCCTCTCTTCCTTCCACTTTCCGTAGTTCTCTGCTTTTCGTCCCTTTCTTTTTCTCAGTATTATGTGATTCCCTTACTTTATTGACAAACCGTCTAAAACGGTCACGGAAGGTTGCTTAGGGGGAACCAAAGAGATGGAAATCCACCAGGGCTCCCTGCAGGGTCCTGGCATGAATGTCCTGCCCCTAGGACGCCTTGTGAGCCCCCGTGGGGTCCACCTAGGCTTTACTGTGGATGATGCTCTGTCGGCCCAGCCAGCCTGGCGGAGGGCAGGAAGCGGGGGAGCAGCTGAGACAGGCAGAGAGATGGACGCAGGGAGAAGCGCAAGGGCAGCCTGTGCGTCCAGCGGGGAGGACGCAGGACCCCACGGGGCAGCCACAGAGCGCCAAGCACGCCGTGACTTTGTGCCATTTAGTGTAGAGCAGAGGGTCCAATTCCACCTCAACGACTGACCCCTGGGCTTTTCTAATGCCACTCACGACAGGCATTGCAGTTTTCATTATTGCTCTGGACCCAGAAAGGGTGGGGGAGGGGAGACCCCATCACATTTGTTGAAATCTTTTTCAGAAAACAGAAAACTGCTGTAATTTCTTTGAAATGATTTCCATTGCAAATAGTTAACCCATTTTTTGAGCAGATTTGCTTCTGGAGGTAAACAACTGTTTTCTAAACATAGGTTGACAATTTGTTATAGCAAACTCCTCATTTTCCAAGGATATTGAAAAAGTAGCAGGACAGTTTTAACATCTTGGCCTCTTTAGAGAGAAAAAAGTGCGCGGTAAATGCAGCTGCTTTGAACGATTATTTAGCTGTTTTGGGTATTTATCTTTCCTTAGCCCTAGCTTCATTAAAGTTATAAAAATCAAAAAATTTTAAGAGAAAAATGTTTCTCGTGCGCTCTATGTGCATTCTTTTCTCCCGATATAAAATTGCCAAATATTTGTAAGCCATTCACTTGGTCCCGCGTAAGAAGAAGAACAGGAAAGGGCAGTTTAGCTGCCTTCACTGGGTCCGTGGACCGTGGTGTCCCTTGAGTCTGGAGATGCTTTGAGAGCTCTGGTCAGCCAGCTGCCGTCTGGGAGGTGGGAGAGTCCTGGTCTGGAGACGCTGAAGGCTTTGATCCCGCCCTTCGAGCGGGGCAGTTGATTATTACCCAATCGGCTATAAATCTAGCTTCTCGGCCTTTATCTTCAGTCTCTTTCAGACATTTAAAGTCAATGAACTCGTTTAAATATTTGCTCACGAAGAAACAGGTTGTGGTTTGTTAAAGGCCATCCCTAAATTAAATGAATGTTAGATTAAGTGCAGTTTATTTAAAAAACATAAAATCCAGCAGGCCTGTTTCATTAAGTTGTGGACTTTTACAAAGGGTACAGTGATTTGTGTGTGTACCCATTAAACTCTTGAAATAGATAGGTGTGGAGAAAAGCCGTCTCACAGTTTATGCCGGACCCGTAGTGGAAACACTCAAGGTTGTAACTTAGCGATGACTCCCTCTCTTAGAGCAGAGTATTTATTCTAAGGAGGTGGTGTGCCAGGGCTCCTGCTGCCTGGAAACCAGCGCTTGGTCCTTTAGGGGCCACATTCCAAGGGCGCCTGGAATACGTAGCTGCCCCCGTGGAGGGGGGTCTTTTTGTCTTTAAACGTGGATGAGCGCCCGGCCGCTTCCCACGCCAACTGCTTGACGAGGGATGTCATTGGAGGAACATTGCTTTGAGGAGGGAAAAGAGAAGCATCAGGAGAGTTTAAAATAGCAAGCAGGGGGGCTTCCCTGGTGGCGCAGTGGTTAAGAATCCGCCTGCCACTGCCGGGAACACGGGTTAGAGCCCCGGTCCGGGAAGATCCCACATGCCGCGGAGCAACGAAGCCCGTGCGCCACAACTACTGAGCCTGCGCTCTAGAGCCCGCAAGCCACAACTACTGAGCCCACATGCCACAACTACTGAAGCCCGCACGCCTAGAGCCCGTGCTCCACAATGGGAAGCCACCGCAATGAGAAGCCCGCGCACCACAGCAAAGAGTAGCCCCCGCTCGCCGCAACTAGAGAAACCCCGCGCGCAGCAACGAAGACCCAACGCAGCCAAACGTAAATTAATTAATTAATTAATTTAAATCAATAAATAAAATAAAATAGCAAGCAGAGCTTGAGTTCCGGAGGGTACGGCACTCCCTCCGTGTCTCGCAGCCTGCGCTGCCCGCACGTAGCCAGGAGGTGGTCCCAGGGGAGAGAGGCAGGACTGGCATCCAAGTCGGGCCTAGCTCTCCAGGCCAGCTCGGAACGACCAGGGGCAAGAGTTTAATTTCAAACTTAAGGAAAAAACATCGAAACTATACTCGAAATGTAGTTGAGTCATCCTACTTGAAAAAGTAATGTAAAATAACTCAAAGGGAAGTTAAAAAAAAATTTTTTTTTAATAACTCAAAGGGTGGAAAAGGTAGTGGAAAGTAAAAATTGGAAGCTTAAACTGAAATATCAAATAGGAATTAAAAAAAATAATAATATCCCATTTTAGGTGTTTAAACAAGTATTTTAACTGCTTCGTTTATTATTTTGACCGTATCAGAGAAATTAAGTGTTTGTGAGGGTTTTGTCTATATATTAATCATGTATCCATTTTCTTAAATATTCAGGACGCTTCTTTTCTTAATACTGTACAATTATAAGGAAAGGGAAGAAGTGCTTCTTTTGTCTTTAACTGTTCCAAAGTAATTTTTTAACTTTATTGAAATGTACTTGACATACAAGAAGAGGCATCCATTTTACGTGCACAGTTCAGTGGGTTTTGACAGATGTGCACAGCTGTGTCATCATCTGCCCCAGGGAAGATGTAAAAGTCTTCCCAAAGGGGAGTCATCTCAAGCAGAGCCTGGAGTCACCTCAGAGGGGTTCTCTTTATCGTACTTACCATTGTCTTGAAGATAGGGTTTAGACATCTTTTTGTTCTCTTGCATTTTAAAAAAATGTATGTATGCATATATTACTGTTTTCTGTCCACGTTTCCTTTTCTATGTGGAGACCAAAGGGTTATGGTGTGAAATGTCGAATCTTGTGTTTAAATGATTTTCTGAAAAATCTTCAGTATCAAACTTAAAAAGTGCACTGAAAATCAATCATCCCTGGAAAGCTTTCCAGTGGTCATAAGAGGCATGCTTCTCTTTAAAGTGAGGAAAATTACTTTTTCACATTTTTGGTGTTAGGCTGCTTAGCTCAGGAAGTGTCCCAGGGAGTCCTTTTTGGGGGCCTAATGCTAGTCTGGAAAGCAGAGGGCATAAAGACAGCTCTCTGATGTGATAACTGTCGACCAGTCTGTCCACTTGTTCACGGACGAATGTACTGGATCCTACTCTGGGCACTGACGTGGCACCAGGGACCCTGCAGTGAAAAACACAGACTAAAGTCTCAGTGCTCAAGGAGTCGATGCCCTAATACTCCGGGGGAGAGGGGTATTATGTAAGATAAGGTGGTCAGAAGAAGGCCTGTCCCAGGGTCCCTGATGCAGGGAGGAGGGCAGAGGGTGGGCAGAGGCGGGAGCCCAGCCAGTGGGTGCAGGGCCTTGGGAAACCATGCAGACCAAGGAGGACCCTGTCCTCTGAGGGGGAATGTTAACTACAGGAGTGACAGGATCTGCCTTCACATTTCACAGAGATCCTTCTGTGCTGCTGAGGGTGGACTTCAGGAGAGCAAGGGAAGAAGCAGGGGACCAGTTCAGTGCAACAGTTTTAGCTGATTCGATAAAAGGATGCACTTAGAAGAACGGGCTTTCCACCCATTTTTCAAGAGTTAATTTTTTTTTTTGGCTGCATATATTAATAATGTAGTAATATTTGTTAAATTTTACCTGCTCTGCGATGTCAAAGAAAATTACAGAAGAATAGCGTTCAGTTGATTTTTTTCTAAACTTGGGCAAAACACAAATTTTGAAGAGGTGAACTTACGATTTTATATCACATCGTAAGATTTTACTGCATGATAAACTTTTTCTATTATTTTAGGCCCTGGGGACACAAGAAGGATCTAAAAAATAAGATCCTGGAAGTTTCTCTCTTACTTCTAATGCTCATTACCACTGAAAGGACACTCACATAACTACCTCATTTGATCATCCCAAGACTAATGCCAACCAATATCTACTTGATGTTTTTGTGGATTAGCTCATTTAATCTTCATTATGAAGAGGCTTGCTTTTGAGTCCTGGTCCTAACAGCTAACTTTCAGATGAGTTATTTAACTTGTCTGTGTCCCAGTTTTTTCGTGTACCAAAGGAAGATTCTTATAGATTTAAAAGAGGAAATAAAGCCCCCTCAATTGAAGTCCTGAATCTGCTTCACATTGCAAACCTCAAGACATATGTGCTCTTTCCAACCTAACCCAGACCTGGGTTCTTTACCATAAGGTCTGTCAACTGTCAGGTTATAAATAAATTAAGAGCAGGGTCAATTCTGCTGTAACAGAGACAGCAAGAAACACAGTCCAAATCCAGATTTTCTCTTCAGTCTAGACCCAGCCATGTGAAACTGGGCAGAGACATACACACGTTTTTTTTTCTTAGTTGGAAGTTAATGGGTGAAATAATTGAGTTTCATCATTTTAGAATAATTTCACAGAAAATTACTTCTTTCAGGGACTTCCCTGGTGGCCCAGTGGTTGAGAATCCACCTGCCAATGCAGGGGACACGGGTTCGAGCCCTGGTCCGGGAAGATCCCACATGCCACGGAGCAACTAAGCCCGTGCGCCACAGCTACTGAGCCTGCGAGCCATAATTACTGAGCCTGCGCTCTAGAGCCCGCGAGCCACAACTACTGAGCCCGTGCGCCTAGAGCCCGTGCTCCGCAACAAGAGAAGCCACCGCAATGAGAAGCCCGTGCACCACAATGAAGAGTAGCCCCCGCTCGCCGCAACTAGAGAAAGCCCGTGCACAGCAACGAAGACCCAATGCAGCCAAAAACAAAAAATTACTTCTTTCAATACTGCAGTGAGGTAAATAAGAATTATCCACTTTACTAATAACAGGGAAGCTGAGAAGTTCAGGAGGCAGAGTCCTTAGGTGAAAGCATGCTGAGCTGGACACTGCCTTCCCCGAGGATGAGGCCAAATGAACAAGGTCGTGCTTTCACGGGAACACGGAGTCCAGGGCCCCCAGTGGAGCCTGGCACTCAAGGGGTTAAGCAGAGTCCTGCGCAGGAACCAGGAGGGCAGGGGCCCAAGTTTCATGTCTTTGTTCCAATTCCCACATGGCAACCCTGTCTGTTAGTCGCAGTTGAAGCAAAACTATTTTTGAGCCTGTGTATCCTACGGCACAGATGGTTGAGGCCATAATAATGTGTTTCTTTTATGGTGTCTTTTCTGTTTCTTGGTGTAGAAGTTTAAAAGCTTCATTGTTTCATCAGTCAAATAAACACAGCAAGACCTTATGGGACTGTGGGATAATAAAAGGAAGAAAAACATCCTTGAAAGCAGGAAAAAAATCTTTTTCTTTATTCTGTTTGCGGAGAAATGCTATAGACAATCTGCGGCCATCGTGTGGCTTATAATTTTTTCAGTGTTAAATATGGTATTTATCATAATTACAGTACCGAACAGTTAAAATCCGCCCAGTGCCAAAGACAAGTCTAAAGTACCGAGCTCTCTCTGGGCGTCACAGACTTTCTCCGAACAGCACTGGGCGGTGAAAGTCGCTGGCCGATCGCGCGGCTGAACTGCGGGCAGTGGTGGCCTGGGGTTCACATCCCAGTCTCACCAGCCACTGGGCTGTGACAGTTGCCTTGTCTGTCCTTCCCTTCTTTTCCCCACAAAGATATGCATGATAACATGTGGCACAGCTCTGGCAGGGGACAGGTCTCTAAGCCAAGTGATCTGGAAGCAAGATTAAGAAGAACAGAAACCAGGGGACTTCCCTGGTGGCGCAGTGGTTAAGAATCCGCCTGCCAATGCAGGGGACACGGGTTCGAGCCCTGTTCCGGGAAGATCCCACACGCCGCGGAGCAACTAAGCCCGGGCGCCACAACTAGAGAGAAGCCCACGAGCCGCAACGAAGAGCCCTCATGCTGCAACTAAGACCCAATACAGCCATAAATAAATAAATAAATAGATAGATAAATAGATAGATAAGCTGCTTGTTTCAGCTTCAAAAAAGAAAAAAAAGAAGAAGAGCAGAAACCAAGTTCAATTAAATAATTGACCAAGTCTCAGCTACTGGGACCTTCAGCCTCGTGGCAACAGGTCCCTAGCCAGGATTTTCCCCCTCCCGGGGATGCTTCTGTGTGTTGGGTTGGACTTCAGGATCCCCTCCAACCGCCAGCCTTTCAGGTCACTCCCCACCCCCCAGGCCTCCGGGGTTGTCTTTCTACCTTTTGGGAGCCTGAACCCCTCATCCTAACCCCACCCCAGCCCCTCTCTTAACACCCCTCCTGACCCGTTTGCCTGTCCGACCTCTTATCACACTTGTTCCAGGCCTGTCACTGGGCTGCTGAGTGCCCTTGAATCCTGTTTTCCTTTGGTTTTTTTGTTGCATTTCTGATGGCACATCCAAGGACGCACACATCTTGAGGAGTAGAAAACTGTTTATCTTGTCCATCTATAATTTTCTTTTGTCCTGCTGAGAAGAAATACAGCTGTTCACTTCAATGCCTTACTTTTTTTTTTAAATTTATTTGTTTTATTTATTTATTTTTGGCTGCATTGGATCTTTGTTGCGGTGCGCGGCCTTCTCATTGCGGTGGCTTCTTTTGTTGCAGAGCGTGGGCTGTAGGCACGCGGGCTTCAGTAGTTGTGGCTCGCAGGCTCTAGAGCGCAGACTCAGTAGTTGTGGCTCACGGACTTTAGAGCACAGGGCTCAGTAGTTGCGGCTCGCGGGCTCTAGAGCGCAGGCTCAGTAGTTGTGGCGCACGGGCTTAGTTGCTCCGCGGCATGTGGGATCTTCCCGGACCAGGGCTCGAACCCGTGTCCCCTGCATTGGCAGGCGGATTCTTAACCACTGCGCCACCAGGGAAGTCCTCAATGCCTTATAAATGTAGTTAATTTTCATTTTCTGGATAGAAACATTGACCTTTGGTACTAGTAAATAAGATCCAAAGCCAAATTTAAAGAAATGAAAAAAGGGAAACCTTTACCACTCCCTGTTGGTAGCAGTCGATCAGCAGTGATGGGTCAGCTTCAGTGACCAGCGCTCTTGGGGAACAACAGGCCTGGAGAGGACGAGGCTCACTTCCCAGCTGCTTCTCACCCCTCCCGCCAGGGCCACGCCGGGGCCCAGTGCATCCGCCCCTGGGTGGGCTGTCCTCCCCTGGCCCCTCGGGGCTCCCGGCCGGTGTTGGTGAAAGCTGGTGGCTCAGAGTGCAGAGCAGCCACTGCTGGCAGATTCGGGCAGCAGGGCAGGGTCTGCAGGGTGCAGAGGAGATGGTGGGTGAGAACCAAGTGGAGGCTGGTGGGAGGGAGAAGAGGACAGAGACCCAGGTATTTGGAAAGACAATTTTCAAAGCAGTACATACCCTGCTGGATGAGAAAGGACATCCTTAAATCATTATACTTCTGGCCATTGAAAGACAAAGTACTCATTATTGTAGTCAGAGTGAGTGATGATACTGTGGCTTTTCAGTTTAGAACAAAACAGAGCCCTGCTGGCAGGATACAGTGCTTGTCCTTCAGGGGTTAAGGGCTGTCAGCTCACTCTGTGTCTCAGAGGGCATTTGCACCGGTGAACACACGGCTGGTGATGGATGGAGCAGCGGAGACGCTCTGGGTGGTGCCGTCTCTCAGGAAGAAGGCGCTGGGCTCCCCGAGACTCCTTTCAGACGTGCTGTGGGAGTGCGTTTACTTAGTCGGTGAGGTTCGCCGTGGAAAATACGGCCTCAGTTGGACAGAGAGCCAAGCCCACGTCTACACACACCAAGCAGAGACTTGGTGACTTCCGCCCGATTTTTAAAAATCATTTTTTGTAACCATGCAGGTTAGTAATTGAAGTCAGAAGATGTAGTTGGGTAGCTGTGTTAGTGAGAATCTGAACCCACCACATTCCTCCTTCAATTCACACCATCAGCTTATTGCAAATACATGCATCACCGACTTCCTGACCCTAAGGTGTCCCCAGGTGGGAGCAAGAGTGACTCTCAGGTAAAAGGTCACAGGTAAAGTCAAGGAGAGACAAGAGGGTGAAACATCCCCGACGTTGGGTAGAATTTCCCGTCGGTCAGCATGTCTTTTTGGTTGTGACGCTGTGCTGGCCAGGTGGTGGTCCAGCCTCCTTCCTCTTCACTGTCTCCCCTTTACCCCTCTTCCTCTCAAATAAGAGGGTCTCTCTTCCCACGTTGGCGATTCACCACATTGAGATGCTCACCGAGCATCACATCCACCCTCAGGAAGGAATTAAGTCAAATTCCTTTGTCCACAAAGACAGTTATCACACATCCACGGAACTGGCCTTTTTTCCTGCTGTAATTTCACAGTGAGGCCAGACCATCTAAATATTGGCAATAGAACCAGGGAAATGCATACATGACAAAATACAGATTTCAGACAGTCATTTGTATTAATCCCTCTTCCTTCAATGCCCCTTTTTTTTGCATTGAATTTAAATATGTGTCATTGTTTATGCTTAAAGTCTGTTTCTGTTTATCTGTCAATATGTCGGTAATAAGTCCAAACTGTGGTCTTAGTGCTCAAGGAGCTAGAATAGAAAGAAGCATATTGTTTTAGTTTATTCTCTCCAAATCCTGTACCAACAGTGCTTAATACAAGGCTTTGGGAGAGGCTTGGAGATCTTGGACAAACATTATACTCAGTTGGGACTCTCACCTTGCGCCTCATCCACACAGAATGCTCCGCCAGTGTCTTTAAGAAGCAGTGAGGGCAGGTCCTATAGCTTGTGTGCCACATCCCTCTAGAGAGGGACCAGAGGGTTGCTTCAGAGCCTTGGCAGGTGTACCCCTGCTCTGTATTCTCTGAGCTATCTCTGTGCCTGACCATTAATATTTTTCTGATTTGCCTAAAGTTTTTTTTCGTAAAGGCTTTTCTTAGTAATAGCTTTACCATTTCATTCACAGTATTCCATGAGGTTGAGTTATTCTGCTCGTGGTCGCTTATTCTTATATAACATTGCTTCTGTTACCACTGGGAGATCATATGGTGGGACCCTTTGAGATACTTAGATAAAAGTAGTGATAGCTGTGTCTTTTGTAAGAAACGCGTCTAAACTTCCGGGGAGAGTCATGTTGGTTTGTCTTCACTGTGAATTTTCCTTCTGAATTTTCCTGCCCTCTAGGGCCGTGTAACAAGGACCCAGGCTGTGCCATCAGTGTGTTCAGCAGCCTGCCCACTACGTAGGTGGTTCAGTTGGTCTAAAAGACACTCCAGATTCTGACATAGTAACAGTTAGAATATAATGTCTGGTTCCGAATAATAACAGGAGGAAGCATGGCTAACACAGAAAGTTCTCCGTGGGAGGTACCATGCTAACCCTCCATGTGCGTCACATCGTTCAGGTCTCGCAAAAATCCTACGAGGTAGATACTGTTATTTCCTGATTTTACCGATAAGGAAACTGGGGTTGTCATTTGCTGGTGGTAACACAGCTAGTAAATGGCAGAGCCAGCTCTTAACCAAGAGTATGCGCAGCCATATATACAATGGAATATTTCTCAGCCATAAAAAGAAATCAAATTGAGTTATTTGCAGTGAGGTGGTTGGACCTAGAGACTGTCGTACAGGGTGAAGTAAGCCAGAAAGAGAAAAACAAATACCGTATGCTAATGCATATATATGGAATCTAAAAAAAAAATGGTTCTGAAGAACCTAGGGGCAGGAGAGGAATAAAGACGCAGACGTAGAGAATGGACGTGAGGACATGGGGAGGGGGAAGGGTAAGCTGGGACGAAGTGAGACAGTGGCATGGACATATATATACACTACCAAATGTAAAATAGGTAGCTAGTGGGAAGCAGCCGCATAGCACAGGGAGATCAGCTCGGTGCTTTGTGTCCACCTAGAGGGGTGGGATAGGGAGGGTGGGAGGGAGACGCAAGAGGAAGGAGATATGGGGATATATGTATACGTATAGCTGATTCACTTTGTTATACAGCAGAAACTAACACACCATTGTAAAGCAATTATACTCCAATAGAAATGTTAAAAAAAAAAAAAAGAGTATGTGCAGCATTTTACAGTAAATGTTAAAGCCAGGAAAAGAGAGAAGGAAAAAAGGATAAAGGCCCGTAGATGTCCATGTACCACACTTGGACCAGTGGAGGGAGGCTTCTGTCCAATCCTTTTTAAAAGTTGAGCTCTGGACCTTCAGCAGCAAAGTGAATTCATGAACCGGCAGTGCTTCCGCTTCGAGCAGCATCCACCTACACGGCAGCTCCGGGAGAAAGAGCTGTGTGTTTGCTTTTTTTTTTTTTTTTTTTTTTAAAGTAATCCAAACTGTAGAAATCCAGTGGGAACTTTTTTTTTTTTTTAATTTATTTATTTATGGCTGTGTTGGGTCTTCGTTTCTGTGCGAGGGCTTTCTCTAGTTGTGGCAAGCAGTGTCCTCTCTTCATCGCGGTGCGCGGGCCTCTCACTATCGCGGCCTCTCTTCTTGCGGAGCACAGGCTCCAGACGCGCAGGCTCAGTAATTGTGGCTCACGGGCCCAGTTGCTCCGTGGCATGTGGGATCTTCCCAGACCAGGGCTCGAACCCGTGTCCCCTGCATTGGCAGGCAGATTCTCAACCACTGCGCCACCAGGGAAGCCCTGTGTTTGCTATTTTAATTCTCACTCAGTAGAATCAGGTTCACGTAAACACAACTTGCGTGAGCTCCACTTATATGAGCTGATGGCCAATAGAATCCGCTAGTTGTTTGTTATTATGTGTATTAACTTATCTGGATGGTCACTGCTACTATTTTCTGCTTCGACGTCAGTAGGCCTAATTACACGCAATTGCTCTACATAATTAAAATCCTGATACTGCATTCTTACCTTTAACCCTTTGATTGGTAATAGTGTTCTGTCAGTTCCAAACTATTAGCAATCAGTTACCTCATTTCTCCACTGACTTTAAGATTTTCTACAAGGGACGACTCTATAGCACAGGGAACTTACCCAATATTCTGTGATAACCTATATGAGAAAAGAATCTAAAAAAGAATGAATATATGTATATGTATATGTATAACTGAATCACTTTGCTGTATACCTGAAACTAACACAACATTGTAAATCAGCAATGCTCCATTAAAATTAAAATATTTTAAAAAGTAAGAACAAAAAAAAAGGATTTTCTAAGAGCAGAGATAAAGTTGCAGATAAGAACTGATAGGCCTTTTATTTAAAGAAGTTTCTTTAAATAACACACCTCTTCTTTTAATCACACACCTCTTCTAGGGTAAGAAATTCAGAAAAATGTTTTGATGAAAGCTTTCCAGAATGCAAAAAGGAGCTTTGATTCATATCACTAGTGTTTTCATTGCAAGATTTGGACTTTCCTTCTTTAATTCAAAAGATAATAATAGAATAATTGGAACCATTTTGGAATATTGACTATAATCATATCTTTTTAAATGTCTTGTAATAGAGAGTAATGTTTATTAATAATCTAAAGGAAAGACTCTGTATGTAAAGATTATGAGAATAGACATAAATGCAAAGGACACTTCTAAATGCTTTAAATTTGAGAATGCATAGAATTATATCCACCACCCTCTCCCTCCCTCCAGTTTCCAGAAGGACACTTCACATTTTCTTCATAGTTTCCTCCCAACAAACATGGTAACAAGCTGAGAATAGCAATAAACCAGCGATGGGCAGGCAGCCCAGAGGGAAACAGAAATTGATCAAGGCAGAATGGCAGATGGAGAGAGGGCTCAAAGGTCCTCCATGGGGGTCTCAGGGTCTCCGGCTCTCAGGAACCTGAGGAGCCGCCATCCCATAATCCCACAATCAGGGCGCCCATCCGTGCCATCACAGGGTACCCTGGGTTTCTTTGGTTCTGTAGCCTTTCAGCTTTTACATGTCACTATTTATCCTCAGTGGTTAGCCCAACTTGGCCAAGTGGGAAATAAAGATACAAAAGTTTACTTCTCAGAGGTGGGTTCTGCTTATGATAAAACCATATTTGTGAATCATCTGTATTAGTATTAGAAGAAAGCAAGCTTGAGGCCACCTTGGGGTTCTGCCTTGATTCACTTGCATTTAAATCATGAAAGGACTCGTAATTAGGGCAGTGCCTGCAAGGGAACTTAAAAGAAGGAAACGAGCTCAGAAGTTCTGTATTTATAAACAAACGTTAAAACATTGCTCAACAAAGGAAAAATGCTTGCCTAGCTGCACTGTTTTTGATGTGCTCTCAGTTCAAAAAGGAAAATCAATAAAAACAGTTTAGGGCACTAACTTGGGAACTCAGCACTCAGAGCATGTTTGAAAACTGGTGTGACACGATGAACTTTTGGTTTCACTTGCACACAACTGACTGCCCCAAATACAGATGTTAGAAGATGGTCTGGCCAATGTTTACTAGGCTCAGATTCTGGTAAACAGAAATGACAAGTTGAATGATTTGGGTGAAGCTTCCAAAGTAAGGTCAGAATGATTCCTTTTTAAAAAAGATGCAAATCCTAGTATAATCCTTCTATCATTCCTTTGAAAAATGATACTTTCTTAATGTAAATAATCTTGCTTAATGAGTAATGAAATCTTGCTTGAGTTGTGATTACTATTTGTTATAAACTCCCACTGAGCTTCGCTCCTCTTATTTTACTTTGTGATATCGTATTTTGAAATCACATTTTAGTTTCATTTTAATTCAGAGATTCATAGAACAATAAATTTGTAGGCAGCTGCAATGGGCAAGGTCAGTAATTTTTTAAAAATATGGTAGTTCTATTTGTAATTTTTTAGGAACCTCCATATTGTTTTCCATAGTGGCTGCACCAATTTACATTCCCACAAACAGTGCAAGAGGGTCCCTTTTTCTCCACATTCTCACCAACACTTGTTATTTCTTGTCTTTTTGATGATAGCCATTCTGACAGGTGGGAAGTGATATCTCACTGTGGTTTTGGTTTGCATTTCCCTGATGATTAGTGATGTTGAGCATTTCATGTGTCTGTTGGCCATCTGTTGTCTTCTTTGGAAAAATGCCTGTTCAGGTCCTCTGCCCATTTTTTAATCAGGTTGTTTGGGTTTTTTTGATATTCAGTTGTATGAGTCCTTTATATATGTTGGATATTAACCCCTTATCAGTCATATCATTTGCAAATATCTTCTCCCATTCAATAGGTTGTTTTTTTTTGTTTCGTTGATGGTTTCCTTTGATGTGCAAAAGCTTTTTAGTTTGATTAGGTTCCAATTGTTTCATTTTGCTTTTGTTTCCCTTGTCAGAGGAGACAGATCTCAAAAACTATTGCTAAGACCAGTGTCAAAGAGAGTACTGCTTGTATTTTCTTCCAGGAGTTTTATGGTCTTTTCATTTAGGTCTTTAATCCATTTTGAGTTTATTTTTGTATACAGTATGAGAAAATGTTCTAATTTCATTCTTTTGCATGTGGTTTTCCAAGCACCACTTATTGGAGAGACTGTCTTTCTCCACTGTATATTCTAGCCTCCTTTGTTGTAGATTAATTGACCATAGGTGCATGGGGTTATTTCTGGGCTGTGCTGTTCCACTGATCCATGTACCTGTTTTTGTGCCAATACCATACTGTTTTGATGACTGTAACTTTTGTAGTGTAGTCTGGAGTTCAGGGGGCTAAAAATCACAAATCTGTTTTAACTTTCCTCTGGAATTGTTGAAATTTGCTTTCTGTAACCAATCCCCCAAATAAATCCTGATGTTGCTTAGTTATTTAAGAATTGGAAGAATTCATCCCATTAACCTCTGTTTACCACTTCTTTCTTTAAATGAATTCTTTTTCAGGCTTGTTTTCTTCTTATCTCAGAGACTAGCTCCTCCTCTTCTATCAGATTTCCTAATTTCACAGTGTACCTGAGTTCTGTCCTAGGTCCTCTTCTTTATCTACACTACGCGTGTAGGTGATTTTACAGTCCTCTGGCTTTGGACATTATCTATACACTCAAGAGTTTCAAATCTGTGTCTCCAATTACAATCTCTTTTATGCTTTGTTGGGATATCCAGCTGCCAACTCAGCAGCTCCGGGTAGACAGGTAACAGGTATCTGAAACTTCACATTTCCAAAACAGAATTCCCTTCCTTCCCGACCCCCATCAAATGCAGTGTCCTTCAAGCTTCTGCCTTCCCGATTAGTAAATGGCACCATAGTTTTTCTGGGTTCACTCCAAAACCTCATATCATTGTTGGTTCCATCTTTCCTTGCACATGACTCACAACTAGTACATCCAGTTGCTCTTACAACAAATATTTCTCAAACGTAACCAGTTGGCAACATCTCCGTGGTTACAGTCTTAACCCAAGCCATCATCATCATCATCTAGACCACTGCACACCCCCTCACCTGATGTCCTTCTCTCTTCACCTCAGCATCCAGCAGGTGGTTATCTTTCTAAAGTGTGAGAGCGTGTCACCCTCCACGTTTAAAACCCTCCAATCCCTTCCCATTATTATTATTTTTTTATTATGCTATGCTTTGGTATTTAAGGAACCAAATACCAAATCCAAGGTCATGAAGATTTTACCCTATGGTTTTTTTTTTTTTTTATATTACTTTTCAGCACTGACAAGCCACCATAACTATTTTTTTTTTAATTTATTTTATTTATTTTTGGCTGTGTTGGGTCTTCGTTTCTGTGCGAGGGCCTTCTCTAGTTGTGGCGAGCAGGGGCCACCCTTCATCGCGGTGCGCGGGCCTCTCACTGTCGCGGCGCACAGGCTCCAGACGCGCAGGCTCAGTAGTTGTGGCTCACGGGCCCAGTTGCTCCGTGGCATGTGGGATCTTCCCAGACCAGGGCTCGAACCCGTGTCCCCTGCATTGGCAGGCTGACTCTCAACCACTGCACCACCAGGGAAACCCCTACCCTATGTTTTATTCTAAGAATTTTATAGCTTTAGTTCTTAAACTTAGATCTTTGATCCATTTTTTGAGTTAATTTTTTAAATACGGTATGAGATAGTATCCAGCTTCATTCTTTTGCACGTGGATATCCAGTTTTCCCAGCACCATTTGTTGAAGAGCATGGTCTTGGCACCCTTGTTTAAAATCAGTCGACCATACATGTATGAGTTAGAGTTAGGGTTAGGTCAGTGCAACCTCTTTGGAATCAGTTTAGTCAAATGAATCTGGTGCTCTTGTGTACCAGGAATAGGTGAGAAGTATATGAGCAAAATTTACTCATTATGCTTGTATTTGGGGTAGATTCCAAACCATCATTGCCCTGGCACATAAATCATCAAATGCAATGTCAAATCCAAAGCCTCAGAGGAAAGAGTTCAGTCCCCAAGAGAGCAGTGAGAGCTTAACAGTGTAAAACTTTGTCCAGAGTGTATCAGCATTAAATTAGCACTGTTGAAACAGTACCTTGAAGATTTGCAGTAACACCTGGAAGTTCCTTCCAGTGTGCATATAAGTAGAATCCTGGAAGCTTTTTATATTACTTGTCTTATGGCCTTACAGATTTAATGAACCAAATGAAAACTGAATCTCTGTTCCACATCCCATCCTTTATCTCTAGGTAAGACAGAATCTATTCTTATTTCAAGGTAGAGTTTTAAGTGTCCATATTTCTTAAGCCACATTTAAAGGAATCATATCTTAAGTAATTTTAAATGTTGTCTGTCTTCATCTTGTACATAAAACTCCAGCAAATTTAATATTGGCATTCATCATGCTCTTCAAAGCAATCAAATTTGGGATCCTCAACATTTCTGTGTCAGTAAAATAAGGTGTGGAACTAGCAGATTCGATGAAGACCTGCTTCATCCTTGCCATACTGGGCGTCTGGATGCCATTTGGGTTGGGTTTAGAAGATGGGGGAGTGGAGATGTTTCCAGGCCCGAGTCTCTTAACAGCAGAGATATGGAAGGGAGGAGGAGATCCCCAAGAGACCGGCTGTTGACTGCAGAGCACTGCCACTTGCCTCGTGGTGGCACTCGCTGGATTTGGGGCAGCTATGGTGTTCTGAGAGGAGGACCTGAAAGTGTTACAAGAGTTGTTGGATTTGAACAAATCTTCTTGGATCGGAGCAGCCCAGTCTGAGCCTGGCCACCACCGCTTTGCCCACATCTGCTCTGTGGGCACACGGCGTGTCTCGCTGGGTGCTGGGTGCTGGGTGTACGGAGAACCGCTGGCTCGAGGCAGATGCAGGCAAGGACTCTTGCTGATATATTGAGTGTTTTTATCGTGAAAGGGTTAGGGTTTTGTCAAGTACTTTTTTAGCATAAATGAGATGATCATGTGTTTTTTTCCCCTTTCATTTTTTTATTGTGTATTACGTTGATTGATTTTTTTTGTGATTAATCATCATTGCCTTCATGGGATAGATCCCACTTGATCATGGTGTATAATCCTTTAATATGCACTGACTTTGATTTGCTACTATTTTTGTTGAGGGTTTTTCATCTATATTTGTAAGGGATCTTGATCTGTAGTTTTCTTTCCTTATAGTGCCTTTATCTGGCTTTGGTATCAGGGTAATGTTGGCCTCATAGAATGAGTTAGGAACTCTTCTTTCCTCTTCATTTTTTGGAAGAGTTTGAGAAGGAATGGTGTTGATTTTTCTTTAAATATTTGGTAGAATTCACCAGTGAAGGCATCTGGTTCTGGGCTTTTCTTTGTCAGGAGGTTTTTGATTACTGATTCCATCTCTTTGTTAGGTCTATTTTGATTTTCTGTCTCTTCTGTGTCAGTTTTGTTGGCTTGTGTATTTCTAAGAATTTTTCTATTTTACCTAGTTTGTCCAATTTGTTGGTGTATTGTTGTTCATAATGTTCTCTTATAACCCTTTTTATTTCTGTAAAGTCCATAGCAATGTCTGCTCTTTCATTTCTGATTTTAGTTATTTGAGTCTTCTCCCTTTTCCTGTCAATCTAAGTTTCATCGATTTTGTGGATCTTTTCAAAGAACCAACTTTTGGTTTTATTGCTTCTATTGTTTTGCTCTATTTATTTGTCTCTGCTCTAATCTTTATTATTTCATTCCATCTGCTAGCTTTTGGTTTAGTTTGCTCTTATTTTTCTAATGTCACAAAGTTAAACATTAGGTTCTTGATTTTAGATCTTTTTAAATGTAGACATTTGCTGCTATAAATTTCCCTCTAAGCACTGCTTTTGCTGTATCCCATAAGTTTTGATATGTTGTTTTTTATTCTCATTCCTCTCAAAGTATTTTCTAATTTCCTTTGTGATTTCTTCTTTAACCCATTGGTTATTTAAGAGTATATTATTTAATTTCTGCATATTTGTGAACTTCCCGGTTTTCCTTGCATTATTGATTTCTAGTTTAATTGCATTGTTGTTGGAAAAGTTACTTTGTATGATTTTAGTCTTTTTAAAGCTATTGAGACATGTTTTGTGACCTAACATGTGGTATAGCCTGAAGAATATTCCACATGTACTTGAGAAGAATATGTGTTCTGCGATTGTTGAGTACTTCCTATTATTCTTAGAATACAATTCAAGCTCCTCAATACGGTTTACAAATCCCTACATGCAGTGATCCTGACCAGTTCTCTGGCTCTGTCTCCTTCCACTCTTCTCTTGGTTTGCCCAGGAATTGTTTTTATTTCATGACTTACTAATTAACTTAATGCTTTAGTGTAATAACATTAAATAGATGAGTGACTGATTAACTTAATTCCTTAGTGAAATAACAATAATGTACCTTTTGATAGCGTGTGGAACCATTGCTGTGTATCTTCGTGAAAAGTTTAAACATATATGGAAAAAGATTGAACGTAAATGTTCATAGCAACATTATTCATAATAGCCAAAAGGTGGAGACAACTCAGATATCCACCATCTGATGAATGAATAAACGAAATGTGGTCCATCCATACAGTGGAATGTTATTCAGTCATAAAAAGGAATGAAGTTCTGATGCATGCTGTAACATAGGTGAAACTCGAAGACATTCCACTAAGTGAAAGAAGCCAGACACAAAAGGTCACATGATATTTTATGATTCCATTTATATGAAATATCCAGAATAGGCAAATTCATAGAGACAGAAAGCAGATTAGTGCTTACCAGGACATGGGGCGAAAAGGGGGAGGAAAACCATCACTTTAGTGGTGATGGTTATGCAATGTTGTGAATGTACTCAGTGTCACCAAAGGTAAATTTTATGTTATGTATATTTCACCACAATAAAAAAAATCAATTCAGTTTAAAAAATATTTTTTTCTGTGCAAACAGAAAAAAGTCTCATTTTCAAATAATGTTTTTTTAATCAGTTATTGAAAAACAAACCACATAGTTCAAAGACCAAAGTTAAAAATGAAAAATCAGTAAAATGATAAAGACACACGCTTTTACATTACATTACATTACATCCAGTGTCAGAGTGCTTGATATAAAATGGATTTTAAAAATCCAACTATTTTATTTATTGTTTATTTCAGAGGAATATGCCGGTGGCTTGAACTCCAAAGGGTTTATCTCAACAGATAAATGAAATCTGGTGGTAGACAGTGCAGAGAGGATGTGGAGCAAGGATCAGTAAACTACTGCTCTTTCTATGGGAATACAGTCCTAGCCATTCATGTACATATTGTCTACGGCTCCTTTTCACTGCAGTAGCAGAGTTGAGTGGTTGCAAACCTTTACAGGAAAAGTTTGCCCACCCTCAGTTTAGATACTCCATTTAGTATTTGACATCACTGAGGATTCAAGCCCCCTCTACAATGTACTCCAACATCCTCAGTAACAAACTTTTATCCCCATGGCTGGCCAAAAAAAACAACCCGGGCACATTTAGGTAAGGATATCTCCATGAATAAGAATTACACAGCTTTTTCCTCCCAGCTGGATTTTAACTTGCTTGAGGATAAGAACCATACTTTATATTTACTTATATTCTTTATACTTTGCATTTAGAAAAGTAAGAAGTAGTTTTATTAGGTCTACAAAAAATCAGAAGAAAATACTCAGGGACACTTTTGATTTCTCAGAAATAAATTACTGATATTTTTTTACATGTTCCTTTGTTATCCATAATCAACAAATTCCACTTGGAAAGAAAAAGGAACAGTGCTATTCTAGCATGTCAAATAAAATGTAATCATGTCTTCTTGCCCTTCCTTCATCATCATTATCATCATCATTATTATTATTTTAAATAAAACCAAGGATACTTCAAATGCCAAAAAAAAAAAGAATAGAAGCTTTCTTTTAATGTGTGTGTCCCTTGTAACCAGGAGCAGGCGGGGCAAGAGAAAGGGGAGGAGGTGAAAAAAAAATATATAAATCATAATTGCATATCAAGACCCTCATCTAAATTAGAAGAAGATCTATGTATAAAATAAATAAGATACGCGGATATAATGTGCCACACAGGGAATATAGCCTATATTTTATTATAACTATAAATGGAATATAATCTTAAAAAACTGTGAGTCACTATGTTGTTACACCTGAAATTTATATAATTCTGTACATCAACTATACCTCAATAAACAAATAAATAAATTAGAAGAGGGAAAAAAAAATCCAACTATTTTGTTTATTGGCAGACTTCTTTAATACATCTGGAATTCATACATTGAGTGTTACCATAGATATTTTTGTTTAACCAGTTTAGATTAACAAGATAAACCTTACTAAACTCCAGGACTATATCCTTGCCTCAGTTAAGATTGCAAAATGCTCTTTGTTAATATATTTTTTTAATGAAAGAACATAGCTAGAAATAGATTCATCAGATTTTAAATTTGTTGAACAGTTATTCAACATGGGGTTTTTTGGTTGGTAGTGGTTGTGGTGATGAAAGAGCACAGAAAACAATGGATTGATTTGTACTTTACTTGAAAGAAATATAAAAGTCAAAGATAAAATATATTACTGAAAATTATTAGCAAACGTCTAAATTGTAAGTTTATCTTCCTGAACTTAATTGTTAATTGAGTTGCATGTGCCAAAGCATGGTCATTGACAAGTGAAAAGGCTCACATTTCCAATTCTGTTGGAGTTTCTGAAGTGATCTGTCACATAGTGTGACACCTGCTGTATTATTTTCTTATGTGAACTCTCTGATGAAAACACAAGGCATTAGTGAGGTCTTAAACATGGAAGCCCAGACAGAAAGCATAATTAGTTCATTTACAGCTGGTTCTCCCCTACTCTATTTATCTGACACTCATCTAGTTCTACCATATAGACCTTAAAAAGAACATTTAAAAAATAAATTTAAAGAGCCATATGTTCTTTTTCACTGCGATAACATGCAAGAGCCTCTTTAATCTTGGGGCAAGGGAGGTTGAATTTGTGAAGCTCTATTTGTGTTTTAAGTTAGGTCAAGTTATATTGTATATGTTAGCTAATTAAGTAGAATTTACTGGTCTGTACAAAATTTGAACTAGCAATCCTTCACACGGTAGTATATTTTTTGCTCTAAGCAATATTGTTGGAATATTGGAAGGAGCATAGCTTAATTTTTTTAAAAAGAGCAGACAGACAAATCGGGCCTAAATCTAGATTCAACCAGATTCAGTTGTTTAAATGAAAAACTGTATAGATTTGTACAGATGTCTTCATTTTTTAAAAATAATTTATCTTTTATTCAAATTGTTGAATACTTTATATTACAGTAAATTTGATTGAAAAAAATGAGGAAAGAAATCAATTTTTAAAAATATACTCATGTTGAAATCAAACAAGCCAGCCAAACGGAGTACAAACCAAGGAACACTGTAGTTTGGTTTGCTTTCCAGAATATGAATACCCAGTGGTGGTTTAAATGAAAAACTGTTTATAGATTTGAACAGACGTCTTCATCTGTAAAACCCTTGCTGTGAAGGATTATTATGACATTTCAGAAGTGGGTAATAAGAGGCCGGCTGTAGGTGTTTGGTGTGTGGTGTCTGTGATAATGTTGATGATAATTTGGATGACTTTCTACAAAAAAAAAAATTCATGGGCTTCTGTTGTTAGCAGATCTCTAAATGTTCATGTAATTTTCTCCATCCCTCTGAGTGGTTTTAGGGGGAGGGGGTGGGTAAAAATGTAAGATAAAGATGCCTAATTTGGTAAAATGATAGGAATGTGATTTAATCGTTCCCTGTATCCAATTTGCCTAACGATCAGTTTCTGAAATTGACACCAAAGTAGCTTTTGTTGGAAGATGTGATTGACCTCCTGAAGGTCCTCTCCTTTTCTGGCTTCTTTGGTAATTCACTGTAAATCAATTGTTGCTAAGTGTGGATTTTTAACTAAGATTACATTTGGCGGAGAATAACTAAAATAAGATCCCTTGTTGATGAGTCCATGGGGTGCTAATTCAGATTGAATAGAGAGAGCTAAATTTTTGCTTCATTCTCATTCTGAGGTTATAGCCAATAACCTTCAAGGTTTGTGTATTGATAAATCTGAGCAACCCTTGCTTTTTCTCCCAGAGTCAAATTAACATGACGTAAAGTAAGTGCCTGCAGATGAAACTGTTATTTTCCCCCAGCTGTTTGCACCTGTACTGTCACCAGCCAGAGGTGGAGGGATAAAGGACAAACGCATTGTGGGTATAATCTCATCTCGGTGATTGGACAATTTGCCATTTAACAAACTTTGGGGAATACTTAGGGTTTTCCAGTTTCTTTCACAGATGTGCATTCGTTTCATTGTTTATATTTATTGGGCACCAGCTGTGCGCCCAGAACTCTTGTAAGTATCATCAATACAGTGGTGAACAAAACCGATGACATCTCTGCCCTTGTGGAGCCTGTATTTCAGGGAGGGATTTAATTGGTTGTGGTCAAGGCTAAGCAGCTGTAACAAGGAAGCCCCCCCAACACTGCAGCCTCTATAAGACAGCAGGTCCTCTCTGTTCTGTAACCGTCCAGGTGGTTCAGCTGGTGGAACAGCTGTGCTGCAGGTGTCCTGCAGAGGCCCAGTGTCTGGCCCCTGCTGCTCTGCCAGCCTTGGGTAGCTTCCTCATCTGTCCTCCTCACCCATAGGATCCAGAGTGGGCTGCTGCTACATGCAGCTCCAGCCCCAGTGAAGGGGACTCCGGAGTAATTTGTCCCTAAAGTGGAGATGACACGGATGCCACACCATCCCTTCTGCTCATCCTGCCGGGCCCCCTTGACTCTGGTTTGGATGTATCACACTTGGCTACAAAGGAGGCTGGGAAATGTAGCCTCTTGCTGGACCAGCTTGAACACAAGGCAGGGGGGTGGGTTTGGGGAAGCAGAGTGGGCTGTACTGCTCCCACCACAGGGGAGAATGACAAGGAAGCACCCAAGTTAACTATATAAAATGTCAGATGGTGGCAAGTGCTGGGGAGGAAAGGAAAGCGGGGGGCATTGGAGAGAGATGACAGCTTTAAGGAGTTCGGCAGGGAAGCCTCACTGAGTAGGTGACACTTGAGGAAAGAGCTACAGCAGTGAAGGGGTGATGCTCGCAGCCCGGGGAGGGCGCTGCAGACCGAGGCCATGGCAGGGAGGAGAGATTCGTGGGGTGCAGGGCGGGTGCTGGGAAGAGGGTGGGCCGGGGTGGTGGAGAGCTCGTTTTGGGATATGCTGGGCTTAAGGTGCTTCCCCATCCACCTGGAGACGTCCTGCTGGCCGTTGGGTTTGTGACTCCGGAGTTGGGAAAGCAGCTTGGACTGGGAATGTAAAGTTCAGAGAAATGAGATGCAGCGTCTGACTTAATCCTGTTCTTTACTGTAAGGACCACGCTCACCTCTGTGGGGAGAAGCCGGCCAGGCCACAGAGAGGTCACGGGCTCCTGACCGCAGACCTGTCCGGGTGTGCAGGTGTCCGGGTGTGCAGGTGTGCACGTGTCCAGGTGTGCATGGAAGCTCGTTCCGCCCTGAGGGAAATTCTCGTGGCCCCTCGCAGTGGATCTCGGTGCCACATCTGAGCCACTGTGTAATCGTCCCTGGGGAGGCTGAGGTTCAGGGAGGGGCCAGATGGCGCCAACCAGTTCCCTCCTCCCTGTTCAGCACCCTCTGTGGGGAGTGGGCTCTGGGAAGAGGGAGCTTTTGTTCAGCAGGTTTTTAAACACAGCCTACTCAGGCGTGAGAGAGGTTGAACAAGCAGGGGGCTCGAGAGGAAGCAGAGCTGCAGTTACTAGTGGAGGGCGTCTGGGCGCTGCCCCTCCTGCCATCTCGCCCTCAAATCCTTTCCAGACTCAAGCCCCTCCGTAGAGTTTCCCCTCTGCCCAGCTCATCATGCGACACTGAGATCCACGCTGGGCCAGAGGCCCTCAAGTGGAACGAGTTTCCGTGCACACCTGGTCACCTGCACACCTGGACACGGGGCAGGTCTGTGGTCAGGAGGCCCGTGGTCTCGGGGGCCCGGCACCTGGACACCTGCACACCTGGACACTGGGCAGGTCTGTGGTCAGGAGGCCCGTGGTCTGGGGGGCCCGGCCAGCTTCTCCCCACAGACATGAACCACCTTCTGCTCGTCGCTACCTGACAGATGTTTACCTGCATCCCTGGGCAGGGTGGTCCACCAGAAAGGACCCGAAGGCCACGTTCCGGTTCTCAGGCTGCCTGCACGTCGCTGTGTGACCTTGAGCAAGTCCCTCAAAGTCTGGGTTTTCTCCTCTATAAATGGAGGGTGGTCAACGGACTTCACCCCATCGTCAGGAGGGTGGGGTCACCGGAGGTGCGTGTCAGCGTCAGGTGGAGGAAAGCACGCCAAGGTCCACTCCGGCCTGAGCTCCTCCTCGGACTTTCCGGAAAGCCGTCGGAGCCCGGCAACAAATCCCCCCAACACACACGTCTCCCCAGCCACGTTCCGAAGCTCTTTAGAGGCTGAGGTGCAAGGAGGGCGTCTCAGCTACTCGGATTCGCTCACCTTGTCCCACTCCAAAGGGGGGAGCAGGCCTTATAGAAACACTTGCCAGGCCTTGCGGTGACCCCCGTGTTCTCACCTGTTCAGATCCTCACTCAGCGAACGTCGTGCCTTGTAGGACGGAGACGCCTCAGTCACTACAGACACTCAGTGTATCA
The DNA here is from genome assembly GCF_028564815.1 of Eubalaena glacialis. NCBI lineage: Eukaryota > Metazoa > Chordata > Mammalia > Artiodactyla > Balaenidae > Eubalaena > Eubalaena glacialis. The sequence continues at coordinate 87,855,981 of NC_083731.1, read as the reverse complement.
TCATCCAGTTGAGCTGAGCCCACTGAAATGTTCAGTGTGAAACTGAGCCCATGCACAGTGTGTCCTGTAATGTAAAATTTAAGTGAAGAAACAGCTCTCACTCTGAAGTAACTTGCCAAAGGGTGGTGCTGAGATCAGGGAGGAATCTGATAACTTAATTGGTTAGGGTAAGACGTGCCTTTGTATTCCAGAAAAGTTAAAACTTTCCAGAGAATATGGATAGTCCTATTTCTGATTCCTTGGACGTACCCTCAGGATCCTAGCAAGGTGAGGGTGAGATGTCTTGTAGGCATCAAGGTACTTGGTCAGGGAATTGAGTTAAAGCCGTGGGTGGAAAGAATCTTGAATCTCAGTATCATGGCAGCAGCTACAGGTCAGAGAAGCAATCTTTTTTGGTTTGTAGTCGATAAATCCTTTTCTGAGCCAGAACTTAGTAGGGTAGAAGCCACTTCATACAGCTGGTACCGCTCCCTCCCCTGTTTTCACTGCTCAAGTCAAAAGAATGATAAGAAAATAGGCTTTTATCGGGAACTGATGTGAATGAGTTTCTGAGGGTGGTTCTAAAATCTAATGATATTCGGCCCAGTCTCTCATAGCTTCTGTAGTTATGTCTGCATTGCCGCTGTGACAAACTTGAGAATGATGAACCCATTTCCCATTTAAAAAAAAAAAAAAAAAGATGGTGTTTGCGGTAAGGGTTGTCATAAACTTGTCCATATAAACAAGAATAAAGAATGTGGCTTTTGGGCTTCCCTGGTGGCGCAGTGGTTGAGAATCTGTCTGCTAATGCAGGGGACACGGGTTCGAGCCCTGGTCTGGGAAGATCCCACATGCCGCGGAGCAACTAGGCCCGTGAGCCACAACTACTGAGCCTGCGCGTCTGGAACTTGTGCTCCGCAACAAGAGAGACCGCGATAGTGAGAGGCCCGCGCACCGCGATGAAGAGTGGCTCCCGCTTGCCGCAACTAGAGAAAGCCCTCGCACAGAAACGAAGACCCAACACAGCCAAAAATAAATATAAATAAATAAATAAATAAATAAAAATTTTAAAAATAAAAAAATAAAAAAGACTTTGGGATTCAAAGGTCTTATCAGACCCAGAGCTCCTTTCAGCCTTAAAAAAAAAAAAAAAAAAAGAATGTGGCTTTCGGAGCGTGCTTCCCATGGGGACTCTTGGGAGGGGTGTTTGCGTTAAACAAGATGCCTTTTCGTATATAGGTGTCAAAAACTGAGAGGTGAAACGTCCGTCTTTTTCTTGTTCATCTTCAGATGCTCCTGCCTGGGAAATGCATAGAGAAATAGCTTATTTGGTGTAATTACGTTTAAAATGGACATTATTATGACAACTCAGTAGCATTGAAATCACAGTATTAGTGCCCTTCCTTGGAAAGATATGTGTTACCAAGACTTTTCTGATTGGCTTGGGGAAAATAAATCCTGAGTCACAAACCACCAAATTAAAAATATAATACCCATTTGAGGGCATTTCAGCTTATTTATAAGTTAGAAACAGTTCCTTTTCTATGAAGGCAAGGAAGTTGACTAATCCATTTTAGAAAGGTTTTAAACAATAAGAACCCAGAAGACTCTAATCTTGATCTACTTTAACCTGAATTCCTGGTTCTTTGTAGGGTTTTTCTGAATATCTAATACTCCATTGATCAATGAGTTTAACTTAATCCTTACATCGTAGTTAGGAACTTTATCTTCGACTCAAATAATGTATTCAGTCTCATTTTGATAACAGTTCTGCTAAGGCCTGGTATTGACTAGAGCTTGGTTATTTGGTGGGAAGTTTCAGCTAAGGGGCCTGATCTCACTCTGAACTAAACCACTTTCTCACAAACATAAATCAGCTTCACCATTTGGTCGCAATAGGTAATACTTAATGTTTCCCAAGCGTAGCCCACGATTTTACTTGCATTTGATATAAATTCCTATTCGTGTATTTACTTATCAGTGTTTGCACAGCTGTGCTTGTGTTCATACGTCCTCTTGTGAATTTGTCCACTGACAGAGGCTGTTTCAGGTTTAGATTTCATCTCTATCAGGTCAGAGGTGTAATCTATTTAACTTGCTGTATGATGAACATCTAACGTGTGCGATTTGATTATGACAGTATGTCTACATAGCTAGAAGCGCTATTTTTTTATGAATGTTAAAACATGTTTACAAACAAGTATCCTTCAAAATGTATGATTGGATTAAGATTCTTATTCATCCAGGTCCAAGGCATATGGTTTATGTGCCTTTCCCAGTGGCAATAAGAAACGTGTGTGAGGGTGGCCCAGAATCACTGAGTGTAGATACACCAAGATTCAGCATTCCAAAACGATCGCTCCTGCTGTCGTATTTTTATGATTCAATAATATCAACCCTGAAGTTTCTCTCTGGCTCTAGCCTCAGGGGTCGTACAGTGGAAACCAGGCTTCAGGGGTTGGGATGGGGGTGGGGCCTGTGCAGTCAGGGGTGGGGAGAAAGTACCAGGTGGCCTTTTGTGCCGTGTGCAGCACCGATGCAGACACCAACCTGTCACCTCTAGGGCTGCCAAGTCCATTACCATCACCGTGAGCCACAGGGGCAAACGGCCCTCAAGATGTGCTTCGTCCAAATTGAGATGTGCTGTCAATCTGAGGTCACAACAGTGTTCGGTTTTTTTCTCCAAAACTTAGGTGTTGTTCAGTAATTTAACAGCTAAGGCGTTAAAAAATGTTCACTGTCTCAGAAAGTGGGGGCCTACTGTGAGGTTATGAATGATCCAAGTCCTGGTTTTCCCCTAAAATTGACCCCCAAAGCATACTTTAGTTCAGCCTGCTTAAAACTGTAGAAGGTCTAATTCCAATTAAAGAACGCATATCGAGTGCTTGCTGTGTGGCCCACACTGCCAAGTGCTGGGGAGGAAGAACAAGATGACAGATTCCCAACTCGCAGGCGGTTCTGGCCCAACGGGCCCGACAGCACACGTGTCAGGGCTGCACGTGGTTGGTGTCATGGGAACAGAGGAGAGTCGCAGGTAGAGGTGCCGTATTCCAGCGATCTCCCGGGCGGAGGGAGTGTCTGAGCCCTCTAGAACACCTCCCCCTAGTCTCACTGATGTTGCATGAAGGCCACTGCTGCAGGGGACCCTGAATTCAGTGTGAGCACCTGAGTCCCTTGGGTGGTCGAGATGTGCTGATTCCATCCCCGTGGTTTTCAGGTACCAGCAAGGTCAACCTGGTGAGGATCCCATCCACGGCCTCCAGCCCGCGGGACACGGCCCTGGCTGCCGTGATCTGCAGCGCCCTGGCCACCGTCCTGCTGGCCCTGCTCATCCTCTGCGTCATATATTGTAAGCGGCAGTTTATGGAGAAGAAACCCAGCTGTGAGTTCTGAGCTCTTTCTGTGTCTTAGCATCTTGGTGAAGGGTGTTGGTCATCACTGCCATCCGGGTGTCCGACGAGAACCTAAGAGGAGAGTCAGGCTGCAGCCAAAGGGACAGAGAGAACACGTGGAAACAGGCGTCCCAGGGGCCTGCTCCCCAAGCGGCCTCCTGCCAAAAGGTGCAGAGGGCGCGGCCAGCGGGCAGCATCACTTCCCGGGGACCTGAGGAGGCAGGGATACCCCCACCCCTCTGCAGAAGCACAGCTCATCTGAGTTCTGGCCACACAAGTACCTTACATCTCGAGCTGACTTGACCGATTGTTTCATATCTTTGCTTCCGTGTAAGAAGGAGTATTTTTAGCTGTGAACAGCAGCTCTCCTTTCCTTTATGACTGCAAAAGCTGGGGTAGTTCTGGCTGTGCTGTGATGTTCGTGGGCCCCTCCCGGGGAAGCTGTCTTGCTGACCGAGTTCTCGGTCTCCGCAGGGTCCCTGAGGGCACAGGACCTGCAGTACAACGGTTCTGAACTGTCCTGTTTCGACAGACCTCGGCTCAGCACCCCTGCGCCCCACGCCTCTTGTCAGTGCCACCAGGACTCAGCCCAGACCTGCGGTAAGTTCAGCGCTTGGGGGCCACTAGGAATGCGGGCCCTGAAGCTGCAAAGAACTGCTCCCACTCAGGTTTCTAGTTAAAGCTAATCTAGTTCAGTCATTCTCCCCCGTCCCCTGATGTTTTGGGTGTTTTGTGTCTCTTAAGTATTGAACAGAAAAGAAGCATCTCATTAAAATTCTAGAATTTCTCAGTAACTTTTTAAGCAAGTTTGCCTTTATTTTGGGGTGAATTGATTTAAAATAATATGAGCCTTTTGTAGAGCAGGGGATCCATCTCCTTTCTTGTCTGGTGGATTCCAACTGAACCTGCATGTAAGTGTCTTAGTGTCTTTTGGGGTATCTTAAAGAAGAGAGAGGAGGGAGACCTATTGCAGGGTTTTCCACAAACCATAATTGCCTCTGGGGTTATTGACAGAAGTGAAAGTTTAGGGAAGTCCAGGCAGACCCCGGAGATACTGTGGGTTCGGTTCCAGACCACTGCAATGAAGTGAATATTGCAATACGAGTCACGTGATATTTTGGGTTTTCCCAGTGCATATGACAGTTATGTTTGCACTGTACTGTAGTCTGTTAAGTGTGCAACAGCATTATGTCTAAACAAATAATGTATACACCTTAATTTAAAAATACTTTATTGCTGAAAAATGCTAACCGTCATCTGAGCCTTCAGCGAGTATAGTAGTAACATTGAGATCCCTGATCACAGATCAGCATAACAAATATCATAATAATGAAAAAACAATGAAAAATTCAAAATATTGTGAGAATTACCAAAGTGGGACACAGACACAAAGTGAGGAGATGCTGTAGGAAAAATGCTGTCGATTGACCTGCTCAACGCAAGGTGGCCACAAACCTTCACTTTGGGAAAAAGCAATAACTGTGAGGCACGACACAGCCAGGTCTGCCTGTGATTCAGATGGACTTGGTTTCTAACGTGGGCAAAAACGGGCAAAGGTGACACCAGCTGGCACACTTCCTGCGCCTGTCCCCACGAACTCACCTCCTCTGCAAAGTAAAAATCGATGCGGCTGCAGCCCTTCCGGAAGCCTGCCCTCCGCCTGCTCCGGCACCTGTGGCTGCAATAGCGCAGCAGCATTTTGTCTCCTGTAATAACTTTCCTTGAAGTTAAACATTTCCCAATTCAGTTGCTTATTGTCTCAGAACTGTCCGATCTTTCTTTTCAAGAAATTGAAGGGTTCAGCTTTTCAGTCTAATATTTAATATGTGGGATAAGGCATCTTCAACGTCATTATTTCTCTACTGGCCACTACTGTCTTCTGCTTTAGGGTTGAGAATAAAACATGGGATTTCCGTGGCGTGCGTGGATCTGGTTTTGCTTTTGCCTGCAGAGATCGTAGACTCAGCTCCTGGCAGTAGCGATGCTTTGGTGATTCTCAAGGCGGCCCAAGCACTGCATTTTCTAGATGCTGTGCCAGGCACTGCCCCTAGATCAGAGTTAGCAAAGAGGATCGCTTGAGAGAGAAACTTGGGTTTGAAATGTGATCAAGTACAGCTTTGTGCAAACTCTGCCTCATCGTCACTTCTATCTGAAAAGAAAGATTAAATACGTGGATGGCTTTGTTGCATGTTTTTTGTAATAGAACGCAGAGACTGGACAGAATCCGCCCCCGCTGTCACCCGCCCAGGTTCAGTGTCGCTCATCATATAAATTGCTTCTTCCTTAGTGGCAGTGCCTATTTTCTTTTCACTTTTATTTTGACATAATTTCAGACTTACAAAAATGTTGAAAGAATAGGACAAAGAATTCCCACATACCCTGTACCTAGATTCCCCCAGTATTAACATTTTATCTCATTTCCACATTTGCTTTATCATTTTTGTCTCTTTCTACGTATGGTGGGTGTACACAGTCGACCCTTGAACAACTTGGGGGTTAGGGGCACCCACTCTCCGCCCAGTCAAAAATCAATGTGTAACTTATAGTTGGCCCTCTGTATCTGCGGCTTCTCTGTGTTCACGGTTTCTCCGTATCCGTGGTCCTGCATCCTCGGAGCCAAATATCCGCTGATCGTGTGGCACTGTAGTATTTACTGTTGAGGAAAATCCTCCAAGACGTGCACCCACACAGTGCAAATCCACGTTGTTCAAGGGCCAACTGTGTGCTTTACATAGACATGTACACAGTTTTTAAATTTCCATTTAAAAATCAGTTGCAGGGAGTTCACTGGTGGCCTAGGGTTAGGATTCTGGGCTTTCACTGCCGTGGCCTGGGTTCAGTCCCTGGTTGGCGAACTGAGATCCCACAAGCTGTGCGGTGCAGCCAAAAAAAGAGAAAAATCTGTTGCAGATAAGGTGTCCCTTTACTTCAGTGCTTGTTTCCTAAAAACAAGAATGTTCTCTTATACACAGCATGATTAATGCTAATTTCCTAATTTTGTCTGTATGCTTTACTATATTTATAGTTTTATAAAATCAGAATTACATATGTCTGTATATGTAGAGAGAGAAGTCTAGAAGGCTGTTCAGAAATGTGGACAGTGTTTTGCAGCTTATGGAATTAAGGAAGATTTATCTTTTAATTTCTGATCTAATCTCTCTATTTTTAAAGTTTTTTTCTTCAGTGAATGTGTATTATCTTTGTAACCAAAAATACATACCGCTTCAGTGAACATAAGAGTTTACAAAGCTGTGTGCACATAGATAGCTATTCTTTAAGATACATTCCTAGCAGTAAAAAGACAAAAAGGTGTGTGTGTATTGAGTTAAAGGGTTTAGACGTTTATGTTCTACGCTGCATGGCTAGGCCACTCTGCAGAAACACTGTGATCTTTCCGCCCTCATCAGCCATACGTCATTTCACGTACCCTCTCATCATTCCTCTTCATCCTTATTTTCATTGTAGTAAAATAAACATCACCTTAAATTTACCGTTTTAGCCGTTTCTCAGTGTACAGTTGGGGGGCATTAGGCACATTCACATTGCTATGCAACCGTCACCACCATCCCCAGAACTTCTCCACGACCCCACACTGAAACCCTGTTCTTCCTGCCCTCCAGCCCCTGGGACCCACCATCCTACTCTCTGTCTCCAGGAATTTGACTCTTCCCGGTCCTTCATAGAAGTGGTCCATCATTTTTAAGATAAGAAAAAAGAGAAAAAGTTAAACCTCATAACCCCTTTCCCCCCGAAAGTCACCCAAAGGGGAATAGCTAAATTTTCAAGAGCAGTGTTGAACTGGTATAAACAAGCACTGCGCCTCACAGCCCTGCCGGCTTTCCTAGGGCCCGTGCATCTCATCCCATCCCCATGCTGTGACGGGGCCTGCAGCGTTGGCCGGGAGACTCCTGGTTGTAGGGTGCACTCCAAGGCCATTCTTCAGGACAGGTAAATGGGTGTTTTTAATCTATATAATTTCGTGTTCCTGTGTGCAAATATACAGGCTACTGATTTACCAATTTTCATGTGAAACTATGGGACATCACTTTTTTAGTATTATTAATAACATTCTAGACATTGTAGGGGGTGGGAACTTTGGCAAGAATTAGGTAAGTGTCTCAGGGTTACTGATAGCCAATGTAACATTCTTTATTCTTTATATTCCACTAATTTTGTTTTTGTCTTATATTCACGATTTGTGACACTTCCATCATCTGTAAGTAATTTTTAGCATGTCACATACTCAGAGAATTTTAGAACAGCGATCAAAGGAACTCAATTAAGACCCAGGAAACTGCCTATTTTAGACATCGGATTAAGTTTAACTGTATTTGTTAGAAGTAGGTATAAAAATTCGGTTTTAAAGTAAATGTAGTAATTTAACTTACTGTATTGAAGCAAGTTTATAACAAAGGAAGCATGAGAATTCTGACTTAATAACTTGTTGTTTATTTCACCTAGAAAACTGAAAAGCATAGCTGGAATGTTGCTTTGTAGTAGGTTTTTCTCCCAGTAGAGTACTTACAGCTCCTTCGAACATGTGTCCAGAAACACAGGTCCAGCGGGGGAAGCAATGCCGACTTTCTTCGGGTCCCTTTCGAGGTCCATCTGTGGCGAGTTTTCGGACGCCTGGCCTCTGATGCAAAATCCCAGCTGTGGTGGCGACATCTCTTCTTGCGATTCTTATCCTGAGCTCCCTGGAGAAGATGCTCGCTCTCTCAATCCAGAGAGTGCAAGCTCAGCATCCTTGGACTCAAACAGTAGTCGGGGTGTGGTTGGTGGGGCGGCTCCAATTCAAGCTCATCCTGAAAACTTTACAGAAACTACTGATTTATCGAGACTCAACAACTCAGTGCCAGAACCAGCGCTAACTCAGGACGCGCTCACTGCTAGAAATCAGCTGGACCAGGAGAGAGGAGATGTCCATCACCTGACCACTCAGCCGCCACCCCAGGTAAGGCAGCGATGGATTCGCTGTGGGCACAGCAGTGACTTAAGGAAGCCCAGAGGGAACAGGACTCTGTCCCCCATTAAATGTGGGGGAACCTAGGGAGAAGGTCTTTCCGTCCTTCATAACTTCTTGTATGTTATAGGAGAATATATTTAAATTAAATTTCAGGAGTCTTTTTTTTTAACTAATAGCTCATCTCTAAGGCCATCCAGGGCAGCCGCATTCTTTTCTCCTCTTGTCACTCCAGCTACCCAGCACCGCACCCCAGCACCATCCTGATTGAGAGATGAGTTAGTTATGGGAGCATCTTGGAAGCAGTTCCTCACCTTCGTCTTCCCCTGTGATGTTTTTATGCCCAATACTTACATGCTGTCCATTCACAGTCAAGTTAATGAGAATTTAGGTCCCCTACAGCTACCCTTTTCCCTCCTCTCTCTTTCACTGTGGTTTTTCTAGGTTGCTTTGCTTTGACGGATTGATCAGTTTGGTTGGAAATTGATTGTTGGTTGTTATCTGGCACCAAAGACAGCAGGAGAACCTTCCAGATGGAAGGGTCTGAAATCAGGTTTTGGGGTGGGGCAGGTGGTGACTGCAGGGAGATGGGGCTCTGGCACCGGGGGTACCTGGGCACTGTCCCTGCTTTCTCCTCCAGGTGAGGAGGTGGCCTTTGCTGAATTTGACTTAATGTGTATAAGCATTTCCTGAATGTGAGCACATACACTGTTGGTGTACGTTCTTCTGGAAGAATGATGCCGGCCTTGAGTATGAAAGGGCAAAATCACAGCAACAGGGGCTCCCAGGCCGCGCAAGCCCTGTTCTGCACAGACAGGGCTGCTCTCATCCTTGGTCCTTCCTGCCCCAGATCAGGGACGTGGCCGATGAGGCACAGGCACACTGCGCGGGCTCCTGGATAGCACCTCTGTTTCCTTGAGACGTCCCGTCTTTGTCTCATAAAATCAGAAAGAGTCTAAAGTCAGTGTGGATGGAGATAGTTCCTTCTAAGAACAAATGTGTGGGTTTATATTCATCTAAATCTGCAGTACTTTTTTTTTAACTATGAAGAAAATCTATAAAGCATGTACAGGGAATTCTGTACTGAAAACGTATTGGCTTTGGAGAAAAAACGATGTTGGTTTTCTCATAACAACGGAAATGAAGAAGAGATCAATGAAAGGAGGAAAATCAAACAAATTAGGCAGTTTAAAAAGCACAGACTATGTACCTCTATAGCTGAGAAAGGTCACTTACTGACCTTGTTCTTTGGATCCGGCCTCTAATTTTCACACTGTTCATGAGGATAATACGAAAAGACTTAAGAGTTGGCCTAGGTGCATATAGGTCTGAGAATGGACGTGGCCCACAGACCTTTGGACAGAGAACCCCCAGCAGCCCAGAGCAGCTAACAAGCCCCGAGAACGGGTGAGAGGAGGACGCAGAAGACAGGATACGGGGCCCTTTGGCAGCTAATCCCAACATCCCAATTGGATGCCTTGCCACGTACTCTAGAATGAACATCTTAGGACACTTAATATTTAATCTGAGTCACATTTTCATTACAAAATGCTGAAGTTTCTTTTCCATCAAGTCACTTGGTTCTGATGATAAACTTGCTTGTGTTGCCTTCACGAATTATGTTTCACCTTCCCGTGTAACTACTGTCAGAAGAAAGTCTGGTGGCTGCAGTGACGGTGCTACCATCGGACTAGCTACAGTTCTTCCGAGTATTGTCAGTAAATAGAATTACTACTCGTCTTAATTTTGTAGCTTGTCCCCAATTTTGTGGTGTAAATTCTAAAACTAAGGAATAAAGCATCTCGAAGCCAAGTCGTGTCCGAAGCAACTCAGCCTGCCCTTTTTCCTGTCTGTGTTATTGAGGAGGTGGAGGTTAGGGTGGATAAGCCCTTTTGTCACAGCTACATGGATGCAAAATTGTAGAGACATAGTTTAGTATGTAAGATTGGTGCATCATGACATGAATTCTTTTCAAAGAGAGTTGTCAAGGTAATTATGATCTACATAAAGATACCTTCAACTCAAAGTCTGATGGAAAGTTATAATTACATATAAGATGAATGAGAAAATGTTACATTCAGGTTGCTCCATGTAATTTATTTATTTATTTATTTTTGAGGTAGTTCTCAGTGGCTAAGGACATCACCAAATATTTTTTTTATAAATTTATTTATTTTATTTATTTATTTTTGGCTCCGTTGGGTCTTCATTGTTGCACGCGGGCTTTCTCTAGTTGCGGAGAGCAGGGGCTACTCTTCCTTGCGGTGCGCGGGCTTCTCATTGTGGCGGCTTCTCTTGTTGCGGAGCACGGGCTCTAGGCACGCGGGCTTCAGTAGTTGTGGCACGCGGGCTCAGTAGTTGTGGCTCGTGGGCTCTAGAGCGCAGGCTCATGAGTTGTGGCGCACGGGCTTAGTTGCTCCGCGACATGTGGGATCTTCCCGGACCAGGGCTCGAACCCGTGTCTCCTGCGTTGGCAGGTGGATTCTCAACCACTGCACCACCAGGGAAGCCCCACTCCATGTAATTTATTAATGAAGGGTTTTTATAGGCTTTCCAAGATGTGTTGTCCTATAACTATTAGATAATTTTGGCAAATCTAAATAAGGCATCCTGAATTCAGGAAAGGGATTGTTAAAATGTAAATCATTTCCATTTTCTCCATATAATTAAAAATAGCAAATAATATTTTGAGCCCATTTTAAGCGAGAATCTTTTCTAAACTCTGAAAAACACTTCTCTTAGTTGTAGTTACTGAACTTACCTCTTGCAAAGAATTTGATTTCGGAAGCTTTCTATTAATGGACCAGAGGGCAGGACTCCTGGCTCCTCAAGTTCAAGTGCAGTGAGCTTGGCCCCTGATGTGGGCTCACTCCTAACTCAGAAGGGCACTGTTTTCTGTTTGGGGGGTGGATGAGGGCAGCTGTTGCCAAAACAGCCCCACCCCTTTTTAAACAATTTATTTCTATTTTATTTTCAATGAAACTTTAAATTCCTACCCAGGCACTCACTTGTATTTTAACCTCTATTTCACTTGAATACAAGTTTCATTCACTTGTATTTTAACCTCTATTCACTCTTTTTCCCCCAGCTTTATGGAGATGTAATTGACATATAACATAGCATAAGTTAAAGGTGTACAGTGTGATGATTCAATTTATTGCCAAGTGCACCAAGGGACTTTTGTCTGTATTTGGTATGAGGCTCAGATTTCTAATGTGTGATGCACTTGTTTCCGAAGATTTATTTTTACACGGTAGTCTTCCTGTGGGTAGTTTAATGCCACCCAGAGTCTGATATGATAGTTACGGTTCAGGATAAAGCAAATAGGAGTGAGAGCTGTCTTTAGTCTGTATGATTCCATTTTAATCAAATGTTCCCTAAACACACCTCCCCAGAAGGGAACCAGGACTAACATATTGAGACATCACTTGCTAAGATATTTGGGAGAATGAAGCCAGCCTGTTTAATAACAGGAAAAGCTTTCTTTGGTGGTGTTTTTTAACCAACGTTTTAAATGTCAACATGAAATAATGGAAGGAATGGTAGAAAAGACATGAGATGACCTGGGTTCTAGTTTCTCAATCTATCAAAATCTCTATTTTTTCCTTATTGGCCAGTTAAGTATAATTTTCCTCCCTGGTAGCATTAATATGGTTGTTATTATCATATCAGTTGATCAACATATTTGATAAAACTATCTTATTATTGAGAGAACCTCAGAAGTTTCTATTTCTAGATAATCTCCTTAGACCTTTGAAAAAAATTTTTTCTGTAAATGTGTCTGATATGTCACTAATGCCAAATTAGTGGTAAGTTAATGAAGGTTACTGCGTGAATGAAGGTTTCACTCACGTACAATAACACGCAGGTGACCCAAGCCTCAGCCCCTCCCAAAGTGAGGTCACTGTGCTTTTGTGATAAGGGACAGATCTAAAGGCTGCTCTCTCCCAAGGACGTTTGCCCTGTGACGTATGTGTGAGTATTCCAGGGAGGTCATTATAAGAGAAGTCTCATTCCCAGACTCTTTCTAAACTTTCTCCAGTGCCTCCACAGAAGTTTTAAATTCAAAGACTAAGAATAGCATTAATTATTAACCATGTTTGTTCTTTTAAAGAATAGACTAAAGAATCCTAAAATCTTTACCTACAATTGCTTTAAAAGAGTGCAACACAGAAACAAGCTTTAAATGTTTGACTGAGGTTGAAAATCAGCAAAAGAATTGTTCATTGATATAGTTTGTTTGGGGCACATTTTCATCTTTTAAGGACTGTTTGCACATATGGAGTGACTGTGGGTTGTGAGGAAATCTTTCTTTATTTTTATTCTCAGAGTACATGGGTACCTGATATTGGGACACCCTTACAGGAATTTCTTGTCCATATATTATAAAATTCACATGCACAATTAGTAAAAGCTAAGCACCATATATTTTTACAGTCACAGTTTAGGGCTTTAATTTGTAAGGTGCTGTGTTCAAAGCTGTCCTTCTGTCACCGTTTCAGGAGGCCGAAAGGACTTGCTTCTTTCTGCAATGAAGTGTCGTATGGAGCCCAAAGGGCAGCCACTCCTCTGCTTATGGACTCAGCACCGTCTGGACCTCGCGTGGCTTCTGGGGGAAGAAAGTAAATCTGAACCACACTGACGGCATTTTAAGCCTTTCAACCAGTTGCTTCTGAGCCAGACCAGCTGTAAGCTGAGACCTCAAGGAATACACTCCAAGCACTTCTGGGACTTTGCATCTTTCCTACACAAGAAGCTTCTACACTACAGGCTGACTTCAGAGACTGACGGGCCAAGTTTGCAGCCACCGAGCTTAGGGGTATAACGAGAAACAGAAATGCATTCATGCTTCTTTTTATGGCGGAGGTGGTTTGCCAAGACTGAAGACCCAGAGTATAAATTTTCATTTACATTTTCTTTCCAGAAATAATTTCATATATCCTACTAAATAAAAGTCAACGTCAGAATAGTTACTTTAGTTTTTAGGTAGGATGGGTTCAAAAGGGAGTGTTTTTATTTACTGAAGGTCACTTTTTCATCCTCTAAATAATTAGCATAGGAGGTTAGAATTGACTTCACGTGGCCTGCCTGAGTCTTGGGTTTATTAGATGATGTTAACGGTCCTAACTGGGAATCAGAAGAGACCAAATCTTGCAGAATTGACGCTTCTCGCCTCAGCCACCGTCTTGTGAACAGCGGCTGAATTAGTTAACAGGAGGGGCCCGAGTTAGGACATGTGTTTGGGAAAGGACTGCCCATCCCTCCGAGTTAAAAACCCCTTAGCGTGCGCATCCTAGATTAGCAGATTTATGTGAAAATCCATGGATATGGAAGCATTTGTTACTTCTGTCCCTGGGACTGAGCTTAAAAGATCCAGAATTTCTCTTTTATAGAGAATCGGTATTTATAATGATCTTTTATTTGCATCATGTTTTATACTAAAGGCTTTAGAAATGACAACGTATCAGGTTTCCCTACTACTGAAACGTGACAGCAGGTGAGTAGTCTTAGGAGACTCTGCGTATTAGGACGAGAAGAAAAAGCACAACTTGCAGGCAGCGTTTAGGTGAATGGATTACGACTGCCGTCGTGTAGCTTGACCAGGATATCACAGGGCTCCCACCGATCTCCTAAGCTTCGTCAGCACGGTAATTCCCACCGTAGCCCAACGGCGCTGGATTTAAGAGTCTGGTGCTTCTATGGAGGCGATCCGTCCCCTACCATCTTGGTATTTACCTACTAGAACTAGCTCTAGAGCTGAGACAGAAATAACCCAGCTCAGGCATGAACCAGGGGCTGGCTCGTTTGCTCATCTCTGCGCCCTGGAGAGGAATTATTTGAGCAGGGTTTATTTTTTTCCTGCTTGAACGTACGTGATCAGCTCTGGCTGTTGTCTTTTAAGTGATTACTATTAGCTCTGTCCCACTTGCACTTAAAAAAGAAATAGACCTTTGAACATCCCTGTGTTAGAGAATGCTGAGATATTTTGTTTCCAAATCAGTGTCTTCTACTTGACATTTAAAGTGAGCATTAGAGGGTATTCCTGGGCAGTCCAGTGGTTAGGATTCAGCACTTTCACTGCGGAGGGCCTGGGTTCAATCCCTGGTCGGGGAATTAAGATCCCGCAAGCTGCACGATGCAGCAAAAAAAAAAAAAAAAAGAGTTTAAAGTGAGCATTAGAGATCTGCCTTTCCCAAGGACATTTTTATCTTCCCTCTTATTGCCCCGTGCTTTGCTCTCTTGCAGTAGCGAGCTCTCACGAGGCCTCTTCCTCGTGCTGGGACTGTCCCTCTATCCGCAGTTCAGGATCCCTGTGCGGACATGAGCTCAGGGTATGTCGTGCACGTGACCTCCGTTCCTTTGACTGAAATGGGAAATTAGAGGGTCTCGTGGTAATGCACAGCCTTTCCTGTCTACCTGGTGTCCCGTCATAGTTGATTGACTTTCTTTTTTCTCTTCCTTTTTTAGCCTAAACCAGTGGTTCCTAAGCTCTGGTACTCACCAACTCTTCTGAGACTTGCCCTTAGGAAATGTATATAAAGTATTTAGGACCTGATCACAAGAGGTCCACGAAAATGCAAGTTTCACTGTAAGTCACATGTGTGCCGTAGTTTGTAATCTGATCACTTTTGTGATGACAGAGGGGTGATCAAAGTAGGCCAGGGTTGTGCTCCTTTTTGTAACCTGAGTATATTTTCCACATGTAGAGCCCTCGTTAACTTCAAAGGCAAAAACACTTGCAGGAGAAAGCTAAGATTGATGGGAATGAGACTTTGGCCGCAAATCCTGAAACATCACTTTTGATCAATAGAGAAATACTTAGGGTTAAAAAATTGATTTCATTTGATACTGCATTTGAAAAATCCTGGGTTATTTTGTTGTGGACCATTTTTAAAGTCTTTATTGAATTTGTTACAATATTGCTTCTGTTTTATGTTTTGGTTTTTTTTGACCCCAAGACATCTGGGATCTTAGCTCCCTGACCAGGGATCGAACCCGCACCTCCTGAATTGTAAGGTGAAGTCGTAACCACTGGACCGCCAGGGAAGTCCTGATCCTGGGTTATTTTTATCCAGAGGAAGACAGTTTACTACCATGTGCTGTGGAAACATACAATGATGTTATAGTCTACACTCTTTGTAAATGCTGTAGAGGACAGTCCAGTTGGCATTTCATATCAATATCCTGCAGAACTCAGATAAACTCAGCTGCTAGGGAGCTGATGCCAGGAATCGCCATCAGCTAATAACAGGGCTGGGAGTGCGGGTGCTTGTGACTTCCGGCACTGCAGAAGCTCCCTGACAAGGATGAGATCAGGGTTGGAGAACAACCACATAAAGGCATGGGGTTTTCTAATCTTGTGTATATGGAATGTATTTTTCAAATGTAGATTTTTCTACTTTAGATAAAGTGTTAATGTTGCTGTTACCTAGGTTAAGCACTATTGTCTGTGCTAGTAAAAAAAAAAATAGAAAAGGAAAAAATATCCATCATTGCTTTAAGGCAGTCAGCTTGCATCAATTTAGACCTCATCATGACTATTTTGCATACTGGAATTGATAAATTTGTAAATGTTGGTTTTCTTACATAACTAGTTTTGTAAGACCTTTTTTTAATTTGTGAATAAAATTGTTACCTGGTATTCTTATCGACACATCTGTTGAGAAAATGGTTGATGGTGTGAATGCAGATATGTGTTCCCCTCCTGCTCTCCATGGAGGGTCTCACTAAGATCTCCTCTTTCCCCATGTATCCCTCTCTGGATTTCAGAGTCTAGGAGGGAGATTTGAAATCCTCTGGTTACATCTCTCAGGCTGGTCAAACTACTGAAAAATGTACTGAGTTATTTGAGAAGCTTTAGTATCAAGGTTTTCTCATGACCTCTTTTTTTTTTTTTTCCTTCATTTTGTGACACCGAGAGGGAAGGTCTGAAGAAGGAGAAGTTTTCCATTCAT
The DNA here is from genome assembly GCF_028564815.1 of Eubalaena glacialis. Taxonomy (NCBI): domain Eukaryota; kingdom Metazoa; phylum Chordata; class Mammalia; order Artiodactyla; family Balaenidae; genus Eubalaena; species Eubalaena glacialis. Next base: position 87,839,692 of record NC_083731.1, on the reverse strand, counting down.
TCTCTTTGGAGGTCAGTGGGGCGTTCTCCTGGGAGAGGTGGGCTGTGGGAGTGAGGGACGCGCACAGGGCAGCGCTGGTCACCGTGAGAGCCCTTGTTTCTTCCCAGCTCCTTCCCTTCTCCCTTCTCAGCCCCCCTCTTCATTCCCTTCCTTCCCTCAGTAAAGCTTTGAAAGCTGTTCCTAGATTTTGAGAGGAATTTAGACTTCCTGGAAAAAAATGGCTTATTTATTTATTTTTTTAATTTAATTTTTATTTTATATTAGAGTATAGTTGATTTACAATGTCATGCTGGTCTCAGGTGTACAGCAAAGAGATTCAGTTCTACATATACATGTATCTATTCTCTTTCAGGTTCTTTTTCCAAAATAGGTTATTTGAAGGGTCACCATATTCTCTCAGCTTGGTGTTAAATGTCCCTGTGGACTCCATGAGGGAAGGACATTCATTAGCTTCTTTCCTCTTTCCCAGAGTCCATGCAGACTTGGGAGAGGGGGCCTTGGGGGACCACCAGCTCTCTGAGGAAAGTAGCTCAGATCCTAGGAGCGTCTAACAGGAGGCCCAAAGTGTTCTGTCATCACACAGATGACACATTTGCATGATTACAGCTATGATGAGTCTCTTTGCAGCTGTCCACTTGTCACTCTGAATATGTCCATTTGTCCCATTTTAACTTGAGAAGTTGTCTGATTTTTTAAAAACGTATTTGGCACCCAAGAAGGTAGGAAAGTACAGCTTAAATGTATCATTCAGTATATTGAAGCTAAACAGCAATCCGAGAATTTCCAAAATCTTCTATAATTTTGAAGACATTTCACGAAGACCCGGTGGATGATTCTAAAGACGTAATTATCCCAATCAGCTGTCAGCTCTCAGTAATATTGCTTATGTCACATTTCAGCCAGAGGAAGGTTGCAAGGTTTCTACCATAGAGATTCAGCAGGCCAGGGCCAGGTCCTTTCATAAACCACCAGTGGCATTTTAAGTAGTGTGATTTCTGGCTGCTTTCAAATTAGCCTTTCCAAGAGACTTGAATGTTAAAAACTTAACCAGCAAAATACTTTCTCTGGAACCATGGGTGGTCTTCTGAAGCAGGTTTCAATGATTCATCTGTAAAGACAGAGGATTCTTTCTTTTTTATCTTAATTTCTAATGGCATTAACTATTCCTACTTAAGACAGAAATAGCTGTGTTCTCTCAGTTTTGTTTGGGGTTGCATGTAGCCAGCAGCGCCCTGCAGAGGTATTTTCCTCCCCTGGGTTGACTGTTTACAGTCAATAGAAGGTCTGCAGAATAGGCTGGCAATCCTTTAATTGCAGGTGAGAGAGGCAGGTGCCCACAGCCTGGTACACATCACCCCTCGGTGAATCAGGTAAGAACTGTGTCCCCTGAAATCTAAGCACAAATCTGACTCCTCTCAGAGGCCTTCTCTGGGAAGAAGCTGTTTCCTGTGTCAGCCCCTCCTTCCTTCCTTCAATATCTTGGTATATTTATATAGTTGTATAGGGTATGTGCTCGGTCATAAATGCAGTGCCGAGGTTGAAGCAGACACTAACTGTGAGGGAGACAAGCCTTTTAAGTATTTACAAAATGGGTCGCGGTTGTAAGGAGAGTGCAGATTCCTCTGAGGCGTGAGGGAGCAGCGACGACCTGCGGACACTCAGGACGCGCGCGGAAGCTGGGGAACCTTGTTCACGGCGGAGGTCCCCACGAGCAGCACGTGGAGAGGCCCAGCTTGTTCTGGGAGCGGTGGGACCAGGTTTGGGGGGAGCCGAGGCTCCAGCCTGACAAGGGCCTGGTGTGGTGCCCGGGGTGTGAACTCTGCCCTGGAGGGAGTTTACTTGCCTTTCAACAGATGGGTGATGTGACTTGAAAACCGTGAAATCTCTAGTCTTCCAGAAGCTTGGTCGTTACAAAGCTAGGTGAGTTAGACCTCTGGCTGGGAGCAGGGGATGTGGTCAGCTGTGCCTGGAGAGGCGGACGGTCAGTCCCCTGTTTGGAAATACCGGGGCTGAGACTCTTCTGTCATCGGGCTCACGTTTGTCCTGTTCCGATCTCAGGGGAGACGGTGCTGAGTGCGAGGTGCACGGTTAGGACTCGGCTGAAGCACCTGCTCAGGTCAGATCCGCGCTCCCCGGTCCCTGAGAGGCCTCGGGTGGGGACGGGACTAACTTCCCAGCCCCGGCGTGGCCATATGTCCCACAGCAGCATTGCTCAGACGCCTGGCCTGAGTCGGCCACTGGGTGAAAGGCGTTTGTCCACTTGCTTCTAGATCTGAGCCAGCCGCCTTCATCTGAGAGCTAAAATCCTGCCTGCCAGTTTTTTCTCAGCCCCTCGCCCTTGTCTTAGAAACGCTGCCACTCTTGCTGCTTGTTCCTCGGGTGGCCGAGCAGCCTGGCACAGAAAAGCTCGAAGGCTGGCCCCTGGTTCGGGGTGGGCGGCGTGGCCCAGGGGGCCTGTGTGCAGCCTTTTCTGCTCCCCCAGCTCTGTCACTCCTGCTCACCCTGGTCCCCGCGGTGCGGCCTCTCGGCTCCCCTGTCGGCTCCCCTGTCGGCTCCCCGGTCGGCTCCCTGGCACTCAGCACCCCTGCAGGGAGATCTTCCTGGGTAACGTTAACCCCAGATAAGTGCCCGGAGAGAGAAGTAGTCAGGTGGCTGGAGATGGAGCCCAAGCAGGAAGGTGAGGAAGGAGCCGCACAGAGAACCCAGGACCCTCCCTGAACCTGGAACTGAACCCCATGCGGGTTGGGGGACGGGGGGCGGAGCAAATGAGGAGCAGCTGCAGTCACGTGACCCGAGGGTCCCGTTTTCTGCAGAATGACTGTTAATCCTAATGTCCCTAAAGCCTAGGGAGAGAAACTGGGATTCAGTGTTTTTTCAGATGCGCCATTCAGAAGTGGGGAGGGAAGACTCGCGTGTGAGCTTGTAGAGAGGAAGCCTTCCTCCTTCCGTTGCTGCTGTCCCCCTCTGTGGCCCTCACCACGTGGCCTAAGGTCTGGGTCCCCCGTTTCCCAGCCACGCAGGTTCCAGCTAATGCGGGGGCCGCCTCCTGGGCTGCCCATGGCCGAGGTTCCGTCCACGCAGAGCGCCCAAAACGCATCCAGGAGGGGAGCTCAGGTTGCATCCGAGTCCCATCCGACCGTGAACGTTGTATTCCCTTGAGGAGTCGCACATCTAATAAACCTGCGCGGTAATTCTTGCGCTCGGCTGTCAAACCTAGGACAAGGCGCCTTTACGGACATACCTTCCTGGAAGGTGAGTTTGATGAGGAGGTTATGGAAGGTCAGGTTCCAGATGAGGCCTCTAGAGAGAATGTCTTCTCTCAGCTCATAAACCAGTCAACCACCCATAACGCTGTGGATTCCAGTCACTCTCTGACTGGATCCCAGTTAGATATTGCGTTGGGGAGGGTGATGGTTAATTTATGTGTCAACTTGGCTGGACCACGGTGGCCACGTATTTGGTCAAACGCTGGTCTGGATGTTGCTGTGAAGGCATTTTTTTAGATGAGATTTTTAGATGAGATTAACATTTGAAGCAGCAGACTTTGAGTCAAGCAGATGACCCTCCATTGTGTGGTGGGCCTCGTCCAATCAGTCGAGGACTTAAGAGAAAAGGCTGAAGCTCCCTGAGGAAGAAGGAATTCTGCTTCCAGGCGCCTTCGGATTCAAGCTGTACCATCATCTCTTCGCTGGTCTCCAGCCTGCTGGCCTGACCTGTAGACTTTAGACTCGTCAGCTCCACAATCTCTTAACTCCTTAAAATCAACCTCTCTCTTTCTTTATCTACCCCCGCTACCAACACACACACACCCTATTGGTTCTGTTTCTTTGGGAAAACATGACTAATACAAGCACCAAAGATTAATCAATCAGTCAATCCCCAAGCTGCATAGACACCAGTGACCAGAACTTGTGGAGCCGTAATATGAGTGAAAGGTTCTCTGTCGGGCAGACCGTAGAATCTCGAGGGGCTCCAGGTGTTCTTAAAGGCCGAGTCACACCACCCAGAGGTCACTGCTCGGAAACCACTGGACCGTCTCGTCTTTTTCTTCAGGCCCAGCTCCCTTTGCCCCCCACTCCCTTTCCTCCCTTCTCATAATTCCCATCCGGTCTCCCCCCTCCTCTCTCCTCTCTCTACCGTGCAGATGGCCTCCTGCCAAAGAGGCTTCGTCCGTGAAGGGAAACGCCTGGCTCTTGCTGGTTTTGATACGATGACTGGACGTTGGTTCAGGGAGAATAAGAGAAAGAAAGCTATGGTTCTCTTCTGGAGGAACGGCCAAAATGACACTTTCTGAGGTGAGCGCTTGCCTGAAAACACTGTTGTCATTTGTTGTGAAACATGCAAAACAGCCAGCGAGTGTGACTCCCTTTGGCTGAGAGCTTCAGTACAGAGAACTTGTAATTATTCTGCCTCTTCAGCAGCCCGGGCAGTGGGCACTGCTTTCCTGTGAAGAGAGTGATGCACAGAAAGAGCCCAGGGTCTTCGGGGACTCAGAGACAGACTAGGAGCAAGAACCTCTGTGGTCCTCTACAGCTCCCAAGGACACTCAGGAGTCCAGGAGAAACTTGTTCCTCAGGACCCAAAGCAGAGTCCCTGCAGGCATCACTTCTCCCTTCCCGAAAAGCCAACCCCGCCTGCATGATCGTATAAATCACTCTGGGGGAACACTGTCTTCGTTCTAAACAAGTTCTGTGCTGCCCTCTGACTGGGATTCAGGGTCCCAGGAATGGCATCTCCTAAAAATCCAGCATGCCCTTTCATAAGCAAACCAATTCAGTTGTCAATTTCCACACCTCCTCAAACAAAATGTAGAATTTGTTAGTGTAGAGCAGGAGCCCGAATGTCAGAAAAATCCTACATTAAACAGTACAGTGGAGTCCGCCACACAGGAGAACAAGCTCATGGCGTAGAAGGTATTCCTCATTTTCAACACATGTGCCTTATCTGGCTTGATCTGCCCCTATGGTCAAAAGTCTATATGGCTCCATGGGTATAAATATTGTTTTTTCACCAAAATTCAATCCAATGGATAAAGAGTTACCTCTACCAAAGATAATACCAGCTTTGGAGACAGCTCTAAAAGATGCGTTTGAAAGAAATCTTAAGTAACAGCAACATTATCAGAATAATGAATCGCCCAATGAAGGAACATCTTTGAAGTTAATGATATTTATCTGGATATTCAAGGCTTGTTTGTTGTTTAGAATCTCAGTACTTAACGGCCAGGCCTCAACGCTGCACATTCTGTCGGAAGTGGTGAACATGCTGAAAGCCCGACCCGCGCTTGGGGGCCTCCCAGTCATAATGTGACATTTGAAAACAGCATATCTCTTATTCGGCGCTTCTACATCTGTTATCTCATCTCGTCTTCACATCTGTCCTACGAGCAGGATTACGATCTTCATCTTACGGATGAGGAAATGGAGATTCAAAGACAGTAAAAACCAGCCTTAAAGTCAGTAAATGGTACAAAGTGGTAGAAAACATGTAAAAAGGTTTTCAGCCAATAGTGGTAGAGCTGAGATGTGAACCCTGGATTCCAACTCTCAGAGCCATGATCTCCGGGTCACGCGATGCAGCCGAGGAGTCCCTTTCCACACTGCGGTGCAGGGAGAGGGGACCTGGGCTTCTGGCCGCATTTGTGTGGGATGAAGGCGTGGGACTCCTGGCTTCACCTACAGCCCCAGGATGGAGCGGCAAGGACCATAGAGATTATCTGGTCCTGCAGCTTCAGCCTGGAGATCTGCAGAGGCCCCCCCAGAGTTCTGAGGAGGCTGCCCCAGGGAGTGAGAGAGGCCTGCAGGGGGTACCTGGCCCATCTCAGCCCTGCTCCAAACACAGGACCATTCATCTCTTACTCTGCAAGTGCACAGACGTGGACCCAGAGAATCCCCACTCCATCCTTGGTCTCCTGGCTCTGAATCCATGGAGGACAGCAATGGCTTGATGATAATGAACACCAAGACAAAAAGCAGAGAGACCAGATTCTAGTCTGAGTTCAGCCACCAACAGCTGAGGGAGCTTGGGCCCATCACTTCTTTGGATTGTTTTTCTTACTCTATAATATAAAGGAATCAGAGGTTCTCTCAGGCCCTTGTGTTCTTCAAGCTGGAATCCCGGGTTATGGAGACTCAGAGCAGCCACCACAAGGGCACGGCCCCTCATGTCACAGCACTGTCCCTGCTCCCTACGGCCAAGCTCACCTTCCACACCTGCCACATACCGTTGGTGGCAAGTTTCCGGTTCAAGCCCCAGGGTCCCATCCTTCTTTTATTGTTACCCCAGGAAAATAGCAGGACCTGGCTGTGATCCGTACCCCGCACCTCCACTATTTCTGGATGCTGTTGGGGTGGAAACACCAGGCTCCTATGAAAAGTGTGCAGACCCTGGAACGCCAGAGCAGCCATGGGTCCCTGGGAGGTCGTCTGATCCTTTTATTCCTCTCTCAAAAACGTTTATCCATCTGCAGTGGAATGGATAAACAAAACGTGGTCTACCCATAAAATGGAATATTATTCAGCCTTAAAAAGGAAGGGGGATAGGGAGCGTGGGAGGGAGACATAAGAGAGAGGAGATACGGGGATATACGTATACGTATGGCTGATTCACTTTGTTATACAGCAGAAACCGACACACCATTGTAAAGCAGTTATACTCCAATAAAGATGTTAAAAAAGAAAAAAAGGAAGGAAATTCTGACACCTGCTACAACGTGGGTGAACCTTGAACACATTATGCTGAGTGAAATAAGTCACAAACAAAAGGACAGTATATGATGCTACTTACTGTGGTGTACTTACAAGAGGCAAATTTATAGAGACGGAAAGTGAAATTGAGGTTTCTAGGGTCTGGGGGGAGAGGAAGGGGTAGTTAGTGTTTACCGGGTGTAGAGTTTATGTGAGACGATGACAACGTTTTAGGTGGAGACGGTGGTGATCGTCACACAACATTGCGCATGTACTTCGTGCCACTGAGATGCACACTTATGTTGGCTAAAACGGTAAGTTTTATTTTGTGTATATTTTACATTTTTTAAAGCAGAGTCTGTATCGAAATCAAGCTCCTGGGGGCCCAGCGCACGCCTCTCAGGTGGGCCCGAGGCTGCACACGCAGCTCCCCGGGCGACGTGAATCACGGAGTCTGGGACGCTCCTCCGAGCTGTTCGCGGTGGGGACACTGAGCCTGCGGCCCGTGAGGCCGGGAGCACCGGGCTCCCAGCGCGCCCTTCCCAGAACTCCCCCAGCACCTGCGGCCGCGGGACGCGGCTCAGCCGAGACCGCCGCCCTCGGCCGGCGGGGCCACCGCGCAGCCGCCGCCTTCGGACGCTCGGGTCGCCGGGGCTGCGCGCAGGCGGGGCGGGGTGGACGGGCGCAGCGCCCCGCACTTCCGCGCGCCACGCGCCCGCCCCGGGATCCAGCCTGACTTGCCCTTGGGACCATCCCTTCCTTCCTTCCTTCGGGTAGAGTCACCAAGGGCGCGGAGAGTCCGGCTCCCGTGAAGACAGGAGCCCGGCCGTGGGCAGGTCCTTGAGCCCGGCGCTGGCCCCAGCGGTGTCCGGTGTCCCGCCGGCTGCCGTGCCCCTGCGCCCAGCCCAGCCCCGCCTCCCTCCCCTGCCAAGCGGGTGGGCGGGGCCGCCCGGAGGAGGGGCAGCGGCAGCCGGGGAGCAGGGCGGGCTCGGCCCTGACCCGGCGCCGGCACCCGCGCAAGTCACTTCACTTCTCTGAGTCGTTTTCTTAATTGTGGCAAAAGAGACGTAACATATGATCTACCGTCTTAACCATCGTAAGTGTGCAGCTCGGTGGCATGCGGTACTTTCACACCGTTGTGCAGCCGGCACCCCCATCCATCCCCAGAACCTCTTCTCTTTCCAAACTGAAGCTCTGCCCCCATTAAACGTTCGCTCCCCAGCCCCCTCCCTCCAGGCCCTGGCCCCCACCATTCTTCCCGTCCCTATGAATCTGACGACTCACATAAATGGAATCATACAATATTTATCCCTTTGTGGCTGGTTTATTTCACCCGGCATAATGTCCTCAAGGTTCATCCATGTTGTAGCAGGTGTCAGAATTTCATCTTGAGTTTCCTTTTAACTACTCCTGTGCAAAATGGTGATGATTTCTCACTCTCCAGAAAGAATATCGTAAGAATCAGAGAGAAAATATGTAAAACTATCACAGAATAGGTGCTCCATAAGTGGAAGATATTACTATCTCTACATGTATTACCAGTATAATAAGATGTGGAAAGCGTCTGCAAGCAAAATGGAAAGAGTCTTCGGACAAAAAAAATGTTGCCTGCCATTCCAGTAAACAAGGAATGTTGCTTGCATCAAACCATCAGCCAGGACGGTGCACCCTGAGGGGATTCAGGATGGAGAAAAACAGGACACTGGCCCTAGACAGTTAAGATGCAGATCTAAGGAAGAATTTCGACGAGCCCAGACTCTTGCATCTTCCCATTCATAGAAAAGCGCGAAAATTGTTAACTGCGATGTCTGTGTTTTGTGATTAGCGGTCCTCATTTGATGCTCCACTACATGTTTGATTGTTTCCGGCAAAAACTCCTGTGCATCCCGGCTCCTCCCCGACCTCTTCAGAGAAGTTTCTCAGAGCATCTGAGAGGCTGTCTCCTGGGCCATGGTCCTCAGCAAGCTCCCCGAATAAAGCATAACTCGCAACTTTTAGGTTGTGCGTTTTTCTTTTTCAGTTGACAAGTTGCCTCTGCCTGTTCATCTGGGCTTGTGAGGTTCAGGGGGTCAGTTCAGAGCTTCCCACAGTAACGTGGGATTCTTTGGAGGCAGAGGAGGACTGAGGCCAGACTGTGGTTTGGCGGCCTCGTTCCCTCCAGGAGGTGTGTGTACGGGTAGAGGAGGTGGGAGAGGGTACAAGGAGACCGGGATGTTTCATCCTGGAGTCTGGGGTGGTTTTCCAGCACTGCCGCAAGAAACTCCTCTGGGCCAGCATGGAGATGCAAGGCCCCCAGACCTGGATGCACAAATGCACATGTGCAGACAGTGAGACAGCAGTAAGCTGGGAAGCAGTGGGCCAGGCTTCCCAGGGAATCTCCCAGAACCTGGCCTCCAGGAAGGAGATCTCAGCCATGAAAGGCCACTGCCTGTGGGTGGGCTGCAGGTGCCAGACCAGCAAGTGTGGAGGAAGCAGCAAGGGTGACGGGCAGAGGCTGCAGAGGTGACAGCAGCTAGGAAGCTGGTGTCGGCACGTGGCCCAGGGCGTTTGCTGTGATCCACCTGTTCTGGGATTCTGTTCTGTTCTGGGATTCTACCAGTCCCTGTTGGGTAAACCTATCCAATACTGCCTCAGGGGATGAAGGCCTGGGAAAACCCAGCTACCCAGGAAGCCCAGAGAGCCAGGGATTCAGGCAGCACTGGCTGCACCCCACGCGGGGGCTCTGTCCGTGCTACTATGCCACAGAAGTTTACCTGCAGGGACAGAAGAGACTCTGAAGAAAGAACCAAGGGCAAGAGGGACAAGACGGAGCAATATGAGAAAGCCCTCCTGCCCGGTCTGTCGCGAAAGTATCTCAGAGGAGGAAACCAGGCCCCCGGAGCAAGAACCAGCCGACACGACAAGGGCCAGGCTACATCTCCAAGAACTTGCTGCCATCCAGCCACAGTCTGGAATAAATCTTGTTACGTGATTAAAGATATAAAAGAAGAAATAAAAGATTATGGGACTTCCCTGGCGGTCCAGTGGTTAAGACTCCGTGCTACCACAGCAGGGGTTACGGGTTCGATCCCTGCTCAGGGAACTAAGATCCCGCATGCTGCACGGCATGGCCAAAAAAAAAAAAAAAATTATGGGCGAGGAAAACAAGCAGATGTAGAAAATAAACAAATAGAACTTCTAAAAATTAAAAACATAAATGAAATTTAAAGCAATAAATGTTAGGAAACAGAAGAGACAATTGGAAAGAAAATCAGTGGGCTGGAAATTGGATCTGAGGAAATAGAAGGGACATATGATAGAACACGTGAAAAATAAGATGAGAAAGTCTAACATGTATCTAAAAGAAGTTTCAGAAAGAAAGAAAATAGAAGATGAGGGAAAGAAAATTCACAGCGGCCGTTTTCCAGGACCAAGTGTGTATCTCTCTAGTCATGCCCTTAGATCCAGGAGAGCAGGCACCCTGCCCTGGGCCCTGCTCCTCAGGGAGCCCCGGGGCTGCCAAGTGCCTTCCTCAAGGTTTTCTACACCTCCTCCAAAGGCGAGGACGAGCAGGGCTGGCAGTGTGTAGTCAGGATGCCAAGCGCCTGGAACAAGCCAGGGTGGACCACAGGCCTGGTTCCCCCCTTCAAGGCACTCTCTGGCTCTCTATCTGGCTTATGGGGACATCGAGTCTTCCCCTCTGGGTTGTCCTGGGACATAATTTAATGCCCAAAATGAACACGCAGGCCCAAAGGTGCACTTAAGTGCAAGAACATCGGTATATGGCATTGCAAGACTCAAACAATAGAATCGATCAAACCACGTGCAGCGTAAGGAAGTCAGGAGGCGAATGATTAGTAATTGAGTTGCGAGGCCTCAGGCTTGGGGCCCACACAGGATGCCGGCTGCTGCTGGAATAACCAGCCCCCAGCCCCCGGCTCCAGAGCTGATGCAGCTGGTGGAGGGCAGGAGGGGCGGCTGCAGCCACACCTGCACCCAGTACCGTCCATCAGCGAGCCCGGATATCCGGCCCCTCGGCGGCCCCGGAGGAGCACTGCCAAGCGGGCGGGGGTCAGCAGGCCTTCTCCCTGAGGTTCAGGCCGGGGGACGCGGCCTGGGAGCGGCCCCGAGTCCCCACAGAGACCCACACCCGCCGGCTCAGACCCCAGCACTGGGACGCCACGCACCGAGAGCTGCCGGCCAAGCCTTCTCGGCAAGACTGCTCCAACGCTGGTAGGGAAGAAAAGTTGTTTGTTTGGGGGTTTGGCTGCTTTCCTTTTGCTTTTCTTGTGGCAGAAAAAGGCGGGGAGCAGGCAGAGAGAGCCCGCTGGGGACACTGACCTGTCCGGGTCCCTTCCCCATCACCCGCCCTGTGCCCACCCTGCGGGGACCCAGCGCCCTCTCCTGCTGGGACACCGTGTCGGACTGGGGGCGCCAGCTCGGAGATGGTGACTGAGCCGGCCGGACGCCGGAGGTCCCCCGGATGCCTCTGGTCCTCCCGAGTGTCCTGCACGCGGGGTGCCCGCCCGCCCCGGGAAGCAGCCTGGGTTCGGGCCTCGAGGCAGCGATTAACTCGGCGTTCTTGCAGCTGCTCCGCCCCAGGTGCGCTGCGGGGCTTGATCTGATCCCGGTCCTGTAGCCCGAGGTGGGGGGAAGAATTTCTCCTTTGTTGTGGCTCCTTTGAAGGCCTTGGGCTCGCATTCCTCTGAAGTCCCTCCGAGCACAGCCCGGCTCCCCTGGCCTCCCTTTTCCCTGGCCTCCCTTTCCCCTGGCCTCCCTTTCCCCGACTGCGGGGCTGAAGCTGAGATTCCATCTCGGACGCGGCTGTTTTCTCACCCAAACGAAGGGCCCCCAGAGCGGGGAAGAGGGAGCAGGCCCGCGCAGTAACCACAGCGCCCCTGGCCCCCGTGTTGACAAGCCCGCCTGGGCCTGGCCCGGCTGCGTGGCTTCTGTGACCATGTCCTGGGATCGGGCAGCTTCGAGGCTGTGCCGCCCGAGAGCCCCACATGGCCCTGCTCTCTCGCAGGAGGGCCCACGCTTGGTTTCACCCCCTGTTTGCCGTCAGCATCTTGAAACTCTCAGTACTTGTTTGAACAGGGACCCCTGTGTTCACTCTGGATCGGGCCCCAGTGGGGTAGAAACTTGGGCCCGGCCTGGAGCACGTGCATGTGACTACTTGGGGGTGAGCAGACGCGGGGAGACCGAGGGGGAGGGGGAGGGAGGTGGAATCGGGGTCCTCCCCACGCTCCTCCCCTGCCCCGACCCTCCTGTGTCTCTCATTCTAAGTGTCCGTTGTGCCTGCTGGGACCGGGGCCTAGAAGGGTGCCGGGCAGCCCTGTCCCTGTGAGCCAAGTAACCCCCGCCCTGAGGACAAGGAATGGGCCCCCTGCCTCTGGTTTTACTGTGTCCGACGCATCCCAAATTACGGTGCCTTGAAAACAAAGATGAAGCTTCCTTTGGATTTCCTGGTATAGGCTAATCAGAGAAAAGCAAATGTCTTCTGAAATGTAGCAAAAGCAGTCAGTGATGGCTTTAAATGCCTGGCGTGACCCTCCAGAGACTGAGAATGGGTGGCGTTTGTGATGCTCTGAGGATGGCAGTCCAGGTTATCCCAAGAAAGCCTGACTGGTGACTCCACTCTCTCTGGGGGTGCGTTCATGATCTCCTCAGTCTGGGAGAAGATTGGCCTCAGTATTTACTAACCTGGTCTTTACAAACAAGGGGCCCTGATGACCAGCATGGGGGGCGCAGTGCGGGGAGAAGGAAGGAATGGAAATTGGGGGAACCTCGGAAGACTGGACAAGGGAACCCTAGAATCCTGCCTCTTTCTCCGACCTTACGATGCCTCGGCTCATTCTTTTTTTTTTTTTTTTAATTTTTATTGGAGTATAGTTGATTTACAATGTTATGTTATTTTCAGGTGTACAGCAAAGTGAATCAGTTATACATATACATATCCATTCATTTTTAGATTCTTTTCCCATATAGGCCATTGCAGAGTATGAGTAGAGTTCCCTGTGCTATATGGTAGGTCCTTATTAGTTACCTATTTTATATATAGTGGTGTGTACATGTCAATCCCAATCCCTCCCCACCCCCAGCTCCGGCTCATTCTCATGCAAACATAAAAAGGCTGGAAAAGTAACGCTTTAGGGAACATACAGGATTTTGGAAAATTTAGCCCATTCCATGAAAATCCATGCCATTCTATGAGCCTTGGTCTGGGTGGGGTGGGGTGAGAGGTGTGCCTTGCCAACTCAGACGTATGGAATAAATCTGAGAGTTGGAAAGGACTTATGTGTAATCAAGTCCTGACCATAAATAATCAATATGGGAAAAGTCCTGACTATTTATTTTTTAATTGAAGTATAGTTGAGTTACATTGTTGTGTTAATTTCTGCTGTACAGCAAAGTGATTCAGTTTTTTATATATATATATATATAATTCCTTCTTTTTTTAATATTCTTTTCCATTATGGTTTATCATAGGATACTGAATATAGTTCCTTGTGGTATACAATAGGACCTTGTTGTTTGTCCATTCTTTATAGAGTAGTTTGCATCTGCTAATCCCAAACTCCCAATCCATCCCTCCCCTGACCCCCTCCCCCTTGACAACCACAAGTCTGTTCTCTATGTCCATGAGGCTGTTTCTGTTTTATAGACAGGTTCATTTGTGTCATATTTTAGATTCCACATATAAGCGGTATCATATGGTATTGGTCTTTCTCTTTCTGGCTTACTTCACTTAGTATGATAATCTCTAGTTGCATTCATGCTGCTGCAGATGGCATTATTTCATTCCTTTTTATGGCTGAGTAGTATTCCATTGTATATATGTACCACATCTTCTTTATCCATTCATCTGTCGATGGACATTTAGGTTGCTTCCATGTCTTGGCTATTGTAAATAGTGCTGCTATGAACACAGGGGTGCATGTATCTTATTGAATTATAGTTTCCTCTGATGTATGCCAAGAAGTGGGATTGCTGGATCATGTGGTAATTCTATTTTTAGTTTTCTGAGGAACCTCCATATTGTTTTCCATAGTGGCTGCACCAACTTACATTCCCACCAACAGTGTAGGAGAGTTCCCTTTTCTCCACACCCTCTCCAGCACTTGTTATTTGTAGACTTTTTAAAAATGGCCATTCTGACTGGTGTGAGGTGGTATCTCGTAGTTTTGATTTGCATTTCTCTAATAAAACAATGTTGAGAAACTTTACATGTGCCTATTGGCCATCTGTATTTCTTCTTTGGAGAAATGTCTATTTAGGTCTTCTGCCCATTTTTTTGCTTGGGTTGTTTGTTTTTTTGTTGTTGAGTTGTATGAGCTGTTTGTATATTTTGGAAATTAAGCCCTTGTCAGTCATATCATTTGCAAATATTTTCTCCCATTCTGTACGTTGTCTTTTCATTTTGTTAATGGTTCCTTTGTTGTGCAAAAGCTTGTAAGTTTGATTAGGTCGCATTTGTTTATTTTTATTTTTATTTCTATTGCCTTGGGAGACTGACCTAAGAAAACATTGGTAAAATTTATGTCAGAGAATGGCTTGCCTACATTCGCTTCTAGGAGTTTTATGGTGTCATGTCTTATATTTAAGTCTTTAATCCATTCTGAGTTTATTTTTGTGTATGGTGTGAAGGTGTGTTCTAGCTTCATTGATTTGCATGTGGCTGTCTGACTTTCCCAGCACCACTTGCTGAAGGGACTGTCTTTTCCCCATTGTATGTTCTTGCCTCCTTTGTTGAAGACTAATTGACCGTAGATGTGTGGGTTTATTTCTGGGCTCTCTATTCTGTTCCATTGATCCACGTGTCTGTTTTTGTGCCAGTATCATGTTGTTTTGATTACTGTAGCTTTGTAGTATGGTCTGGAGTCTGGGAGGGTAAAGGAAAGGTCCTGACTATAAACAATTAATATGGGAAAAGTCCTGACTATAAAAAATCAATATGGGAAAAGTGAGACCCAGAGGGGAAAACACTGACTTAGGACCACTTCTGCCATCATGTTATCATCACCATTGACCGTCCACACATTCACTGAACACTTAGTCTGTTTCATGCACTGCATTTGCCACATTTCCTGCGACAGCTGTCCCAGGACGCAGGCAACTGGGGTGTAGTGTTAAGTGTCAGCAGTGTAGGGGTTCAGCTCAAATTGTTCCCTCAGCTGAGATCCCTCCCCGGAGTTGCTGACGGCCAAGACGGTTGATCCTGAAACTATCAGTTTAAGGTGAGATTTGAGAACCGAGGAGGGTGGTTACATGGTTTACATGTAAACCGTCTTCAGAGTCCGAGAGCAGATGCGTGGAGATCAAATAAGTTTCCAGGGTCAAGCACGCCTGTTGTAAACCTGCTCCTTTGTAATTTACAGTGTGCTCCTAAACCAAAATAACTCTGGAGATACTGAGATAAACAGTTACATAGAACAGAAGGAGAGAGTATTATTGAGAACAATGTCCAAAGGGCTGGAATCAAAGCCAGAAGATGTTGATCTAGTCTAAATGTATTAAGGATCCCATTTGACAAGCCTTGGACTTGAGCCCTCCTGATAGAAAAATCTCCATTTTATTTCTAAAGATCATGCAGGAAGAGACTCTCCCTACCAGCACCCGCACTCCCACCCCAGGAAATCTTTCCTTGGCTCCCATCCCATGCCTCAGGATTAACTATGGAGAAACTTTATCTCAAATCTTGTTCTAGTACTAACCCATCTGCATCATGTAAAAGAGATGGGAAACACAGCTAATTTCTGCCCTCGATAGAAGTATGCCTCACCCCAGGAGGAACACTTGGGCCCGAGCGTGAGATCCCAGTCACGCGGTCCTGGTTATTTTATGTCTTCATCAGAGCTCACGTCTCTGTGTCTTCACAGGACTTCCCCGAGGCCCCAGCGGGCAGGGCCTGGAGGCAGGAGGAGGAGGGGTGTCCATGGTAACATCCATCCCTCTGGCATCGCCTTCCTGCCCAGAAGACCCGGGGAGGCAGCTGCCCATTAACCGAAACTCCATGAGCCTCCCAGTTGAGGATGAGAATAGGATGCAAAAAGCAAGGGACGATCATTAAGGGCAGTAAATAAAAGGCGGTCCAGGGTGGAAAAAATGCAAGGATTACCCAAAGGAGGACAAGAATCCCAAACATAGTTATTAATGGCAAGGAGATAAAGTGTTTGGAAACGGCAAACACTGAGCGAGAACTCAGGGGAATGAGAAAAGGCTGACAAATTATATGTGAGCTCGTAACGGGATCCAGGGAAACAACCGCACGGAGCACAGCAGTTGTGAATCGCATAGTTGAGGTATCGTGTCATGGACCAGGGAGGAGGGCCGTCTCCCCGGAGCCCCCGGAGCCCACAGGCCGGCCTGCAGATGGCGGAGATTTAGCTGAGGTGGAGGGGATGGAAAGAGGGCCCTGCAGAGGGCGAGGGGGCAGGGCTGGATGGAGAGAATTCCCAGCAGAGCTGGTCCCCTGCGGACAGGCCAGCCAGGCCCAGCCCCAGGGGATGGGGAGGCCCACAAGGGCGGGGCAAGTCGTCACCCAGTGTGTGCAGACCCGGAGGCCGTGGGACCACTGGCCGAGCAGCTCTTCTAAACATGCTGGGGAACAGGCAACACCACAGCCCGTGGGCCCTTGGGGGGTCTGCAGAGCAGCCGTGGCCGTGGCCCCCTAGGAGCCTTGGGTGAGCTCCTTGAGAAGGGATGGGCATTTTCTCAGCCTCTCCAGGCAGCCCTGCCGACGCCATCAAAGGCTGAACTTGGCAGGGACTGGGTAGCCTGTTCCCACCTCTGTCCACCGAGACCCAGGCCTGGTCTTTCTGTCATTTCTTGGGGTCTATTGTCTGCCCATGTTTCAAGCTGAGAGAAGGGCTGGCAGCAGAGGAGACTGGGGATGACAGAGGGAAGCAGAAGGCAAGAAGGCCCCGCTCAGGGTGGCCACAGGGTGGGCACAGAGGCCAAGGCGGGGTTCAGGGTAGCCTCCAAGGGCATCAGACAGCGGGCTGAGGCCAGGAAACCATCCCTGGGGCCTGGGCCCGCTTTCAGCCACAAGCAGCTGAGAGCCTCATCCACTATGTGATACACGCCTGTCTCCCATGCCTTGTGCAAATGTGTATTGATCCCCTGCACTAGACTCAAAATGCAAAATGACCCATGTGGACCCCGGTAGGGACATGGAATAGGGGGAGATGGACGGGGAAGCAGATGATCACGCTCGGGGTGGTGGGTGCATGAAATGAGACCCCTGGGGTGGGAGTGGCTGCTCAGCCCGCAGTGAAGCCCTTGTGGGGGGGATGCGTGGGCTCCTGCAGACCGAGCAGGGTCTGTCCAGGCAGGGGGAGGGGTGAGGGCAGCTCTGCACAGCTATGGAGTATAAGGTTGAGGCTGGATTCACTCGGCCTGACTTTGAAGCTGTGTGACCTCAGGCAAGCAACTTAACATCTCTGTGCCTCAGTTCCTCATCTATAAATAAGGATGGAAAATGGTACCTACCTCCCAGGGTCGTCCTGAGGATTACACATGTTGGTGTATGTAAAGACCTTAGATGCGTGTCCGGCACAAAGAAAGTGCTCTTTAAACAGGAGCAGCTGTCTTTTGTCATGTGTTGGGAGAACTTGGGGAAATTCAGTGTGATTGGACGGGACAGAGAGACACAAGCTCGAGGGCTGGAAGGGGGCAGACAAGGAGGGCGACGCCCGAGAAGTCACCTCGGGCAGGCACAGGCCTTGGGTCTTTTGGAGGCTGAGATGAGAAATAGCTTTCTACCTCTCATGTTATAGATTTCTAAGTATACTAATTTTTTCAATATATTTAAGATCATTTTCCAATTCCGTGACCTACAAACCTAAAATTAAAACACGCTGCTGTTTTTATATTGCATCATTCAAGAGCTGTACAAAGCTATTGCTTAAACATGTATTTACTTGCGGCCAAAAGAACAAACAAAAATGAATGTCAGAGTTTATTATTTGGCTCAAAAAAAAATGCATCATGCTGGGGCAGCTGAAGGAGAAAAAATGAGTTCTACAAAAATAGGTGACCCCAGATGGTAAGATAAGTAATCAAAGCAAAAATCGTTGGCATTTTAGTGCTTATGAAATCCTTCACCTAAATGCAGTGCAAAAAGGTCCTGCTGCCCTTTTGGGCTCTTGGCCTGGGAGGTGCCGGGCAGAGGTGCTCAGGGCCCAGGAGAGGACTTGGGGTCAGAAAAACCCAGGGAGAAACCTCAGTAAATCTCTTAGGTAAGGAAGAAGACACTGATTTTTAAATTAATTTATAATGCATTCACCTCTGTTTCTTAAAAATATTATATATACAGACCTTCCCCAAAAGCTAAATTTCATCAGGTGAGAGATGGAATGTCGAACTTCTGTGCACTCCGGGCCTCTGTAGGGGGCTCGGCCCCCCTCCTCCCGGCTCTTGAACCAAGGAGCAGGACAGCGGGAGGGGCCGGGTCTCAGTGCGGCCACACGTTAGAGGAGTTGGGCAGTCACTGTTTGTCCTCACCTTCTCCCGTGCGACGCCCTGCCTCAGGCACGGACCCGGGTGGGCCTCGCCGCCTCTCTCACTTCTGGGCTCTCAAACACACATGAGCCCTCATAACCTTTGTCCTCCAGTGAGCTAACCCTGACCCTAACCCTAACCCTAACCCTAACATTAGCCCCAGCCCTACACCGAGCCCTAGCCCTGCACCTAACCCTAGCCCTAGCTCTAACCGTAACCCTAACCCCAACATTAGCCCTAGCCCCAGCCCTGGCCCCATCAGGCCTCAGGCCCCAGCCACACGCCTGGTTTCCAGAGGGCTTCGCAGCCCAGCACGCAGTAATGTGCTACTTTGGTTACTTGGCCATCGTATTTGGGCAGAGGCCTCCTTCCCAGCATTCCTGCCCAGAGACGGCTGGGACGAAGCCAGCTGCAGTGTTCCTGTGGCCGTGGCCATAACGGCCTCTAATACCAGCAGAACCACCCAAACTGAAGCACCTGGGTCCCCGATCACCACTGGCCCCGCCTCCATCACCTAAGTGCTATGATGGGCAGGCGAGAGGGACACGGGGGGGTCTGGAAAACCGGACTCCTCTGCCCCACGTTGTCACCGGCGTCGGCCTCAGCTAGCCGCACCGACCCGAAGACCCTGCCGTGCTCTGACGACGCCCACCCGCCAGGCCCTCACAGCCTCGGAGCCAAACCACGAGCCCCGTGGGAGCGGCGGCTGTGACCGAGCTGGACGAGCATTTGGAACACAGTGGGCGTCACCAGGGCCTGGGGGGGGATGGAGGGTGAGGGGCACAGGCCAGGACGGCCACGTGTCCCGGCGGTTAACAAACAAGAAGCGGGACCGGCTCCACGGATGCCCACAGGGCCCGACCTCCCTCCGGCCTCTCCTGGGCCACTTAACACGCAGCCTTCATAAAAACCGTGAGCTACCTTATCAGGGATGCTTGGAGATTCTCGAGGCCTCTTAAAGTGCTGAGGTCTGGAGCACTGACTCCAGAAGCCGGGAGGGGTCTGAGCGACTAATCACCAGGTCGCTGATTTCCAGGCAAAATCCTGGGTGTCCGGACACCTTCAAGGTGGGATGACAGCTGAGAAGGATCCCTCCTTTGATGGCAGCAGCCGAAACGTAAAGAGTTAAAAAGATGCTCCAAGGTCAGGAAATTCTACCCTGGATTTCGACAGCAGCTCCCCCGCCCACACTTTCCCACTAACCATCTGAGGGCGGCCAGAAGGTCCTGCCAGAGGCCACTTGAAAGAGAGCGGTTTGCTCTGCGCTCCTAGAACTGCAAGTCTGCAAGTCCAGAGTCTTTGATAAACATTTGGCTACAGACTCCCGCTCAGCAATCCCCGCTCCCCCCGGCCCAGATGAAGCGCAGGGCCCGGGTCTCCTGGGGAGGAAGGAGCCTCTCGTTTCCCCCCTGGCCTCGATGTGGGCCAGCGGCACGCGTGGCCAGAGCCCTGGCCGTGAGACCCGGAGGACTGAAGGTTCCTCCCAGCACACACGTCCAGCAGGGCCTTGCACCAGGCGCCGTGCCAGGAACTGGTCATCGGTCGCCCACTCTTTCTGGAGGCCTGTCATGCCTGGTGCTGCTCTCCGTGCTGGGGACACACACAGATGAAAACAGTGCTTTGCCACCAAGGGGCTTAGTGGAAAGTGAAGGGCTGTTATCAAGTCACAGACAGACAGACAAGGTAGATGATGTTTGGTACTGAGGGGGAGACGGGACAGGACACGGGGCGGAGGAGAGGGAGCGCCGGGTGTGCAGCAGCCGCAGGGATGCTGGGCCTCCGGTTGGGAGGAAGCAGTCAGCGGGGACCTGTGGGCAGAAGGGAAGCCAGTGTGGGTCCCAAGACAGGCTATGGTTGAAGCCCCGGGAATCGGGCTGAGACGCCGAGAGGAAGGGCTCCTGGGGGTGTGTGGAGAGTGGGACCTGCGGAGGCGGGGTCACGGACTCGGACCTGACGCTCCCCTGGCTTCGGGGACCCACAGCGGGCCCCCAGTGGACGTGATTTAGGGGTGAAGGAGGCTCACAGACAGAGAGGACGTGATTCAGGAGGGGCTGCCCATCCCCCGAGCCGAGCTGGAGCCCACACCCAGGCCTCCATGACACTGACACCCAAGGGGGCCACTCGAACACCGGACACGACCCTGACTCACACAGACCCCACTGTGACGTAACCCGCCGGGGCCTGGCTGGACCTGCAGTGAGCGGCGTCGGGTGGAAGCAAGTCGGGAAGCGAGGAGGACAGAAGCCCATCGTGCAGGGCGAAGGGTGAGAGGTGGCAGTCGTGGGCCGGTGGTTGCCTGGCAACCAGGATGCAGCCCTGCTCTGTAGCCAACTCCCCCGCTGTCAACACTCCCATCGGGCCGGTTTCTAGTTACCCAGGGGAAGCCACCGAACAAGGAGTTGGGAAGAGATGTGCACAACTGGCTCTTTGGAGCTGTTCCTACCAATGCCAGCTCGCCGCTGGTGGGGACCAGGGCCTGGAGAGTGCAGAGGTGAAGGGCGTGGACTCTAAAGCCAGGCAGACTGGGTTCAGATCACAGCTCTGGTGTTGATTAGCTGTGTGATCTTAGACAAGTAACCTAACCTCTCTGTGCTTCAGCTTATCCCCTTGTAAAATGGGGATAACAGTAGTAGCTACCTGAGGATTGTTATAAGGATTGAGTGAGTTTATATTTATAAACACCTAGCATGTAGTAAATATTTAAATGTTTTCCAAATAAAATATGGAAAAAGAGGTCTGAGTTCCTGTTGTGAATGTTTCTACGTCCAAGGACCAGTTCACAAACAGGTGCTCACGTACCGCAAAGAATGTTAGACAATAGTTAAGTGTGGAAGGAAATAGTTTATTGTTTGCTTTTTAAAATATAGTTAGTAGTTAACAGAGTTTAGTGCCTTAATATAGACCTCTACAGCCTTCAAAGAGTCAGGCTCATCTCTACCGCAGGGCCTTTGCATGTGCTGTTCCCTTGGCTCTTCCCCCAGACACCCCACAGCTCTTTCACTGTCCTAGGTTTTTTTTCTCTCTCTCTTTTTTTTTCCTCTCTCTCTTTTCACTGTCCTGTTTTAAGTCACTTTCCCAGTGAGGCTGCCTCTGACCGCCCAATTTTCCATTGCATGCCTCCCCCAGATTCCATATTCCCTTCCCTATTTTCCCATAGATGTTGTTACCTTTTAACCTACTACTTATTTTATTTTCCATCATTCCCTGCTAGGATGTAAGTGCCATGACAGCAGAGAGTTTTCACTGTTTTGTTCAACACTGTATTCCTAGTGCCTAAAAAGTACCAAATGCACAGCAGGTGCTTAGTAAGTATTTGTGAAATGAATAGAGGAATACGTATGTCTCTTTGGGCTCAGCTACATTCTCAGACTGATTAACTTCATAATAATCATGCCAACTTGCACTAAACCTTCAGCTGTGAAGTTTAGTAAGTCTGGGTTTTAACTCAAATATCAAGGTGGTTTGATAAGATTCATCAATAAGGTTGTTATTGTATGATGTGCCCTTTGCTTCAACTCAGATAACCCTCCATCTGTGTTTAGTTACGTCTTTGAACATTTATCTTATGGACTTTTCTTCGTGCTTATCCCTGCAACTGGATCTGGACATGAATGACTGTGTACCAGTGTTTCAGGCACTGAGGAAGCAGATTTTTCTCTGACCCATCAAGGTAGTTTCAAAACCCTAGTTTTCCAGACAAAGAGCCTGACTCTATCCAAGGGGGCACAGCTAGTAAATGGCTGGTTCAGGGATTTGTCCAGATCTACCCAGCTCTGAACCTGTGTTTTGCTGCTTTGTCATGTTACCTCCAAGTGCAAGTTCTAGCTTACTCTAGTTTGCTTCTTGGTTTTTACTTTCTTTTCTTCCACAATAAAGTTAAGTTGATATAGTCAAAACCCAGTGTGGTTTTCCTCCCAGAAATGATATGTTTAGGTATCCACCTAAGTAAGTTAATTAGATAAATGTCACATTCCTCTTTTCTCCCATTATTCATAGGCCTCAAGGTCTTTTGGTCCTAGTGTTTTTTAATTTATCTATTTCCCTTGATAATTAGTTTATCTCTATCATTGTAAGTGTAAGTGTGTGCAAGGCATACCTAGCAGGCAGGTGTGCAGTGATCAGCAACAGCCAAATTCTCACAGCCTTTCATCTACAGGTGAAGGAAATTGTCCCTCACGTTCACTCATTCATTCGTTTGGTCATTCAATCCTTTGTTAATTTGTTCGTTCATTCATTCACTCATTCGTTCGTTCATTCATTCTACAAAGTTCTATTGAATGCCAGCTGTGTGCCAGACATTGTGTTAAATATGAAAGTTACAAAGACACGATCCTTAGCCTCAGAAGTGTTCTACACAGTAGGTGGATGTGTAAAGAATTTAATAGCATATCATAAAATTTCTGCAGATTCTCCAAACCAGCAAATTAATAACAAGTGATAATTATTGTACTTGCCATTTAGGTAACAGAGCTTTTCTGCAGCAGAGTCCTCAGGAAATCAGGGCCCCTGCCTCTGGGATACCAGGAAGGCTCACACACACACACACACCACACTCCACACTCCACATACATATCCCCGCATACCACACACACACACACACACAATCTGAGCAGTAATAGAAATCAAGTCAGGATTCCTTTTAATCTATCAAGTGAATGATGTGCACGGCTCCTTTCTGTTAACACATTCTTAAGACATTTACAGTGTCTATAAAGCACTCTGGTCTCACCATCAGATTTAGATGTAAACTCCCATGAAGTCCTTCAGTAACAACTGTGACTAATTCAGAATCATTTAAACTCATTCATGACTTCTGGGAAAGTCAGCTCACACTCTCTGTGGTACATTTCAGATGCTTTTTCAAGATTTTCATAACGTAACAATGGCCAGATTTTAAAACCAGGCCCTGACTTGGAAGTGTACCAGCTGCTTGAAATTTCAGAAACTCATCCTGAGGTCTTGTCCTGGGGCATCTGGGCACCATCGATGCCGTCAGCTAGAGACCCACGTCACCAGCTCGGTGCTGGGCGGGAGGCTCCTAACAACCCAGGAGGTCCAGGAACCCCTGAAAAATGGCAGCAGGTG
The DNA here is from genome assembly GCF_028564815.1 of Eubalaena glacialis. NCBI lineage: Eukaryota > Metazoa > Chordata > Mammalia > Artiodactyla > Balaenidae > Eubalaena > Eubalaena glacialis. The sequence goes on along the minus strand of NC_083731.1, from coordinate 87,816,440 downwards.
GGGGGCATGTTTTGCAAAGTCCAGGCAGGTACAGGCTGTGGGGCTAGGCTTCCTCTCGTCTTATTCCTTCTTCTCTCACCAGAACATCCAGGGGCCACTGTCACCGCCACCAGCTTGGCTGCAAAGGGGCCCGAACACTCCCTCTTGAGCTTTCATTGCGGAAGCCACCTCTCCTGTCCTTGAGGAGCCCACAGGGTTGTTTAGGGTGTTTTTCTTTGTAGAGTTACCTAGAAACTACAGGAAATTAGAAAGCGATAATAACAGGGTTTAGCATGGGGCTGGAATGACGTTTCACAAAGATATTCTGGCCCGAAATTCATCTTACTGCATTCAGAGCTGGAAGAATCTTCCAACACGTTTTAGACATTTTCAAGTCTGATTTCCAGGTATGGAAATGCCATTGGTCCCCTGGGATTTTGCATGGCCCAGGGCACCACCCCACCCCCGACGTGGCCTCTGCTGTGTGAAACCCCCATTTCCTGTGCAAGGAACTTGACTCCACCCAAGGGGCACAGCTAGTAAACGGCTGGTCCAGGGATTTGCCCAGATCCATCAAATTTGGAGCCTGTTTTGTCGCTCTTACCATGTTGCCTCCAAGTACAAGCTCTAGCTTACCTTAGTTTGCTTCTTGGTTTCACTTTTTCTTCCACAATAAAGTGGAAGAATAAATGTGTCTCTGTTTGGCTCTGTGACCTGCCCTCCCCCTCAGCCAGTCCTCTCGAGTCTCACGGGCGCATCCAACACCCAGTCAAGCTGGTTGTCAGGCCGGTTCGGCCCCTCAGAGGTAGCTCGTGTCTGGTCTGGAGGTGGCATAAGTCTCAGACCTTCCACCTCATCTGACGCCTTCAGCTTCCGGAAGCCGACTCGGTCCTTCCCCCCTAAAGCAAATCTCCAGTCCTCTGGTTGAACCCTTGGTGGCGGCTAAGTTACGACATCCTCTGTGACTCTCACATCGCCCCCGGGGGAGAGAAGGCACCTGCCTTGTTCTGAGCTTTTGGCAAAGGACCTCGTCCTCCGGCTCCGACCGCAAGCTCCTCTCCCCACCCCCCAGCCCCGTTCTTTTTGTGTCGCGGGTCCCTTTGGGAATTTGAAGCTGCTCTCATCTCAGGCAAATGCACATCCACACAAAGCGCCGCGTACACATCTAGGCGCTCCACGAACCCTACGAAGCCCAGCCACACAGTTAACCTGCATCACATGTCTGCAAACTGGTCTCCTTTAATGGAACAATTTTCATGTGAGGTTGTAGGTGAGACACAAAGAAATCATTCCTTTGCTGAATCAATCGCTTGTGAGTAACCATGATGAGTCAGGTACTTTTCTCGATGCTGGGGATTCGACAGGGACCCGGACAGATGAGACCTCTGCATTAGAGAGCTTTCATTTTAGAGCAGAGACGAGAGGCAAGAAGTCAAATAAATCACATGGTGATCTCAGCCCCTGATAAATGAACGTAAAGGTGTAACCGGTGGTGCCGGGAGACGTGGCACTGCTCCTACAGACGCAGGCGGTGAAGGGGCTCCCGGGCGACGGCATTTGAGCGGAGACCTCAAGGGTGCCCGGCCGTCCAGGCCGAGGGAACAGCCAGCGCGGGCGGGAGAGAAAGGGCCGCAGGGAGGCGCGGCTCACTCCCGGCGTGTGGGACCCCTGGGCGAGGCCAGGCCCTGCTCCGCGCGCCCACGCGAGCAGGGAGGTGCCCCCCGGTCTTCGGCTCCGCCCCTTGGAGGCGGGGCAGCATCTCGGCTCCCGCGGCGCCGCCTGCCGGGACCCTGTGGATGGTTGGTGCCGTCAGCGCCTGTTGGGAGAGACCGGCCGGCGCCCCCGAGGCCCAGGCCTCGGCCGGGTCGGTGTCGGGGTCACGTCTGACCAGCCTGAGGTCGACTCGCACGAACGCCAGGCAGAGAGCGCCGTCCTCAGGGGGCCCCGAAGGATGCGCGGCTTAGTGGGTGATTCCTTACAGGTGTGGGTTGAAGTGTTTTGAATATGTACTCGCGCCACGTGGTGAATTTTTTAACCCAAGTTTGTTCACTATGTAAACGATGAAACGTGTAAGCAGGTAAACGTCTGGTGCCGTTTGTGGCAGAGATTCCCCAGGGACAGAGTGGTGGACCCGGGCCCGCGGCATTCATGACGATCCTGCCTGTGGCCAGCATCACACACACAGAGACACAGACACACACACACACACACACACGGACGGACGGACAGAGCGCACTGCTCAGGCAGCACCAGACGGCGTCAAGCGCTCAGTGAGCCCCAGTCACGAGCCCCAGGCCGGTCACCTCCCGCTCTGCCCCCTCCACGCAGAGGCCGGCCCGCGCCGGAGCTGCTCTGACCTTCCATCCGCCTTTGGGCTGTTCGCCACTGGGCTTTAGAAGGGACCTTTGTCGGTTTCCTGTCTGCTTTTCGTCGCTAACTTCCAGAAGGAAACAAAGGGGACGAAGACTCAGCCAAGCAGCTCCCAGAGAGAGGCGGGCCCAGAACAGTGAACGAGGCCGGGTCGGGCACGCCTCCTGCTGCCGGGCCCCGTGGGCTGCTGGCGGTGGAATCCGAGACCTCTTCTAAGGCGTCTGTCTGAAGACAAAGGCGAGTCAGAGGTGGGGAACCAAAGACAAACCGAGGGCAGCGAGGACGGTGGGCCCTCCCCTTGCCTGGTGAGGGTGGGGAAGGGGACGGGACGAGCTGACCTGACGAGACTCCACACAGGTGCGGGGCACACCCTGAAGGACCCTGAGAAAGCCCCCAGCGTGAGGGACGCGGGGCACGGAGAGCCCGGCGATGGGCTGACGAGCCAACCGCCAGGTGCTAGAAATCCTGGTGGCCCGGGAGGGTTGCTAGGTGGTGTTCTGGGCAGAAGTCCCCAGAATGCCCAAACCACCCTGTAAGTTACCGCTCCTCCCTGCGTGGCCCCAGGGAGACAGAGATACATAAACACAAAGATGGGAGGGAAAAGGGCGGCAGCTTTCAGACGTGTCTACCCCACCCTAGTCCCAGGGGCTCTAAGGTGATTCCACAATGGTTACAATTTATTCACTGCCCACCACGGGCCAAGCAATGTCCACACGACTCTCATCCAAAAGGTAGGGGCTATTTAGTCCCATTTTATGATAAGGACGTTTAGGCTTATCTTGCCCCACCAGAACTACTAAGAAATTGTATTTTCTAATGGAAGGCTCCCTTAGACTGCTCAAAATTGAAATAACACTGAGGTGCAGACATTTTGCCATCAGATTCACAAAGATCAACAAGGAAGGACTGACCCAGGGTGGGTGTGTGTTAAGGAAACATGTTCTCACATACTGCTAGTGGCAACGTCCAGTAACACAAACCTTCCAGAGGGAAACGTGGCATCGAAAGCTTTAAACACGCTAACATCATTTGGTCCAGGATTCCACTCCCAGGACTTTATCTTGAGGAAATTACCATAAACATGGACAAAGATTAATTACAAAGGTATTTAATGTTTATGTTGTCTGGAAACAACCTAAACATACAATAGAGGGTTGGCTCAATGAGTAATGGGACCTTCGTATGTTAGAGGGGATGCCTCCATCCCAGCTGCTGGTTTTGTAGGCTTCTCCTCAATCCTCCTGGCTTCTCTCCCCACCCCGTCCTCTTACCCAGAGAGGGTTGGGAGTTGCAGCTGCTGGTGAGTTACGAGCAGCAGGTGGGGGTGAGCAAAGGCCCTCTGCATGGAGAATTTGTCCCCTTTCTCCATCCCCCTGCCCTTGGGCCAATGGGACGCCGGGGGCCTGGTGAGTTGTCTGCTCTGCGCTTTCCCTGGGGTGGGTTCTTGCAAGGTCTGAGCAGAGACTTGCTTCCCCTGGGCTCCTCCAGGCAATGAACACGCTGGCCCAGCTTGTTTCTCGTTCTGGGCTCTGCCTTCCATTTAGCCTTAATTAGGAATAGGGTGATATTCTGGTTCTCCACCAGCTGTCTTATCTCTCGATTGATTTGGGTAGGGAAGATGGGGGCTACTCACTGGTTTCTCTCAAAGACCCTCAAAAACATTCGGTAGAATACGACGTCGCCATGAAAACTGGTCCTGAGACATACTTATGATTAAAATGGTTATATTTTTACAGCAAAAGAGTCAGTTACAAAACTATGTAATAGCTGAGAAAAATGGGGAGATACCCACAGATTGTAGTTATTTTCTTCTTTCTTATTCTGCATTCTCTAAGTTTTTTAAAATAAGTCTTTAAAAATAAGAAAATCTATATTTAACACCTTACTCCGCTTGAACAATCCGCTCTGAAGCCCTTCTCCGGATCTTCCTGGCTCCCCGGCCTCAGCACGCCTTCCTCTGAGGCCCCGCACACCCGCGCTTGGACAGGTTATTACGTCACTATGGAAGCGTTTATGCAGATACTTCTTTTCCGCTAGGTTGCAAGCTCCTTGGGGGCAGGGACCTTATCTTTTCCATCTCTGTGACCACAGTCACCAGCAGGCACTGGCTGGTAATTGGTGCTCGCTCAGCTGACGTCTGTCCCGAGTACCTGAGCAGGAGAAGGTTCCTGTATCTAAAGGGTGGTGACAGAGGAAATGGCGAGCAGGTGGCTCTTCTTCAGGACAGGACGGAAGAAAGGGAGGGGGGCTGGAAATAGCTCTAGGGAAGGCTGGCCTCCTCTTTTGCAGACGGTAAAACCATAAAGCCTGTCACCCACGCGGGGCAGTCTGGGCGTGCCTCTGCCTGAAGGCGTAGGGGGGGTGGCGGCCCGGTGAACACGGGAGTCCCTCCCCAGCTACGATTCCAAGGTGAGGCAAGGGAGACCTTTCCTGCTCATCTCACGGCGCAGCCCCACACTTCGGCCGGTGGGTGCCACCCCTTGCACACTGTGGGCAAGCGTCTCCGGGTGGAATCAGCAACCTATGACCCCACCGCTCCCGGGCTCTAGGGGGCTAAGCGTCGTGGTCTCAGGGCTGAAGAAGAGCAGCCGAAGCTGGACACTGTCCATCCCGGCAGAGCCTGGCTTCCCCTGTGCGGCACTTTGTATCACCTGGTCTGCCCAGCAAAGCCGCCCAGCGGGGCCCCTCCACCAGGGCAGTGAGCACCGACCGCTTCCTGCCCGGCATCCAGTCTGCTAACATCACCCACGGTGACCTTTTCTCTCTGCGCGGCCGCTCTGGTCTCGCTCACTCCACGTGTTTCAGATACCCTGCAGCTTCTGCCTCGGGGCGGGGGGTGGGGGGGGAGGGGACACGTGGCCCAGACCTCGCGAGATCCTCACGCGGCCACCGGTGAGCTCGGCACCTCTCCGAGGCAGTGCTTGGCTGAGCGGCGAGCACGTGACCGGGGCTGGTCCAATCGAATCCACCCAGGCGTGGCTCGCGTGGTCCAGCTGGCGCGCATGCTCCGTCCTTCCGGCTGAACCTGGGTTGACACCTGCGGCTGCGGCTGAGTCGGTGGTATGGGGCCGCCCAGGAGCGAGGACGCAGGACGGAGACAGTTGTTTCGGAAAGAGTAGAATTTGGAGGTTGGTAATGACCTTTTATTGGCTTCTTTGATTTTGGGCAAATGTAAACTCTGTAAGCTTATCCTTGGTTAGTAGTGGTAATTATCGTGAAGCGCTGTGTGAGGATCAGATAAACCAGTGTGCATGTGTGAAAAGCCTCTTTCTTTTAACATTAGCAGTGATTGTAACGTTGGGAGAAGGAAAACCTCGCGAGGAATTGAGCCCAGGAGATCGTTTCTTTCCCCAGCCGCGCTAGGGCCTGATTCATAGCAGGACACTGGGTGTGAATTGATCTCTATTAAATGAATGAATATGAAATTGCAAAAGAACAGTGTTTTCTCTGAAGATCATTGCATGCGGATGTCATGTGGTGGTTCTTGGTTTGCATGGGGCTGTGGAAATGTGCTGTTGTCTTCTTCAAGAGACTCTGTCGTGGGGATTCAGCTGACTGGCAGCCCCTGACGCTATGTTACTGAACCAAACTTGGGTCCCTTTGCCCAGCGTGGTAAAGCCAGTCTATGACACCTGTTTGCGGTGAAGGAAAGGGCAGCCTTTCTGGCAAGGCAAGCAAGGAAAGGTTTTTAGACAGGGTGAGGGAGAGGGGTAGGGGGGTGCGTGATCAGCTGGTGCACATTCTTGTGATTGGCTGGTGGTGAGGTAATCAGGAGTCAACAGCATCAACCTGGTTCCAGCCCATCTGGGACCTACTTGCTGGTGGTCAAGCAGCAGTTAACTTCTTCCACCTGATGGGGGTTTCAGTATCTGTAGAACGACTCAAGGATGGCTCAGAATATTATCTACAGCCCTGAAGAAGGAACTAAAGGTCTTTGACTTTGTTTAATGGCTAAACTATTATTGTTTGGAATTGCTTGACTGTGTTCCTTTGTTTCTGCATTTTCTCACTTCTCTGATTAAATTTGCTCTTTGGAACCCAGGGAAGACCTAGGAGGCTAAAGTTTTTCTACAGACAAGAAGGCATTTGGCGGACATGGGGGAGAGGGGTCTGTCCCAGGAAGGCCCCATAGGGTCCTTCTCAGTTACAAGCTCCCCTTTTCTTTGATACTCCTCAGTCTTGAAGGGGAGCAGGTGTGGAACAAGGAAGGGAATAAAGTTTTGGATAGAGAGGTTAATCACAAACTCGGCAGAGTAACTTCGTTTTAGGGGGACTCAGTTTCAGCTGAGCTTTGAGGTCCACCGCTGTGTTATTGGGCCATGTTTCCCCTGGGCTTCTCCAATCAGTGATTGAGCATGGACCATTTCTTTTTAAATTTTGAACAATTTAATAGAGGTATAATTCACGTACCACAAAATTCAGTCATTTCGCGTGTATAATTCAATGGTTTTTAGTACATTCACAGATTTATGCAACCATCACCACTAATTCTAGAACATTCTCATCTTCCCTAAAAGCAACTCCAAACCTATTAGCACTCACTCTCCATTTCCTCCACACCTAGCCCCAGGCAACCACTAATCTACTTTCTGTCTCTATAGAATTACCTATTCTGGACATTTTATATGATTGGAATCACACAGTTTGTGGTCTTTCTTTCACTTGGCATTACATTTTCAAGGTTCATTTGTGTTGTAGCATGTGACAATACTTTGTTTCCTTTTACTGCTAAATAATATTCCACTGTATGGATATACCACTTACCAGTTGATGAACCGTGGGTTGGTTCCACTTTTTGGCTCTTATGAATAAAGTTTCTGTGAACATTCATGTACAAATTTTGGGGTGGACATATTTCACATATATATATGAATGGGTTATATTCATATAAATACCAAATATATTTGATATACTCAATATATTCACATTTCATTTTCTTGGGTATATACCTAGGAGTGGAATTTCCGAGTCATATAATAACTCCATGTTTAACTTTTTGAGTAACTACCAAACTGTTTTCTAAAGCAGTTTTACCATTTACATTCCCATTAGTAATATATGAGGGTTCCAGTTTCTCCACGTCCTCACCAACACTTGTTACTGTCTTTTTTATTGTAGCCATCCTATTGGATGTGAAATGGTATGTTATTGCAGTTTTGATTTGCATTTCCCTGGTGGTTAACTATTTTGAGCATTTTTCACGTGCTTATTTGTATACCTATTTGTATGGCTATTTGTATATCTTCTTTGGAAAAATGTCTATTCAGATCCTTTGCCCATTTTTAATTGGGTTGTCTTTTTATTATTGAATCATAAAATTTCTTTATATATCTGGATACAAGCCCCTTATCAGAGATAGGATTTGCAAATATTTTCTCCCATTCTGTGGATTGTCTCTTCACTTTCTTGTTGGTTTAATTTATAGCAAAATTGAAAAGTTTAAAATTCTGATGCAGTCCAGTTTATTCCTTTCTTTTGTCTCTTGTGCTTTTGGTGTCATATCTAAGAAGCCATTACCTAACCCAAAGTCATAAAAATGTATAGTTATGTTTATAGTTTGAGCGCTTACATTTAGGACTATCATCCATTTTGAGTACATTTTCGTATATGGTGTGAAGTAGAGGTCCAATTTCATTCTTTTGTGTGTGGATATCCAGCTGTTCTGATTTGTTGAAAAGACTATTCTTTCCCCCATTGAATTGTTTTAGCACCCTTGTCAAAAACCGATTGGCCGTAAATGCAGAGCTTTATTTCTGGACTCTCAATTCTATTCTGTCAATCTATATATCTGTCCCTATGCCAGTACTACACTGTCTTGATTACTGTAGCTTTGTAGTAAGTTTTGAAATTGGGAAGTGTGAGTCCTCCTACTTTGTCTTTTTCAAGATCGTTTTGGTTATTGGGAGTCCATTTCCATATGAATGCTGGGTAATTTCTGTGGGGTGCAGAGCCCATCTAATGGGCAGTTTTAACTTGGGGACTCCACATTGGCCTGCCTGAAACTTTCTCAGAGCTGTGCTGAGACTCTTCTTGCCTGATATTCCTTCACCCCTCTCCTTTCACAGGGGTCAGACAAACCTGCATCAGTGTCTAAAGGTACTTCCTGCCTCCTTCTGCTACCTCCTGTTTATCCTTTACAGGCATTTCCTCCAGTGCATCTCCTGTCTCAACATCTACTCCTCAAAGAAGCTGAACTGACTCAAGTCCTAAGCTTGGAGTTTCTAAATCCCATTCCAAACCCTTTCGATATACAGTACTTGGAAATACATCAATCAATTAGGGAAGGGAAATGTCAAGTTCTAGAAAACACCCCTTCTTTTAAGAGATAGGGGCCCAGGACCCTTTTCATAAGGAGAGTAAGCAGGTACAGCTCTGAATGTCCCACCTGTAGCCCTTCAATGGTGAGAGTTGAAGTGGCCAGTTTTTCAGTATATGAAGATGAAATATTTTAGGGCTGTTTTTCACTTGATCACCCATGACCACGTGGCATGACAATTTTTTCCCTTGTGGTTTAACCCAGTTTGATTCTAGAATTATGTTATTTGCAGCCAAAGCATCCTAACTATTGCTGAATGTCCATGGGTGGCTTGAAGACATTCTAGCAGTATCTTTATAAGAAATCATCCATTTTATTCAAGGTAGTTCAAGTTTGCCTTCTATCATTTGCAATCAAGTGAGTAAACAAAGTGTTCATGTTTCTAAAAATCGTGTAGGAAGAAGATAAATTGACAGTTAGTTTGCATAGCAAGAGAAAATCAATCTTCATTCTAACTTTCTCTATGTGACAATATTTCATCTATTTCTGAAGGTGTTAAAACTAAATAAAAAGTGGTTATGTACCTTGAAAAGGGAGAATTATGAGCATTAATATGTACTAGGTACTTTCAGGAAGTTATAATTTCATAACAAAATGGAATTGTTTCATCATATACAGAAACAATCACACTTCCAGTCAAACACTATGTTTTGGAGCTTGTTACCCACAGAGTAGAGAAAGGAAGTAAACATATCTAACACTTTCAGGAAGAAAATTGTTATGGCAAAAGATCATTTAGCAAGAATTTGCTGATCATCAGTGAAGCTTTGATAAAGATGCAGCCAGCTGGGCTGCCATATACAAGGCACTCTATTATTTACTGAATAAATAAAGATGAAAGGGTACATATCTGGCTTCACAGTGTAGTGAGGAGATAAATATTGATAAAGTATAATTATAGATTTATTTTTTGAACAGCTTTATTAAGATATAATTCACATACCATAAAATTTACCCATTTGAAGTATATAATTCAGTGTTTTTTTGGCATATTGCATAATTATTTAACTTTTTTTTGAATTTTATTTTATTTATTTTTTTATACAGCAGGTTCTTATTAATTATCCATTTTATACATATTAGTGTATACATGTCAATCCCAATCTCCCAGTTCATCCCACCACCACCACCACCCCCCGCCACTTTCCCCCCTTGGTGTCCATACGTTTGTTCTCTACATCTGTGTCTCTATTTCTGCCCTGCAAACCGGTTCATCTGTACCATTTTCTAGGTTCCATATATGCGTTAATATAGGATATTTGTTTTTCTCGTTCTTTTTTTTTTTAATTTTACAAATTTATTTATTTATTTATTTTTGGCTGCGTTGGGTCTTCGTTGCTGCGCGCAGGCTTTCTCTAGTTGTGGCGAGAAGGGGCTACTCTTCGTTGCGGTGCGCGGGCTTCTCATTGTGGTGGCTTCTCTTGTTGCGGAGCACGGGCTCTAGGCGCACAGGCTTCAGTCGTGGCACGCGGGCTCAGCAGTTTTGGCTTGCGGGCTCTAGAGCGCAGGCTCAGTAGCTGTGGCGCACAGGCTTAGTTGCTCCGCGGCACGTGGGATCTTCCCGGACCAGGGCTCGAACCCGTGTCCCCTGCATTGGCAGGCGGATTCTCAACCACCGTGCCACCAGGGAAGTCCTGTTTCTCTCTTTCTGATGTACTTCACTCTGTAGGACAGTCTCTAGATCCATCCACCTCTACAAATGACTCAATTTTGTTCCTTTTTATGGCTGAGTAATATTCCATTGTATGTATGTACCACATCTTCTTTATCCATTCGTCTGTCAATGGGCATTTAGGTTGCTTCCATGTCCTGGCTATTGTAAATAGTGCTGCAATGAACGTTGGGGTGCATGTGTCTTTTTGAATTATGGTTTTCTCAGCATATATGCCCAGTAGTGGGATTGCTGGGTCATATGGACATCTATTTTTAGTTTCTTAAGGAACCTCCATACTGTTCTCCATAGTGGCTATATCAATTTACATTCCCACCAACAGTGCAAGAGGCTTCCCTTTTCTCCACACCCTCTCCAGCATTTGTTGTTTGTAGATTTTCTGATGATGCCCATTCTAACTGGTGTGAGGTGATACCTCATTGTAGTTTTGATTTGCATTCCTCTAATAATTAGTGATGTTGAGCAGCTTTTCATGTGCTTCTTGGCCATCTGTATGTCTTCTTTGGAGAAATGTCTGTTTAGGTCTTCTGCCCATTTTTGGATTGGGTTGTTTCTTTTTTTTAATATTGAGCTGCATGAGTTGTTTATATATTTTGGAGATGAATGCTTTGTCCATTGATTTCGTTTGCAAATATTTTCTCCCATTCTGAGCGTTGTCCTTTCGTCTTGTTTGTAATTTCCTTTGCTGTGCAAAAGCTTTTAAGTTTCATTAGGTCCCACTTATTTATTTTTGTCTTTATTTCCATTACTCAAGGAGGTGGATCAAAAAGATCTTCCTGTGATTTATGTCAAACAGTGTTATTCCTATGTTTTCCTCTAAGAGTTTTACAGTGTCCAGTCTTACATTTAGGTCTCTAATCCATTTTGAGTTTATTTTTGTGTATGGTGTTAGGGAGTGTTCTAATTTCATTCTTTTACATGTAGCTGTACAGTTTTCCCAGCACCACTTATTGAAAAGACTGTCTTTTCTCCATTGTATATCCTTGCCTCCTTTGTCATAGATTAGTTGACCATAGGTGCATGGGTTTCTCTCTGGGCTTTCTGTCCTTTTCCATTGATTTATATTTCTGTTTTTGTGCCAGTACCATATTGTCTTCATTACTGTAGCTTTGTAGTATAGTCTGAAGTCAGGGAGTCTGATTCCTCCAGCTTCATTTTTTCCCCTCAAGACCGCTTTGGCTATTCGGGGTCTTTTGTGTCTCCATACAAATTTTACGATTTTTTGTTCTAGTTCTGTAAAAAATGCCATTGGTAATTTGATAGGAATTGCATTGAATCTGTAGATTGCTTTGGGTAGTATAGTCATTTTCACAATATGGATTTTTCCAATCCAAGAACATGGTATATCTCTCCATCCGTTTGTATCATCTTTAATTTCTTTCATCAGTGTCTTACAGTCTTCTGCCTACAAATCTTTTGTCTCCATAGGTAGGTTTATTCCTAGGTATTTTATTCTTTTTGTTGCAATGGTAAATGGGAGTGTTTCCTTAATTTCTCTTTCAGATTTTTCATCGTTAGTGTATAGGAATGCAAGAGATTTCTGTGCATTAATTTTGTATCCTGCAACTTTACCAAATTCATTGATTAGCTCTAGTAGTTTTCTGGTGGCATCTTTAGGATTCTCTATGTATAGTATCATGTCATCTGCAAACAGTGACAGTTTTACGTCTTCTTTTCCAATTTGTATTCCTCTTATTTCTTTTTCTTCTCTGATTGCCATGGCTAGGACTTCCAAAACTGTGTTGAATAGTAGTGGCGAGAGTGGACATCCTTGTCTTGTTCCTGATCTTAGAGGAAATGCTTTCAGTTTTTCACCATTGAGAATGATGTTTGCTGTGGCTTTGTCGTATATGGCTTTTATTATGTTGAGGTAGGTTCCCTCTATGCCCATTTTCTGGAGAGTTTTTATCATAAATGGGTGTTGAATTTTGTCAAAAGCTTTTTCTGCATCTATTGAGATGATCATATGGTTTTTATTCTTCAATTTGTTAATACAGTGTATCACATTGATTGATTTGTGTATATTGAAGAATCCTTGCATCCCTGGGATAAATCCCACTTGATCATGGTATATGATCCTTTTAATGTGTTGTTGGATTCTGTTTGCTAGTATTTTGTTGAGGATTTTTGCATCTATATTCATGAGTGATATTGGTCTGTAATTTTTTTTGTAGTATCTTTGTCTGGTTTTGGTATCAGGGTGATGGTGGCCTCGTAAAATGAGTTTGGGAGTGTTCCTTCCTCTGCAATTTTTTGGAAGGGTTTGAGAAGGATGGGTGTTAGCTCTTCTCTAAATATTTGATAGAATTCACTTGTGAAGCCATCTGGTCCTGGACTTTTGTTTGTTGGAAGATTTTTAATCACAGTTTCAATTTCATTACTTGTGATTGGTCTGTTCATATTTTCTATTTCTTCCTGGTTCAGTTTTGGAAGGCCTTTCTAAGAATTTGTCCATTTCTTCCAGGTTGTCCATATTATTGGCATAAAGTTGCTTGTAGTAAGTAGTCTCTTAGGATGCTTTGTATTTCTGCAGTGTCTGTTGTAACTTCTCCTTTTTCAGTTCTAATTTTATTGATTTGAGTCCTCTCCCTCTTTTTCTCGATGAGTCTGGCTAATGGTTTATCAATTTTGTTTATCTTCTCAAAGAACCAGCTTTTAGTTTTATTGATCTTTGCTATTGATTTCTTTGTTTCTATTTCATTTATTTCTGCTCTGATCTTTATGATTTCTTTCCTTCTACTAACTTTGGGTTTTGTTTGTTCTTCTTTCTCTAGTTCCTTTAGGTGTAAGGTTAGATTGTTTATTTGAGATTTTTCTTGTTTCTTGAGGTAGGATTGTATTGCTATAAACTTCCCTCTTAGAACTGCTTTTGCTGCATCACATAGGTTTTGGATCATCGTGTTTTCATTGTCATTTGTCTCTAGTATTTTTTGATTTCCTCTTTGATTTCTTCAGCGATCTCCTGGTTATTTAGTAATGTATTGTTTATCCTCCATGTGTTTGTGTTTTTTACGATTTTTCCCCTGTAATTGATTTCTAATCTCATAGCGTGTGGTCAGAAAAGATGTTTGATATGATTTCAATTTTCTTAAATTTACCAAGGTTTGATTTGTGACCCAAGATGTGATCTATCCTGGAGTATGTTCCATGCGCACTTGAGAAGAAAGTGTAATCTGCTGTTTATGGATGGAATGTCCTATAAATATCAATTAAATCTATCTGGTCTGTTGTGTCATTTAAAGCTTGTGTTCCTTATTAATTTTCTGTTTGGATGATCTGTCCATTGGTGTAAGTGAGGTATTAAAGTCCCCCACTATTACTGTGTTACTGTCAATTTCCTCTTTTATAGATGTTAGCCGTTGCCTTATGTATTGAGGTGCTCCTGTGTTGGGTGCATACATATTTATAATTGTTATATCTTCTTCTTGGATTGATCCCTTGATCATTATGTTGTGTCCATCCTTGTCTCTTGTAACATTCTTTATTTTAAAGTCTATTTTATCTGATATGAGTACTGCTCCTCCAGCTTTCTTTTGATTTCCATTTGCATGGAATATTTTTTTCCATCCCCTCACTTTCAGTCTGTATGTGTCCCTAGGTCTGAAGTGGGTCTCTTGTAGACAGCATATAGATGGGTCTTGTTTTTGTATCCATTCAGCAAGCCTGTGTCTTTTGGTTGGAGCATTTAATCCTTCCACGTTTAAGGTAATTATCGATATGTATGTTCCTGTTACCATTTCTTAATTGTTTTGGGTTTGTTTTTGTAGGTCCTTTTCTTCTCTTGTGTTTCCCACTTAGAGAAGTTCCTTTAGCATTTGTTATAGAGCTGGTTTGGGGGTGCTGTATTCTCTTAGCTTTTGCTTATCTGTAAAGCTTTTGATTTCTCCATTGAATCTGAACGAGATCCTTGCTGGGTAGAGTAATCTTGGTTGTAGGTTCTCCCCTTTCATCACTTTAAGTATGTCATGCCACTCCCTTCTGGCTTGTAGAGTTTCTGCTGAGAAATCAGCTGTTAACCTTATGGGAGTTCCCTTGTATGTTATTTGTCGTTTTTCCCTTGCTGCTTTCAGTAATTTTTCTTTGTCTTTAATTTTTGCCAGTTTGATTACTATGTGTCTCAGCGTGTTTCTCCTTGGGTTTATCCTGTATGGGACTCTCTGCACTTCCTGGACGTGGGTGGCTATTTCTTTTCCCATGTTAGGCACGTTTTCAACAATAATCTCTGCAAATATTTTCTCAAGTATCTTTCTCTCTCTCTTCTCCTTCTGGGACCCCTATAATGCGAATGTTGTTGCGTTTAATGTTGTCCCAGAGGTCTCATTTCTGTCTTCATTTATTTTCATTTCTTTTTTCTTTGTTCTGTTCCACAGCAGTGAATTCCAGCATTCTGTCTTCCAGGTCACTTATCCGTTCTTCTGCCTCAGTTACTCTGCTATTGATTCCTTCTAGTGTATTTTTCATTTCAGTTATTGTATTGTTCATCTGTTTGTTTGTTCTCTAATCCTTCTAGGTCTTTGTTAAACATTTCTTGCATCTTCTCGATCTTTGCCTTCATTCTTTTTCCGAGGTCCTGGATCATCTTCACTATCATTATTCTGAATTCTTTTTCTGGAAGGTTGCCTATCTCCACTTCATTTAGTTGTTTTTCTGGGGTTTTATCTTGTTCCTTCATCTGGTACATAGCCCTCTGCTTTTTCATCTTGTCTGTCTTTCTGTGAATGTGGTTTTTGTTCCACAGGTTGCAGGATTGTAGTTCTTCTTGCTTCTGCTGTCTGCCCTCTGGTGGATAAGGCTATCTAAGAGGCTTGAGCAAGTTTTCTGATGGGAGGGACTGGTGGTGGGTAGAGCTGGCTGTTGCTCTGGTGGGCAGAGCTCAGTAAAACTTTAATCTGCTTGTCTGCTGATGGTTGGGGCTGGGTTCCCTCCCTGTTGGTTGTTTTGCCTGAGGCAACCCAGCACTGGAGCCTACCCGGGCTCTTTGGTGGGGCTAATGGCGGACTCTCGGAGGGCTCACACCAAGGAGTACTTCCAGAACTTCTGCTGCCAGTGTCCTTGTCATCACGGTGAGACACAGCCAACCCCCGCCTCTGCAGGAGACCCTCCAACCCTAGCAGGTAGGTCTGGTCCAGTCTCCCATGGGGTCACTGCTCCTTCCCCTGGGTTCTGATGTGCATACTACTTTGTGTGTGCCTTCCAAGAGTGGGGTCTCTGTTTCCCCCAGTCCTGTCGAAGACCTGCAATCAAATCCCACCAGCCTTCAAAGTCTGATTCTCTAGGAATTCTTCCTCCTGTTGCCGGACCCCCAGGTTGGGAAGCCTGACGTGGGGCTCAGAACCTTCACTCCAGTGGGTGGACCTCTGTGGTATAAGTGTTCTCCAGTTTGTGAGTCACCCAGCCTGCAATTATGGGATTTGATTTTATTGTGATTGCGCCCCTCCTACCATCTCATTTTGGTTTCTCCTTTGTCTTTGGATGTGGGGTGTCTTTTTTGGTGAGTTCCAGTGTCTTCCTGTTGATGATTGTTCAGCAGTTAGTTGTGATTCTGGTGCTCTCGCAAGAGGGAGTGAGAGCACGTCCTTCTACTCCTCCATCTTGAACCAGTCAGTATTTAACATTTTGAGAAAGTATTTACAACACAAAATTTACCATTTTAACCATTGTTACGTGTACAATTCAGTGGCATTAATTACATTCATATTGTTGGGCAACTATCACCACTCTCTATTTCCAAAAATTTTGCATCACTTGAAACAGAAACTCTGTAACTCTATGATAATTCCCCCATTACCCCACCCCAGCCCTTGGTAACCTCTATTTAAATTTTTGTCTCTGATGAATTTTCCTATTTTAGATATTTCATGTAAGTGGAATCACACAATATTTGTCCTTTTGTGTCTGGCTTCTTTGCATAATTTTTTGAGTTTCATCCATGTTGTAGCAGGTTTCAGAACTTCATTCCTTTTTATGGTCACATGATGTTTCATTATAGGGATATACCATATTTTGTTTGTCCATTTATCTATTGATAGGCATTTAGGTTGTTTCCACCTTTTGGCTATTGTGAGTAATGCTACAGTGAACATTGGTGCACAAATATAAATTCGAGTTCCTGCTTTCAATAACTTTATAAAACTGGTATAAAACTGGGAGTGGAATTGCTAGATCATATGGTAATTCTATGTTTAGATCTTAGAGAAACAGAATTATAGGTTTCTGGTAATGGTGGATTAGGCATTTGGACTGCCCCACAGAAAACAGTTTTTAAAAACTAGATCAGATGTTTCTTGAAATCTTCTTAAAAACATTCAAGACCTCACCATATGACATAAAACTGGTTGAGATCTGGGGGAGAATAGGAAATTAGAGGGGTGAGCTTGGGCACTCAGGGCATTTTTGCTCTGGAAATATTTGCCAATCTGGAAAAGATAGTTGTGAGATTGTACTGCACTTCTGACAGCCCTGCAGGCCATTCTAAGGAGTAAGCGTCAGCTAGAAGTATGGGTAGCTCCTCTGCTTTAGGATTGGATACTGAAGGGAGAAAGGAGAACTAGAAGTAAAGTAGCTCCTGTATGGATTTCAGCCCACTTTTGAGTCTTCTGAGTTGCTCAGAAAATCATTAGTCCTAAAGTTGGAAGCATGTGATCCAGAATACTAGTATTTGTGTGCTCTCTAGAGAAAGATGGCATTATCATAGGACTCAAACTCTTTCTAGAAATAATTTTGCAAATATAATCTCCAGTACTCAGTGGAAGACAAACAGGCATACATGAAGAAGAACCAGAGAAACAACAGATGTTGGAATTATCAGACAACACTGTAAAGAAACTGTGTTTACCGTGTTCAAGAAGATAAGAGTTGACTGTGAAATTTTCAGAAGGAAATTGGAAACTATTAAAACTGCCCTGGCAGATTTGAAAAAGAGAACCAAAAACAAACTCCAGAATGGAAAGCACATAATAATTAAGAACTTGGATAGATTTAATAGCATATTAGACACAACTGAAGACAGAATTAGTTTCTACCTGGTCTGTCTTCAAATTTACTATCTAGAATGAAGCAAGGATAGACAAAGGATGGAAAAAAGAGAAGGGAAGGGAAGAGACACAGAAGGTCTAACACACATTTAATTGGAGTCCCAGAAGAACACAGTCCAAAACAATGTTTTAAAAGACAATGACTCAGAATTTTTCAAAAACAGATGAAAAAATAATCCACAGATGTAAGAATCTTAGTAAATTCCAATGGGCTTAGTAATAAGTAATAAACAAGTCTATAGCTAGGTACTGGGTTGGCCAAAAAGTTCGTTTGGGTTTTTCTGTAAGATCTTACAAAAACCCGAATGAACTGGTCAACTCAGTACATCATAGTGAAACTACAGAATAACAGAGAGAAGAATCTTAAAAAGAGCGCAGGAGGGAATAAAAAGATTACCTTCAAAGGAGTAAGATTCAGACTGACAGCTGACTTTTCAACAGCAGTAATGGAAGCCAAAAGGTAGTGATACGGTATAGTTAATGTGATGAGAGAAAAGAACTGCTAACGTAGAACTATCTACCCCGTGAAAGTATATTTTTAAGATGAAATGAGACATTCTTGTAATAAAACATTGGGGAAAAATAAAGACTTCATGATAAATGAAAATGGAGAGAATCTTCAGCAGATCCACATTAGGAAATTCTAAAGGTGATCTTCAATTGCAAATGGAAAGTGAGAGGTGCAGGAAAGAATAAAGAGCAATCAAAAAGGTAAACGTACTTGAATCTTAATACCACCTATATAAGATAATAAAAATTATATATATATACACACAACAGAGAATGTATGGTTTCCAAAATAATAGAGGAGATAATAAAAATGGAATAATAAAATAAACAATGTAATGACAAAAAATATCAATAAAGGAATTCAAGAAAGGAGAGAAAAGAGAACATAAAATAGGTGAACCAAATAGAAATCATATAGTAAGATGATTGATGTAAACAGAAATGAGTTAGTATTTTATATGAAACATAAATGACCTAAGTGACCCAGTTAAGAGACAAAGAATATCAGAATAAGAAGCAACATAGCATGTATAAAAGACACACCAAATAATTAATGAGATAGTGAAGGAACAGAAAATACATCATGCAGATATTAAAGGAAAACTTTGTAGTTATAATAAATCAGGCAAAATAGGTTTTAAGCTAAAAGGTACAACTAGAGATAAAGAGAATCACATCATAATAATTTAAAAATTTACCAGGAAGATATAATAATTCTAAATTTGTTTGTAGTTAGCAATATGGCCTCAAAATCTATAAAGCGAAAACTGACCAAATTACAGTGGTAAATAGATAAATATGCAATTATGGCAAGAGATTTTTAATACATCTTTCAGATGTTTTAAAACAGATTAAGCAGACAAAAGATGAAGAAAACGCACCTTGCACGTAACAACTAAAAAATACACATTCTTCCCAAGCACATCTAATATGTTTACAGTCAGTATTGACCATATACAGGGCCCTAAAGTGGGTCTCAATAAATTGCAAAAGACTGAAATGGTACAGAATATGTACTCTGACCACAGTGCAATAAAGATACACTTCTAAATTACCCATTAGACTACATTAGATATTTTGAATGAATAATAATGAAAATACTCCATGTGAACACTTCTGGGATGTAATTAAAGCACTACTTCGAAGAAAGTTTATAGACTTGAGATGCACAGCTGAGAAAAGAAAGGCTGAAAATTAAAAATTAATTAACCCAAGACGTAAGAAAATGAATAGGAAAATAAACGTGATGAAAGTTGGAGGAAATAATAAATAGATCGGGTGCCTGTGGAGAGCAGTTACGCTTGGCCCAGTGCGTCGGGACTGCAGAAGGGCAGCTAACACGGTCCTGCTGGTTTCTTTGTCGGTGAGATGGAGAAACGGGCCTGGAGAAGAGCTCATCACTGCTGGACAGTCCTACTCAAAGGATGCGGATTTAGCAGTTTATCAAACTAAAGGACCGTCACAATGGCCACCCCAGGCTTGTCCTAGCGCTGCTTCCCACATAGTTTTCTAAAAACATCGAGTCACGATTTAAAGAGTATGAAGGTGCCACCCGCCACCTGCCACCACCCAGTGGATGGCAAGTTCTGTGGAAAACTTTTTCCAGATGGCCTCTCCTCTCTCCCCTCCCACCCCTCGTCCCTCCTGGTCTGATGCTGTGATGTCTCATCATCTGTCTGTCCACGGGCACAGGCGTCCTCAAGCAGAAAGACCACGTGCGACATCAGGCCCGGTGGGCCCTGTAACCACCCAATGCTCTGTCTGAATGTGCACCTGAGCCCCTGCAGGAGATCCACATCCTCTCCTGGAGACCCGTGTGCAGGGGAGGGGGCACAGTCCAGGAGTCCTGCATCGGCGTGACCAGCTCAGCAGCCGACGCATCGCCAGCCTGTCTGCCCCACTGTGGCGACAGAGTCCTGACACTGCCTGCGCCCTGTTATCTCTTGGGTGATGGGTTGCACCTGAGATGACCACGTGATAAAGTTCTTCGTGAACTGAAAAATGCTAAATGAATGTCAAGCACTACTGCTATTCATGTTTTATCTCAGTCGCTTTGAGCAAATCACGCTAACCCTTGGGTATTAGTAAAGTTTCTGACTGTACGGGTTGTTCCCTGAATGTCTCAGAAACATTTTCTGAATTTGCTTACATCAGCCAAGCATTCCTTCAGAATTGGAAACATGCTTTTAAGTTTAGCTCTGTCATGATTAAACTTTTTGTAAATTTTAAATTATATTAAAGTGAACACATTGCTTATTTTTTTTTTAATTTGGAAATAGAAGAAAAATAAAAGGCCAGAATCTCAACACTAAGGACAATCACATTAACATTTTACTCATTATCCTCCAGTTCTTTCTCTAGATTATTTTTTTTTTAGCATTTACATATTCATAAGTAGTTTAAACTGGATTTTTGGAAGCTGCTGGTAAACCATAAAGTACTGGAGAGAATTTTTCCCAGAGGAATTGCTGTGTGTTGTGGGCTTATTCCCATCATAAGGAAAAGCATTCATAATAAAATAATTTGCTGTTATGATTTATCCAGCTGTTGTTGAGAAAAGAGGCAATGACCCCTCAGCATTCTTACAAGTTCCTTAGGGATTTCCTTTGCTTTGACTCGATCTAAATTACTTATTCTTCTAGTGATTTTTAAAGAAAGGTACAAAGCTGAGATGTCTCCTGAGCCCTCGTATATCTGAGAACGCCATTCTGCATCTCAGCCTTTACCTCTGAAAACTTTTCTTCCCTGTCCTTTGGCTTTCACAGCGAAGAACAGTTGAATTCTGGGAGTGCTGTCCGTTTTGTTCCTTTCTGTGTAAGCCTGTTGTTTCTATCTGGATGCTTTCAGCAGTTAGTCCCCAGTGTTCTGACAAATGTCATCAGCAGGTCCTCCAACAAAGCGGGCGGGCCCCCTCCTCGAACACGTTTGGGAAGTAGGTGTTGTGAGCGCAGGACTGCTGGTGTGCATATGGTGAAACACAGAGTTAACTTGTATTTTACAAATGTATTTAACACCGGGACCCTTTTGAGTTCGTGGAACACCAGCAGCTCCTGGGAAATGCCCAGTTTGGGATCAGTTGGCTTATAATTTTAATTGTATTTATATTTAAGTTCTCAAAACAAAAGGCAGAGTCTGTCTAGGTGGGGGGGTCTCTTTTTACTGTTTTCTTTGTTCGTTTTGATCTGGAATGCAGGATTCTCTTCTCTCTCTTTGCTTGCATTTTTTTACTTTGCTTTAAAAAATTGTGGTAAAACATACATAACAAAAACTTTACCGTTTTAACCATTTTTAATTGTATATAGTTCAGTGGCATTAAGCACGTTCACATTGTTGGGCAGCCATCAAGGATTCCCTTTTACATTACACATCCATTTTTTTCATCTCAAAAAAGTTTCCTTAAATTCGCTGACTAGCATGTCTTCACCAGAGCTCCTACTACGTGCTGGTCACTGTTCTAAGCACTGGGAACACTGGAGGACACGAGAATTTGGGTTTTGTTGCCGTTTCTGTTCCAGCTGTCCTGGCTTTGTCCTTGGGATTCTGCGTTGCTTCCTGGCTGCCAGCTTTCACCGTGTCCCTGAATTTAACCTGCACTCTGAGTGAGATGCTTCTCGTTTCTCCTTGGCAGTTTTGGTCTTTTCTGCTTTGATCATGTTTTAAATCACTGCACTGTGTTTCAGTTTCTCTGCATTTCATCTTTTCTTATTCTGCCTGTCTTCTTTTTTAGATTAGCCTATTTTAAATTTCTGCTTGGTCTTTCTTTATGGCTTTCGGCTTCATAAATACCATGTTTCCTCAAGTCTCACAGAGAATGGCAGAGGTGTTTTCTACAGTGTGCCTTAGTTCCTTTTCAAAATAGTGTTCAGAGTTGGGATCTTCCCGCATCTTCCAGGTGATCTTCCCTTCCTTGTTCTGAAGCTCCGCACAGATTTCCTTTTCTGCTCACTCACCCTCAGCTGAAAAGGGAGGATAAAGGCCCAGGGGCTGGTGGCTCGGTACACCTGGGGCTGTTAAAGCACCTTTGCAGACTCACCTGTAACGGACGGCAGGTTGGTGTCGGTTTCTCCGGGCCCGTTTCCCAGATGAGAGTTAGCGTCTGTGTCAGCAAGAGCGTCGCCTCCCTCAGCTCACAGACCATGTGGGTGGGGACAGAAGCAGCCGCTCCTGCCCTGGGCGCTGGCACCCGGCTGTCCCTGTGGCATCACCCCACACCTCCCACGGGGGAGCGACTGCTGCAGGCCTGCCCTCCTTCCCGCCCGAGGATTCTCTGCGCTGTGGTTTCCACGTGTTCACAGACTGAGAGGGTCAAACGGGAGGAGCCGGGAGAGGACAACAGGCCCGTGTGGCTAATGCGGAAGCCCCACCGGAGGTGCGCGGGGCCGCGGCTCCCGGGCTGGGGCACGCAGCGTGTTATCTGTGTGAGCAGGAGGTGGGGCGAGAACAGAGGGTCACCCCTCCCCTCACCCCAGCATCCAGGTGGACCCGGCACGCGTGGGTCACTGACATTTCTTCATCCTGTCTCGTCTGTTTCTAGCTTGTAGAAATTCTTCCAGATTCTGTGAGTAGGTTGGACACGTGTCCTAGTTTTGGGGATTTTTAATCCCGCCTTTTTGCATCATCACTGGTCTTTTAGTGAGAAGCAGGAAGAGGCCACTAGCAGGTGTCATTTTAAACGAAAGTCTATAATTAAATTCTTGACTTTGAAGGTGGGAAAAACCTATTAAACAGTGCCTTTCTTTTCTGTTATTAACACATGGTGATACAGTATGCAGTAATGTTTAGGATAAAGACCGGGTTTGAATCCCAGTTTCCATATTTATCAGTGGCTGCACTTGACACATCATTCACTAATTGTACCTGCACTTATTTTTGTATATTCATCGTCAGGTCCGAAAAGTGTGAGTTCAGGTCCCCTCTGTTCTGAGTCCATCTGTATAGTATACTCCTAAACACACAGGAAAAGCCAACGCCATCGATTACAAATACTTTGGAAACCACACTTGGTTTCTCGGTCACTGTAACTGACTATTCCATTTTCAAAGCCACCTATAAGAAATCATGCAGAGGAACTATATGTGTAATCTTTCTGAAGACTGCTGCAAACTAATTTTGCTTTTTATTACGTCTCTAACCAAGTAAAGGTCATCGGACAGGGAAAAGTTCACTGGGAGTGGGGCTGGGCTGAGGGGGTGTCTGGCCCCTGACTGTAACACCTCTGTGTTCTGGTTTGTACTTGCTCACTGAATGGATTTCCTTATGTTCAAAAATCTGCCAAACAAACAGGCTAAAACCCAGCATAATTTTAAAAAATTATTTATTCCAAGTTCCACTGGTTTAAGGTTTTTCATAAGTTATTAATTACAGAACTGAATGCTGAAATCAGAAACAAACGTTCAAAGTTGTAGCATTTACAACAAAACTGATATCTCCGTGACTGATTTACAGGATTCGCGGTGTTCCCATCATTTAGAATCCATGAGGAAAGTTTCCAAGTCCATATCCAAGTCAGAAACAAGGGCATTTACGAAGTCATCGATAGAAGGACACTTCTGAAGCATACCTGCGAACGAAGAAAAGATCAGCCGACTCGTTCTCCGCAGACAGTACACAGGGACGAAGACATACATCAAATCTGCGCGGTCAGGGGACATTCGGCTTTGTGAACCGAGCGCTTGACTGCGAGGACGTTTCAAAAAGTCCTGGGCAGCGCGTGGGCCCTGAAGCTATTTCTTGTTTTAATGCCTTTTTTACTCTCTAATCAACTCTTAGCTTAGAGATTTAGAGCCAAATATGTTTCCCGGGGGTTTTTATTTTGCACATATTACTATACACTTGGAGTGATGTCAGAAGACTTAATTTTTCAGCTATCTTTGGGCTGATTCAGAATTTAATATGTTTAATTACCTGCCAAGTGTTATTATCAAGTTCTGTGCACTTTAAAATCATTCAACTGTTAATTATCTTGCAGAAGTCTTATATCAGACACAAGTTATTGGCTTTCCTCCAGACTTGCCTGTCTTGGAGAACTCCTAATGTCTGGTTCTCAAATTTCCTCATCTGACATACAAGGTTGCAATAAAGCTAGACTAAGAAGCTGTATTGGAAAGCAGTGAGGCACCCTGTCTAGCGTATAGTAACAATTCAATAAAAAGCTGAATTTATCTCCACTCTTCACTCAAAGAAGCCAAAGACAACATTCAAGCAATCAACCCTGTGGCCCCGACCTGTGCTCTTGGCACGTAATGCTAACTCAAGGTTGGACAGAGCTCTCTCACCAGTATTTAATTTGGGGGATGGATCCTGTAAAATGAATTCCAACATCAAGACATTAAAAGATTACCAGAGTCCCTATTTCCTCTAAATCGTCAGTGCAATTCAGTTAACATGCCTTGAGTGTTTGCTGTGTGAAGGACCAGGCCAAGTCACAATATGAGGGCAAGAAGGACACAATCACAAAAGTAAACCATGTGGAACTGGATAGCCATATGGGGAAAATTAACCTTGACCCCTGTCACATACCGTACATAACCATTAATATGAGATGGGCACAGACCTAATTGTAAAAGCTAAAATTATTAAGCGTCTAGAAGAAAATACAGAATATGTTTGTGACTTTGAGGTAGGCAAAGGTCTCTTAGGACACAGACGGTAATAACCATAAAAGAAAAAAAGATACATTAGAGTTCATCAAGATTTAAAACTTCCAGCCTTGCAAAGAAACCATTAAAAAAAAATGAACAGGTAAATGACAGAATGGGAGAAAATACTGACACAACACATATGTCACATAGGACTGGTAGCCAGAATATATAAAGGACTCCAACTCATCATAAAAATACTTCTAAAAATAAAAAATGGACGAAAGATTTGAGCAGACCTTTCACAAAAAAAGATATCTGAATAAACACGGAACCAACAGGCCCTGAGAAGACACACAACGTCACTGTCATCCAGGAAAAGAAAACTAAAGCCACAAAGAGACACCATGATGTTCCACCAGGATGGCTGAAGTCCCAGGGCTGAAGACACCAAATGCAGTCAAGGCCTTGGGCGCCATGGCTTGTCGTCCAGCAGGGGCAGAGGGTGAGACGCGAGAGCCCTTTAGAAAAAGGTCCAGCAGTTTCTATAAAGCTCAGCACACACCTGCCCCATGAACCAGCTGTTTCCTCCTAGGTATTAACCAAGAGAAATGAAGGCACGTTCCCAGCAGCCTAAAGTGGAACCACACAAGTTCCCATTCCCAGGCTGCAGATGGACGTTCATGGTGCCTTCACACAATGGAATGGCACCAGCAACGAAAAGGAAAGAACTCCTGACCCAGACAACACCTCGGGCGGGCCTCACACACAGTGCGTTGCACACAAGGGCCCACACAAAGCACATGCTGCCTGTTTCGTTTATATTCACTTCCAAAACGGGCCGGACTAACCCATGGCGAAAAAAAATTGGAACAGTGGTTGCCTTCGGGAGTGGGGATGGCGACCGACCCAGAAGGTCCTGGTGTGATGGGAAAGTTCTCTATCTGGACAGTGGTTTGTGACACCCAGGTATAGACCTCGTCAAAATTCAGTAAATGGGACATCAAGGATTTGTGCATTTCACCACATGTAAATGTTACCTCAAAAAGAAACGTAACCGACACTGAACTCTAGTTAACGCTACGCACACAGAAGTGTCTGGGGTAAAACATACTTATGTCTGCACCTTGTTTCAAAAAATATATATATATGATGGGTGGATGGAGGAATGGACAGATGGATACGTGACAAAGCAGACAGAGCAAAATGTTAATTGTAGACTCTAAAGGGCAAGTATATGAGTGTTTACAGTTCACGTGACTTTTCTGAATGCCTGAAAATTTTCCACATAAAGCGTTCGGGGAAAAGTCAGTTTTGGGTGTTAATAGCACACAAATGGCAGCCAGTGGGAGAACAGAGGGAGAAGGATGACTTGCAGTGGAGAGATTCCGGAGGCTCCGTGGAGCAGATGGGATCCTGGAGAAACGTGAGAGATGGGGAAGGTTCAGGCTCAAATTAGGGCCTTTGCGGTGGAGAGGGCGGCCTAGGAAAGGCACCCGGTGGGCGGCGCACAGAGCGTCTGGGGTCTGGAGGGAGGTGACCGGGAACAGAGCACCGGGGAACCAACCGCTCATGACGTTTGGGTGCCATCCGCAGTGGAACGCAGAGCTTGGGGCAGGCCCAGGGCTGGACCCACGGACACGGTCATTCCCCCTGGGGAGCACGGCCGTGGCGGAAACAGACCAAGGACTGGCTTGTGCAGTGGACATAAAGCAGTAGCTCCAACACGTGCTTGTCAGCCGCTAACCAGACCTGGTGCAGTTAACAGCAAGAATACGGTACGATTGGAAACTGCTGGCCAAAGTAGTTTCATCTTCGTTTAAGTTCAGATGATCATATCTCCATCACAGGGAGTATTTAAGGAACAAGGAGCGGCTACTGGAAGAGAATTTCATTGCTGTGTCTTTATTGGCAAAACTCAAGTTTCAAAGCAATTTTCTTTCCACAGTAAAATAATCTTTATAGATGAGAAAGACCTCTCCTCTGGTCCCGCTGTGTCACTAATGACAGGAATGTGGCGGCTCTGACAATGGCTAAAGCGGCGCATTTCACTTCATGTCTCTGAGATGCAGGTTTTCACTTAAACAGATGCAGTCAGAGTAATAAATCCGGTTTATGCTTTTCCTACGTGCCAGGTTTCTTAATGCAGAGAACAGTTGTAGGGAAAACACTGAAACGTGGCTCTTGGTCAAATGTGTTATCCTGTTACACCATTTCCTTCCTTGTAATGTTTGAAACATCCTACAATTACAAACGACTGGCTGTTTGTAATGAAACGGTTACAGAACGGTCAGAGGTGGAGCCGACCGTGCAGTCGAGCTTGGCCCTCCCGTCCCGTGAAGTGTCACGTCCACGTTCACAGGGCCCTGCTCGGTCCTCCGCGGCCGCGCCTCAGGGCACACGCCCCCTGCGAGGCCCACCTCCAGCCACTTCTGCGTCTCAGAGAACGGCAGTCGTGGCGACGGCGGGGGAAGAACATAACACGCTCGGGGTAGTTTTAAATGAAATCCGGTCAGAGATGAATGGTTCAGTAATGGTGTGTGTGATGTGACTGGTAAAGCTGAAGGTTCAAAGAGGAGGGAACCCAGACCGAGAGGGATGGGGGAGTTACCGGGGCAGGGATTCTCCTGGAATATGGCTGCAGTGTCGCTTTAATTAGATCGAAGTGTTTGGCAAGTGTCAACCTGAACTAACTTCCGCACAGAGAATTAAAAGAGAAACACAATGTTTACAGGCAGTTCCACAAATAAGAAAAATTGAAATTGGCTTTTATGTATGTGGATGGTAAAAAAGATTCCAAGAACTCTGAGGTTTTTACAAAAGCTGACGAACATGTCCCCTTTGTCTTCAAGTCTTAGTCTTAAAAGGGTGGTGATGAGACGTGCAATTTCGCAGGAGCCCCGGGAACTCGGCTGGAGGTGCCGAGTCCACGAGCGGGCGAGTTTACACACGTTTCTCTGTGCACATCCCCTGAGTCGGGGGTCGGGGGGCTGAAACAGTAAAACAAAACCGAGGGCAGCTTCACGCCTGAAAGGGGAAGCGTGGACGGCGACGTAAGAAAGGCAGGTGCGCCGGGCCCGCCGGCCGAGTCCTCGCGGAAGGACGGCGGCTCCACCTGCCCGCCCTCCTCGGAGCCGCGGCAGTTGCGGAGGATGACTTAGTTTCTTTTCCTCCTCGTTTTACCAGAGAGGCAAATGCGCTGATAAAAACTGGGACAAGCCCGAACCTTTTGGTCCTGACTGCTCTGCTCAAACCACGTGTTCCGGGACCTCGAAGGACGGGGCAGCTGCCCTGAAAGGCCTGACGGCCCTGAGTTACGGTCTCGAGGGCTGCAGGCTGCGTCGCGAGGCAAGAGGGGCTTCTGCTCTGCGCCGGCATCGTGGTCCTGCTCGGAGGCCCCGGCACTGGGGCAGCTGGGGGGCAGGCCTCGCTGCCCAGCTCGGCGCCCGCCGCGCCCCTCCGGGACCTGCTCCCGGGGCGGAGGACGAGCGGCCGGGGACCACGGGGCGGGTGAACGCGGCCCCGAGGAGCTCGTCGGTGCCCTTCGCCGGCCCCGGAAGCCGCTCACTCTCAGTTGTGTTTCGGCTTCTCCCTTTGACTCCGTGGTGACCTCTGCACTGTTCCCCCAAACTCCTTTTCTGCTTGGTCAGTCTAAGTTGGTTCTGTTTCTTTCAAGAAGATTGCCAGTTGATGAAAAGATGAGTTCACACGTTATGAAAAGGGACTGAGCGATGCCCGGGGGACACTGATATTTTTGTCTGATTAAGGACCAACTATGTAGACTCAGGGTTTAGACTAGAAGCAGGTGGTTTTTGTTTCTTCTTTTTTCATTTAAGTGACCATGTCTTCTTTCCCACAGATAAAGTAAACAGGTGACACACAAGCAGGCTTTCCTCTCAGATTCCCTCTCTCCAAGCCCACTGGTGGGGAAAGGAGAGCGGCCCTGGCCCGAGAGGGGAGAAAGACGGCTCTGCCCGCAGCCCTGGCCGCTGCAGTGGGAGGTGGGCAGGGTGAGGGGGCGGGAACACTGCCCCAGCAGCTCCAGGGTCCTCCTGAAATGGGTGCCTTCCTGGTGGGATCGGGGAAGGGAACACCCTTCTGACTGTGGGCCTCAAGGTGCAGTGGAGGTCCATGGGTTGGGTGTGTGTCCCCGGCTGCCCCAGAGAGGGAGGTGGGTGTGGTCCTAACCCCTCTCAGGCCAGGCCCTCAATGCCTGAGGTGGTCGGGATGCGGAACTCCCCCCCAGTTCTTTTAAAATCAGAGGTGAAAGCAACCATACTCTTACATTTCAGACACAGCGCCAGTGCTTGGTTTAAGTGAAGGTGTGTCTGTCAGGTTTCTGTTTGAGGTCCACAGGTAGCATTTATTTAGGGGGCAACAACCCAGCTCTGAAAGGCGGCAGGAGAGCTGCCGTGCGGTAGGGGGGGGGGGGGCACTGGGCAGCTTAGGGTCTTAGGCGGAGTGGAACATTCCCTGGCTCAGCACAGCATCTTATAATTTAAAATTTCAGTCCATTCTCCTCTCTGACTATCCCGAAGTTTTCCTCTGAAGGGTTACCAAGGAGGAAAAGAGTGGAAAGATAACTCTTCCTTAGAAGGCACTGATGCAAGGGCTTGAGCTACCCCGTCAGCCACCTGGTTAGGGACTTCAGACCAGTCACTTAACTTCTGGAACTCCCTTCCGCTGGAAGCTGTCTGAGCAGAGGCAGGCTGGTAGAGTGAAATATAATGTTTGAAGATCATAAAATTTGGCATAATGTCGTCTACTTTGCTGGATTGTTACAAGGATTAAATAAAGTGCATTTAACTCATGGAAAATGCTCCATAACTGGTAACGGTAACCATCAGATCGCAAGTTCAAGAGCTGAAGGATGAGGCTGCTTACTTTTCTGCACAAGTTCAATTTCAAAACTCTGGTCTTTGATTAAGTATTTAGGGTATTATCATCAAACACAGTCACAAGCTAACTACCCAGCTAATGAATCATTGCTTGCTTTGCTTTTTTCTGGCTTTTGCCATCTGCTTTTTATGAGATAACTGTTTATCTACAGAAAGGTGGAAACAGAAGAAGTAACTAGAGTCGATGCATTTTCTGCCTGTCAGCAGCTGTGATAGAAGGTTTATCAGGAAGAGATCACTGGACAGCAGTGATGATCACACAGGGCTGTGAATGGCAACCACGGTAAATTTTATGTTCTAT
Organism: Eubalaena glacialis; assembly: GCF_028564815.1. Classification (NCBI taxonomy): domain Eukaryota; kingdom Metazoa; phylum Chordata; class Mammalia; order Artiodactyla; family Balaenidae; genus Eubalaena; species Eubalaena glacialis. The sequence goes on along the minus strand of NC_083731.1, from coordinate 87,786,782 downwards.
ACACTTAGCCACAACTTAAAAAAGAAGTGACCGCAACTACTGAGCCTGTGATTCGCCTACATGTTCAGCTGCCGTGGCTCCATCCTCTGTCACCAAACATCGGGTTGTCCCCACAGACTGGGCAACGAGCGAGGGGTCTGCACGTCTCCAACACCACCTCGGTTCTGGACCCATCGTGACAGTTGACGGCTGCTTTTCACGCTGAAATAATTGCGTGTGTCAGACTTGGCTCCGACTGATGAAGGATTCCAGCGCAGGGGCTGGCCTGGCATCTGAAGAGGCTCAAGTGAACTTCACGCGATCAGAGCTCATCCCAGAGCTGCCTCTCCCGGGCCTCGGGCGGCTGGCTCATCTTTCTCTCCTTTGAAGTCTCCTGGGCTGCGAGGCTGCAGCTGCTACACCTTTTCCTAAAGGTGGTTCCCACGATCTGCAGTCAGTTCTCGGGAGAACAAGGATGTCAGCCAGAAAGTGAAATTCCTTTCCTCCTCTGAACTCAAGAACTCTCCTGCCCCCTTGGCTGGGCTAATACCTGTCACACTGGAGCCATGGCTCTGCCTCTGGGGTCCCTGCCTGCAGGGCTTCCTGCTGGGTGGGAGCTAACCCAGCAAGGGGAGCCCACGGACGTGCTCTGTTTACTAATCAGTTTATTCTAATTTCATCGTCAGATTCAACAATTCCATTTACCAGTTACATTTCTGGGTTACAAAACATCTTGCCTTTTGAAGCTCCATGTCTTCCTTAAACAAACACACCCACACATTAAACACGTACACACCCTCTGAAAAAATCGGCGCGTTTACAAAAGGGAGGCCTCGGCCTTGGGAAGCCAGGTGCCCGCTTCCACTGCTTTCTTCCAGAAAGCGCTCAGCTATTGCAGAGGCCACGCTGAGTAAATATCCAGACAAGCCAAGGCGGAGGGGTTCTATTTACTTGGCTATTATTCAGGGCTGCCATCCACCCTGTTACTGAAACTGTGTGGTAGGTCCTATAGCGCCACTAAATTCTAGGTCTGCTTCCCTGATGTGCTTTCCTCACATATTCCTGTTACTGTGTGCAAGAAAAGAAGGTTTCTGCCAGTGAGTGTGCTGTGAAGTACCACAGCCGGCCCTGCGTTCATGCATTCTCACTCAGCAAATCTTATTTTGCCATAAAACCACTACTATGTGGAAGGCAGCTGACACCTTGTCAGGTCTAGTTCGCATGTGCGGCCTTTCAGATCTGTCTCTGTGATGTCCTGCCCGGAGAACGCAACAGTATCTTCTTTGAGCATCAGTGTACCAGGCAACTCAGTCACCGAAAATTATGAAAGAGCAGAGGGGAGATACAGTGCAACATGCACGCAACTACTTCCACAGCAAAAGCTTCCTGGTCTGACCTGAATGAGAAGTTTAAGAGACCAGCAGTGCACACAAGACGGGTCGGAGTGCCTGGGTTTGCACCCTGGCTCTCCTGCTTGCCACGGTGTGACCTCGGGCAGGAAGAGGTCACCTACGCGCCCCTGGGACTGCTGAGAGAACGAAACGGGGGAACGCGTGCAACGTGCTTAGCACGGCACCTGGCAAAGCACCCAGCACGGGGGCACAGTGCTTCTCATTACTGCTACGTTGCCAGCACTGCTCTCTCTCCTGTCCGTTCAACTGGAGAACACCAAAGTAGCAGAAGTTAGTCTTACTGGTAATATCCAACATAAAGTATCTTAGGAAAATCAGTACACAAGGCTACTGCAACATGTTAATAAAATTCCCACCCTGAAGTGAAAAAAAACGTGCAGGAAGAAGACAAAAATGAATGTGGGGCTGAAATTCCAATTATTTTGAGGGTGTGATTTAAGATTTTAAGAATTTTTTAAAGCTCTGTTTTGTTTAAACTGCTTGAAGGGAAAATGTAAGTGGAGTTTAGCTATTGTCCTGACCCTACAGCTTAAACTAAACATACTCAGTGCTATAAGAAGAGGGATTAAGAAACTAAACGTGTCTTACTTGACGTACCCTGACATGTGATGGGGTCAAAAAAGAACTTGATCATGGTAGTCAAATGTTTTGAGATGTGCAAATTCTGAGATTAAGGAAGGATTATTCTATCTTACAAACTTTAATGTAAAGATGAACTGTTAAGCAAAGAAGAAAATTAGGTTTAGGTATAATCATGCCTTAATCTAGTTTCATTATTAGTGATGGTACATAATAGTCACAAGGGAAGAGTTTCTTTTAGAGATAGCTGAAAAGACTCAAACACTAGAAGATACCTTGCAAAGGATTTTTCAGGAGATGAACCAGTTAAACCAGGAGAAAATTTCCCATCTCCATGCTCTCTGGCAACATTTCAGGAGGTGCCTAGCAAATGTCAGTTTCAATTCTTCCACTGAAATCTGCTCGAAGTCTCTACCAATGCGAGTTTACCCTCATCAGTGGACTCTGGAGTGCAGACTCCTCAGTGGATGCCCAGCATCAGCCCCGCCAAGACGCTTGCGGCCCCGAATTCCTTAGCCCTGGAAGCTCTGAGCCCCCTCCTGTCAGCTGGGAGTCTAGGGTGAGAGCTTTGAGGAGGTGACACCTGCTTTTCTAACAGCACACTGGTACCCATGTGCCAGGAACGTCATCTGTAACGACCGTGTGTAAAGAACACGTTATGATGTTTCCCCGAAGCAGTCAGAAGACTCCAGAGAATACTATCTACGTTTCTGTTAGAAAGTTGTCTACGCACCATGATCTGGAAACAGAAACGTTGGTGTTTCTTGGAATGCGTCCCCTACAGGGTACCTACCCAGAAGAGAAAGGCCCTGAGACCTCAGTGCAGTCAGGCTGCAGGGGCACTGTCCCGGATGCTACACAAGGGGAGACGGCCCGTCCCACGCACGCAGCAGGCAGAGAGCAAGTCCGCTGCTGTTCAGAGAAAACGGCCAAGAGGAGCACGGCCCACCCAAAGTGAACAGCGGCTGAAAGCCTGTCCAGGGGGACGGGTGCTGGTAAAGGGCTCTGCACCACCGAGGGGGCCCATCGGCTTCTCTCGGCCTTGCTTCTGTTCCCGTGAAGGGAGTCGCACGCCCCCCAGAGCAGCGCGGGTGCATTAAGGGGCCACTGTCCCCACTCCTCTCCGGAGACTGGCTCTCCTTGTGGCGTGCTGTCATCTGTTATAAACCTGTTATAAAGCAGACTATCTGGAAGCGGGAGGGCAGGAGCAGGGGCTGGACCATGGCCGCCAGTGAGCGTGCAGTGGACACACTCGCTCTCTCAGGGCCAGAACCACGCGAGGTGTGCAACGCAAAGTGCGGTCAACACGTTGCAAGTTAACATTCTGTTTAAAAGTTCCTTTCCCAGAGGCTCATCATCTTTGCTAGCAAAAATTATGTTGGTTGAATTTATTCACTGGAACATTTGACAATAAAATAGGGGGGAAAATCCAAGGGTAGTAGAGGCTTCTGGGCTAAGTTTATAGAAGGAAAGGCCTGTCGCTTCCTGGTAAAGGCCGACTCCTCCTACCCAGGTGAAGAGATCAACGCGCATGTGGTTCCCACCACCCTACACCCCGAATTATACAGAACGCCCATCGGTTTCTAGCATGCGGGATGCGGTTATCTGCCTGATGTGTCAACAAGACACCGTAACCCACAGGAGGTGCTTATTCCTGGGGTTCCAAAGTGCATTTGTTCAGAAAAGTGAAAAACGGCGCTCTTTCCGGGAGGGCATTTCCCACGTGTTCTCCGGGTTTATCGTGTCTTTGAAACGCCGGCCTTGTGTTTCAGCCTCAGCTCTTCGCATCTCTAACTCTACTATCTGTTCTCTCCAAGCTTGACCTTTGCTATTTATAAGCAAAGAATGTGATGAGCTCTAGGAAGGGGGCGGCCCGCCTCCAGAACAGACTGGACACATGTCGGGGACAGCGGGCAGTGGACGCGGCTGCAGACTCGGGTCCGAGGCCTGCTAGCGTGAGGGGCGTGTCCAGAGCCCCCCGAGGCAGGCGGCCTGTCCTGCCCACTTAGGTCTGCCCCCTCCGCATGGCCCCTTCCCCCAGTGCTCACGGCCGCCTCGTCCACCGGTGCAGAGAACATGGGTGCAAGGTAGCTGACAGGTTGGAGGGCTGAACCCCCGGAGTCCTGAAGTCCCCAAGCCGTGGGCCCAGTCTCAGCCTGCATGGCCCAGAGGGGCTCCTCTTCGTCATTCCTACAGGACGCTACACCCCTCAAGTAAATGCAGGATCGGTATCGTTCTTACTTATTTCTGTGTCCCTGAAATGCCTGGTTAGCAGCAAGTATTTGATAAATATTTGCTAAGTTAAATGAATTAACTTCAACAACAACTATCATAAAGCTTTTTTCATTCAATCAGATTACTTACTGGTCACTAACACAAGGACACTGCAGTAATACATTTGAACGAAAGCCAGCGCCCTGGACAGCGGTTTCAGTCTCAGGCCCGGAGGTGGTGTGTCTGAGAGCACTCGGCCCCGGAGGTGCCGGGTGGAACGGGACGGGGTGCGAGGGCTGCGGCCAGAGTCTGCTGCAGCAAAGCCCCGAGAGAGGACTCACCTTCTGTAACAGAGTACAGTGCCCAGTGCCGGGAAAGAGGAGGCAGAATGTATCTCTGACCTCCCCCAGTAGGAAAGTATTCTCCACTTTAATGTCCGCTCCTTAAGTAACTTCAGTAATCTACCAGACTGACCTGGTCCTGCATTAGGTGAATTATAAAACACCAGGGCAGGCCTGTCTTATTACACCCTCTAGGACGCCAGGTGTGTGTCGCGTAGGAAACACACGCTGCTTCTAGAGGCAAAGCTCTGCAGGGGGCAGAGCACCTCACAGAGCAAGTGGATGGTCTGGAGGGCGGCTTCCTCCTCCCTCCCGAGGGACTGAGGCCAGGGAAGCAGGAGTCCTGCTGTGGGCGAGCAGGGCACAAAGGCAAAGCTGGTGTCCAGACTTCTGAGCAGACGGGGGGACTGAAGTCAGGGCAGAGGGAGACGCTGAGCTGCTGGGTGACAGACGTCTTTCCTAGACCTGTTTCTCTTTTGTGTTATAAAAGTTATATCACAAAAAATATTTGGGCCAACAAAATATTTAGAAAAAATTTCATAATAAGGTGAATAAAAACCTGTCCCTTTTCTAATAATCATCACGATTTTTTTGAAGTAGAGTTGATTTACAATATAATAGTTTCAAGTGTATAGCATAGTGATTCGGGATTTTTATGAATTATACTCAAAGTTATTACAAGATGATGGCTGTCACTCCCTGTGCTGTACAGTGTATCTTTGTTGCTTGTCTGTCTTATACACAGTAGTCTGTATCTCCTAATCCTCTACCCCATCTTGCTGCTCCCTCCCCCCGACTGGTAACCACTAGTTTGTTTTCTGTATCTGTGAGTCTGTTTCTGTATCTGTGAGTCTGTTTCTGTTTTGCTGTATATGTTCATTTTAGTTTTTAGATTCCACATATAAGTGATATCATACAGTATTTGTCTTGCTCTGTCTTATTTCACTAAGTATAATATTCTCTAGGTCCATCCACATTGCTGCAAAGGGAAGAATTTCATCATTTTTATGGATAAATAATAATCCATTGCGTGTATGTGTGTGTGTGTGTATGTATCACATCTTTTTTATCCATTCATCTGTGGATGAACACTTTGGTTGCTTCCATGTCTTGGCTATTGTAAACAGTGCTGCTACGAACACTGGGGTGCATGTATCTTTTCAAATTAGTGTTTTCGTTTTGTTCTACGTATATACCCAGGAGTGGAACTGCTAGATCATATGGTAGCTCTATTTCTAGTTTTCTGAGGAACCTTCATACAGTTTTCCATAGTGACTGTACCAATTTACATTCCCACCAACAGTGCATGAGTTCCCTTTTCCCCACACCCTCTCCAATATTTATTTATAGACTTTCTGATGACAGTCATTCTGACCAGTGTGATGACATTTCATTGTCGTTTTTATTTGCATTTCCTTAATAATTAGTGATGTTGAGCATCTTTTCATGTGCCTGTTGGCCACAGGTCACAGATGACCTGTATTCAGGTCATCTGCCCATTTTTTGATTGGATTGTTTGTTTTTTTGATACTGAGTTGTATGAGCTGTTTATATATTTTTTATATTAACCCCCTGTTGGTCATACCATTTGCAAATATTTTCTCCCATTCTGTAGGTTGTCTTTTTGTTTCACTAATGGTTTCCTTTGCTGAGACTGTCTTTTCTCCATTGTTTATTCTTGCCCCCTTTGTTGTAGATTAATTGACCATAGGTGCGTGGGTTTATTTCTGGGCTCACTGTTCCACTGATCTATGTGTCTGTTTTTGTGCCATTACCACAGTGTTTTTATTACTGTAGCTGTATAGTTCAGTCTGAAGTCTGGGAGGGTTATGCCTGCAGCTTTGTTCTTTTTTCTCAGGATTGCTTTGACAATTCTGGGTCTTCTGTGGTCCTATACAAATTTTAGGATTATTTATTCTAGTTCTGTGAAAAATGTCATAAGTATTTTGATAGGGATCGCATTAAACCTGTAGATTGCTTTGAGACGTATGACCATTTTAACAATATTAATTCTTCCTATCCAAAGCACTGGGTATCTTTCCATTTCTTTGTATCATCTTCAGTTTCCTTCATCAGTGTTTTATAGTTTTCAGTGTCTAGATCTTTCACCTTCTTGGTTAAATTTATTCCTAGGTATTTTATGCTTTTTGATGTGATTTTAAATAGGATTTTTTTGTTTTGCTTTCGCTTTCTGATAGTTAATTATTAGTGCATAGAAAAAGCAACAGACTTCTGTATATTAATCTTGTATCCTGCAACTTTACAGAATTTATTTATTCTAATAGTTTTTTGGTGGAGACTTTAGGGTTTTCTATATAAAATATCATCATCTGCAAATAGTGACAGTTTGACTTTTTCCCTTCCAATTTGGATGCCTTTTATTTCTTTTTCTTGTCTGACTGCTGTGGCTAGGACCTCTAATACTATGCTAAATTGATGGCAAGAGTGGGCATCTTTGCCTTGTTCCTGAATTTAGAGGAAAGGCTTTCATCTTTTCACTGTTGAGTATGATGGTAGCTGTGGTTTGTCATAAATGTTCTTGATTATGTTGAGATATATTTCCTCTATACCAACTTTGATAAGAGTTTTAATCATGAATAGATGCTGAATTTTGTCAAATACTTTTGCTGCATCTTTTGAGATGATCATTTGATTTTTATTAATGTGTTGTACCACACTGATTTGTGAGTACGGAACCATCCTTGCATACATGGAATAAATCTCACTTGATTATGGTGTACAATGCTTTTTACGTATTTTGGATTTGGCTTGCTAATATTTTGTTGAGAATTTTTGCATCTATATTCATCAAAGATATTGGCCTGTAATTTTCTTTTTTTGTATCGTCTTTGGTTTTGGTTTCAGGGTAATGGTAGTCTTGTAGAATAACCTTGGGAGTGTTCCATTCTCTTCAATTCTGGGGAACAGTTTGAGGAAGATAAGTATTAGCTTTTATTTGTATGTTTGGTAGAATTCCCCTGTGAAGCTGTCCAGTCCTGACTTCTGTTTGCTGGGAGTTTTTTAAAACTACAAATTCAGTTTCACTACTAGTGATCAGTCTGTTCAAATTGTTTCTTCTTGATTCAGTCTTGGCATGCTGTATGTTTCTAGAAATTTGTCCATTTTTTCTAAGTTGTCCAATTTATTGGCATAGTATTCTTTTATGATTTTTTATCTCTGTGGTATTGGTTGTTATTTTTCCTCTTTCATTTATTGTTTCTTTGGGTCCTCTCTCTTTTCTTCTTGGTGAGCCTAGCTAGAGATTTGTCAGTTTTGTTTATCTTTTCAAAAAAAAACTCCAGCTCTTGGTTTTACTGATCTTTCCTATTTTTTTATCTCTATTTTATTTATTTCCTCTCTGATCTTTATTATTTCTTCCTTCTCCTGATTTTGGGCTTTGTTGGTTCTTTTTCTAATTCCGTTAGGTGGTAGGTTAGACTGTTTATATGAGATTTTTCTTGTGTTTCAAGGAAGGCCTGTATTGCCGTGAACTTCCCTCTGCTTTCACTGATTTTGGAGAGTTGTATTTCCACTTTCACTTGTCTCGAGTTATTTTCTGATTTCCTCTTTGCTTTGTTCACTGACCCACTGGTTTTTATAGTGTCCACGTGTTTGTTCTTTTCCCATTTTTCCTTCTGTAACTGATTTCTAGTTTCATACTGTTGTGGTTGGGAAAAAATGCTTGATATAATTTGTCTTCTTTAATTTTTTGAGAATTGTTTTGTGGCTTAGCATGTGATCTATACTAGAGATCATTCCATGTGCACATGAGAAGAATGTGTATTCTGCTATTTATGGATGGAATGTCCTGTAGATATCTATTAAGTCAGACTAGTCTGTTGTGTCATTTAAGACCACTGTTACCTTATTGGTTTTCTGTCTGGATTATCTGTCCATTGATGTAAGTGGGGTGTTAAAGTCCCCTAAGATTATTGTATTATTGTCAGTTTCTCCCTTTATGTCTATTAGTATTTGCTTCATATATTTAGGTGCTCCTGTACTGGGTGCCTATATGTTAATGAGTGTAATATCTTCTTCTTATATTGAGTTCCTTTATCATTGTATAATGCCCTTCTTTGTCTTTTGTTATAGCCTTTGTTTTAAAGTCTGTTTTATCTGATATAAATATTGCTATGCCCACTGTCTTGTCATTTCTGTTTGCATGAAATATCTTTTTTCATCCCCTCACTTTCAGTATGTGTGTCTTTAGCTCTGAAGTAAGTCTCTTGTAGGCAGCATATAGAAGGGTCTTGTTTTTTTTTTATCCAATCAGCCACCGTATGTCTTTTGATCAGAGCATTTAGTCCATTGACATTTAAAGTAATTACTGATAGGTATGTACTTACTGCCATTTTTTCCCTTGTTTTCCAGTTGCTTTTTTTAGTTCTTCTCTGTTCATTTCTTCTTTTTGTTTTTTCCCTTGTGGTTTGATGATTTTCTTTAGTAGTATGCTTGTTTTCCTTTCTTTTTAGTTTTTGTGTATCTATTGTAGGTTTTTGATTTGTGATTACCATGGGGTTTATATATATATTGATCTATAATTTTACCTACTTGTTTGAAACTGATAGTCATTTAACTTCATATTCTAGAAGATCCACATTTTTTACTCCTCCCCCCCATTTTGTGATTCTGATGTCATACTTTATATTTCATGTTTATCACTTAACTGCTTATTATTGTTATAGTTGCTTTTACATTTTTTTGGTCTTTTAATCTTTGTACTGGCTTATTTAAGTGGTTGATCCTCAGTCCTTACTATAGATTTGCCTTTCCTATTGGAGTTTTCCCTTTCCTGTAGATTCTTCTTTTCCACTTAGAGAAGACTCTTTAATATTTCTTTTGGGGTAGATTTAGCATTGATGAACTCTTAGTTTTTGCTTGTCTGAGAAGTTCTCTCTCCTTAGATTCTAAATGAAAATCTTGCTGGGTAGAGTATCCTAGGTTGCAGGCTTTTCCCTTTCAGCACTTTGAATATATCATGCCACTCTCTTCTGGCCTGCAAAGTTTCTGCAGAGAAATCAGCTGGTAGCCTTATGGGAATTCCCTTGTATATGACTATTTTTTTCTTGCTGCTGCCTTTAGGCTTCTCTCTTTTCTTGCCATTTTAATTATAATGTCTTGGTGTGGGTCTGTTTGGGTTTATCTTGTTTGGGACCCTCTGTGCTTCTGTATCTGGATATCCGTTTCCTTCTTCAGGTTTGGGAAGTTTTCAGCCATAATTTCTTCAAATACATTTTCAATACCCTTTTCTCTCTTCTGGGACCCCCTATAATGTGAATGTTGGTACGCTTAATGTTATCCAGAGAGCTCTTAACCTTTTTAAATTTTTTTTACATTTGTTTGTCATTTTGTTGTACTGGTCAGGTGATTTCCATTATTATATCTTCCAGATCCCTTAAGTGTTCTTCTGTATCACTTAGTCTGCTATTCATTCCTTCTAGTGTGTTTTTTGATTTCAGTTATTGAATTCTTCATTTCTGATTGGGTCTTTTTCATATTTCCTAGTTCCTTGTTAAAACTCGCACTGTGCTCATGTATTCTTTTCTCTAATTCAGTTAACAATTTTATTACGAATGCTTTCAATTCTTTATCTGATAAATTATTTGTTTTATTACTTTTTTCAGGGGTTTTCTCTTATTATTTCAATTGAGAGCAATTCCTCTGCCTCTATGAATTTAGGTGCAACAGTTTCCTATCGTGGTCTTGATGGGACCACGTTCTTATGAGGGACTGGCCCTATACAGACTGTGTGTGTCTAATGCCTTTGGTGGGAAAACTGGATCTGATGTGGACACAAGTCATGTCTTCCTCAGGGGGTGCTGGGAGCTATCACCTCGGTAGGGGGTAGGGCTGGGGGTGGAGGGGCTAGAGCTGGAGCTGGGTGTGAAGCAAGACCTCCCTTCTGCTCAGTGGCCATCACTGCCCTATTGGGGATGGGATCTGGCCCCAAGGGTCAGGCCTGGGCTGGCTCTGTTCCCTGTACGTGTGTGCTTTCCCTGCTCCCTACACTGGGACCCTTGCTGCAGAGGCAGGGATGCTGAAGCAAGGGGGACTGTGCAGGCTGTCAGCACACGCTGGCTGCAGCCAGAGGTCTGGGCTGTCTCTGACGCATGGCCTGTGCAGTGCCCGCCGTGTTCCCTGGCTCTGTGGAGAAAGCCTCAGGCGAAAGTCCCCTTTGTCCCTCACAGCCGCCCCTGCCCGTGTAGGGCCGCACTGCAGGGTGGATGGGGCCCGCGTGGAGCCTCAGTGCACACTGGGCTGTGAGCTGTGGCGGAGCAGCTGCTGTCAGAGTTCTGGGCTTCAGGGGGACGGCTCGGGTAGCTGCCAACACCCTGTCCAGGCTCTGTCCTGGCCCCGGTGGCCTCTGGGTCCCACGTGAGTCCTCTGCCGTAGACCCTGTGCTGCCCTGTGACGTGGAGTATGCGAGGCTGGAGCGTGCGCCGAGGCGGCCGTCGGAAACCTGGCAGGCACCAGAGCAGCCTTCAACCCGCCCTTTCCTCTGTGCCTCGGGGCTCGTCTGCCCTGTGCTGGATGCCAGGACAGAGGTGCCCAGTCTGTGGCTCTCACTGCTCACTGCCCAGAGCAGGTCTCTGCCTGTGCCATCTCTCTTTTCCTCTGAGTCCCCTCCCAGGGCCACAGGTCCAGACCTGATCGCTTTTCTTCCTTTCCTACCCCGTTACAGCCTTGGTTGTACAGGAGTCCTTCTGCCAGTTTCCAGTTAGTTTTCAGTGAGACTCGTTCCACACACAGATGTGTTTTTGATGTGTTGCTCGGGGAAGGTGGCTCCATGGCCTCCTCTGTTCCACCATCTTGTTGGATCCCCCACAATCACCTTGTTAATGGCACAGGAGATATCTGCCCTTCCAGGTAAACTCTCGCAAACAAACACTTAAGTGTGCATTAACGCAGCAGGTGCCCACGGACGGTGCGCACGGCACACCCTGCTGCAGGTGCCGGGGCACAGCGCGGGCCTAGCCGTCTCCTCCCCTCCGAGAGCCGAGGCTCCACTCTGGTGCCCCTTGTCTGTGATGACCTGGCAAGGAAGACCCCAGAGGTGAGGTGCCCTTCTCATCACACCAAGGGTCGTGACAACACGACTCGCCTTGCCGGTGCTGACCCTGAACACCTGGCCGAGGCAGTGTTGCATGTCAAGTCGCTCTCCCTTCCTTCCAGAGCACGGTATGAAAGGGGGAGGTCACCGTGTGGCCCACACTCGGGGGGGTGGGGGGCACCTACAGAAGCCATCTGAACTCTCCTGCACGGGAGGTCTGCCCTGCTGATTCATTCAATCATTCCTATCAGGGCGGGCTCATGGATACACACTTTATACTTTGTGTTATATCTCAATGCTGCCTTATTTACTTTTTTGCTCAAATTGTTGAAGTTTTGGCTGTTGAGGGTTCGTTTATAGTGGGAGCCTGTCCCCCCTGACACACATGCCCATCCTCGTGTGCATTCCTGAGCGCCTTCCTCCTTCCTTGTGCTGCAGGATGCTGCAGGCCAGCCCTGGAATCAGCCCTTCCCCCAAGGAGCCCTGCTTCCTCCAGGGGAGAAGGTGTCAAACCAAGCTCTGGGTGCTCCCTGCTCCTAGGACCAAGGAGAGAAGTTATCATTGTACACTGCTTGTAGTAATCTCCTTGGGGGACAAGGGTGACCGTTTGGAATATACACCACAAATTTCTGACTTGTTTCTTGAATAAGAGTACTATGTAGTAAGAAGAGATGATATAGGATAGTTATGGCAACGACGAATGAGTTTTGAAAGCCACGAAGCTCTGCAGAAGTGTGAGCTCTTGCGATTTTAATCAGCTTACGGTGAGGCCTGGGGCTTCTAGACTTTGGTTCCACAAGTCAGTCTGGCAACACAGAAAAACAGACTGAAGGGAGCTTCGCTGAGAATTTATCTACGATTTCTTTTCATCTTATCTGATGTTTCGTCCTTTTTAAAACTCTGTTAAGTTATAATGTTATATCTCTACTTGCATACTGCTTTTGGCCAAAAGTCATAAAGCTAAGAGTTTCTTTTCTGGAAAGGAGAACAGAAATAAAGTTGTTTAATATTTAAAAATAACCACTTGGAACGCTAAAATCTTGGGCTTTAACCTTTCCTTTCCCCACAAAATTCTTTGTGCCAAGGCTGCAGGCGAGAGCACACAGGATCCATAACCAGAGGCGGAAATGTGAAACTCGGCGGGCACCGTGCTTACGCGGCTGTGGTGAGAATCATCCCATGGGAACGACTGTGACTAAAAGTGATCGTGAACCAAGTTGATAGCTTTGCCACGAAGTCTAAAGAGCTTATATAAAAACAGATTACGGAAAATTTTACTGCTCGTCAGTGGATGTCAGGCAGGCCTCGCCAGTGTCAATGGGAATAGTTAGGATGTGACATTAAAAACACACACAAACTTTGGGGATCACTGAGGCCTCAAGGCTCAGGCCACTGACATCTTCACATTCTAAAGACCAACTCAGTCTCAAGTCAGCCTTCAAAGATCAACCGAGGAAGACGCGGGCATCGGGAGGAAGGCGGCAGGGAGGAGAATGAGCCTCGTTATCTATGGAAATGGGGAAATAAGACCTACTTTAGAGGGATTAAATGAGTAGCAAAGCAGGAAGCACCTGGCAAGCGGAGATTTTTCAATGTGTTGGTTTTTTCCTAGTTATTTAAAGATAAGTAACATCTGAACCTAAAAACTCAACAAGGGCCATTTACTCAAGAATTTTGGATAACGTAAAAGAAAGATAAAGCGGTCTACAATGGAAGAGGTAACCTCCTGCAGGGACTTCACTTGTTGTTCTTGAACTGCTGAAATAATACAGCTCCGACCCCCAAAAGCTGTATAATCCCCCTCTTCTACCTGCTGTGGTAGAAACAATTCTTGTTCCAGGTGGGTACCAGGTATTTCCACCTCCTTGTTACAAACTCACTGTATGTTTATCTTTCTAGAGAGACATTCATTTTCTGAAATGGTTCTGCAGAAACTGAACTCTGGGTCGTGGTCACTGCAGCACACCTAAAAAGTTTTCTAGTATGTTTTTAAAAATGGCAAAATGAATGAAAATGTCGTATCATCCTGGTTTATTTTAAGCAAAAACTAAGTTCTCTTATTACTAAGAAATGTGATACTTAAACCAGAAAACACTGTATGGAATGTACAAAGAGTTCAACTCACCCCAGGATCCTCGGCAATTAGGAGAGTTGAATTCAGTCAGGTGTGTTGCCACCTTTGTTTTAGTGGAGGATTAAGTAACTGAATATTCTGCTTATAACATCCTTATATGTGCTATGGATGTGTTTCAAACTAGATAAGGACACAATTTCAACCTGCAGATTAGAAAGAAGTGTTTTGAAGTCAAATCACATTTTGTGTCCCTTAGGGCAATCGACTTGGTCGAGGAATTTGGTAAGTACCGGAGCTGGCAAGTACCGGAGCTGGCAACTGCAAATCCAATTCTGTTTTACCGTGCGATGTGACCGCTCCCCCACCCCGCCCCCCGAGGAAGGAAATACTTTCTTAACCACTATTTTGTTTTCTTCCAATGGTGTTTAGAGTTTTGAGAGGAAAACACTATAGGCCCTTTAAGAAAAGTCTGTGTTGCCGCACGTGGAGCTTCCCCGAGGCTCCCGGGCACGGAGGTAGGAGTCAGCGCGGGGCGAGGAGGCTGCGTGCCGGGGGCGGGGGGCGGCGCTCCCTTCAGACCTGACAGTGACTCTAAAAAAGGCGAGCAAGCTCAAGGCTCACCTGTGAGGTGTTTATCGTCCAAAGATCAAAAGCACTGTTGCGTTTGAGTAGATCGTACAAAGAGCACCCGCAGGACGCACGGCATCCTGACTCTAAGGAAAGGCTCCACGTTCACCTGAAATGCTGTGTCTTAAGTAAGGACGTCAACAGAGGTGGCATCTGCTCACAGAGGTACGGATTCTGTTTCTTTACCTTCTGCTACTTAATATAATTCTTTACATTTACCTAGTAAGTAGTTAAATAAAACAGATGAAGCACCTTTAAAAATTACATTTTCATAAAAGGAATAATACCAACTAGAATGTTTATGCTTTCATATCACGACGCTGAGTAATTTCACAGTCACTCCTCCTAGGGCCACCCCGATGCTATGAGCCGTCATGCAGGACGCTCCTGCTTTGGGGGTGCAGGCTGGCCGGTCGCACACAGGAAGAGGGGACGCCACTGCTGATCTTGTCTTACAAACCCAACCCTACGGAGTGACAACTGGCGTGGCCCCATTCATCCGCCGTGTAACGGATCCCGTGAATTAAGGAGGTCCGGCAGAACAACCTTAAGGACAGTGGTACCACTTACAAGCCAAGCAGTTCTATCGCCGCTGTTAGCTGCCATCTGAATACGTTCTCATTTCTAGTTTCAACCACAGGCTTGTTTTTCTCTCATGAGTGTGAGTTTCAGTGTGGAAAAATATTTTTTCTTCACACAAAAATGTTTCATATGAAGAACAGAATTTCCAGAGAGATGATACAACCATCTTGGAAGCAGAGTAGAAAAATATACCAACCAAAAGACAAACGCTGAAAAGGATTTAATATTTTTCTTTTGCTGGAGCCATATGGAAGCTAATATTTATGTGCAGACGGCGTTTAGACCCTGGTGTCAGGAAGGATAAACTAAGCACCGCTGCTGAGAGAGCTTTCCCACCAGGACATCCGCATGAGAACGAACCCTGGAGCCTCTTCTGCCCCCACTCACAGCGGGCTGTCCACGCAGCACCACAAACTACCAGCCCAAAGGGCGCCATGTAGACCATCACGAGCCAAGTAATTGCACTGTTCCCGAGTCCACAAGGGGCCTGCGGCCGGCAGTCCTACCCAGGGAGCTGCTCAGAGCCCCGGCCCTGTGGTCGCAAGTCCCAGGCTCCAGTCCTGGTGGGGCTCCCTCTGTCTCTGCTGCACCACAGGGCCGGGACCTGAGCTGTTCCACCGTCGGTAGGAGGGTACGGATCACCCCACCTCAGAGGGTTGCTGGAAGATTCCATCAATCAGTACACGAAACCCATTTAGAACAGTGACTGGACGTGGCAGAATTCAACGAGGGCCGGCAGGATCGGCCAGAGAAGTGGGGGGCATCACAAGCCTCCTCATCGAGAGGGTGACCCCGAGGCACAATCACTGATGGGAGACCAGGGCGTCACCCCCAAAGCACAGCGGGGCTGGGCTACAGGAAACTGCAGGCAGTCTAGGCTGGCTGGCCCGCTTTATACACTGCCTGCGGCAGTGGGCAGACCGAGCCTGGACGAACAAACCCTCCCAGAAAAGCTGACGGAATCGAGGTCCCCAGCGGGATTTTGTCACCTCCAGTGCCTGGCATGTCAGCAGCTCTTGGCCACTGGGCTGGATGAATGAGCAGCTACAGCCCTGCCCGAGAGGACAGCAGGTGCAACAGATGTGCACAAGGGACGTCACCTCAACCCATCATGAGCAGAACTGCTCCGTTACCACTAGGAAGACAGCATTCCCCTAAGACTGGGAGTCATCTCCTAAATGCACTTCCATCGGATAGTCAGAGGGACCAGCTGCATAGAAATGCCGGCATCCTGAGAGCACCCAACATCACCCACATTTCCTTGAAATATTTGTGAGGACATTCTAAGAAACATCATGACGGTCACTTCCGTTCACAAGTAAATTTTCAGTGGAAATACTTAAAAAATTATCCAAAACACATAGGAAAACAAGCATCGTGAGATGTCTAAGAAGACTGAAATTAGGTTCTAATTTTTTAAGTAAAAAATCCACCCTGATGCCTTGGAATTTCTAACAAATGTATTGCTAGGCTTTCATAAGGGAATAAGAAATGAGTTCTTTAGGCCAGAGAAACACACTGTAACCTATTAAAATCTGAAGGCAAATTTTCTGAGAATTTACAGTAACTTAACAGTTTCCTATTAGAGTGTTAGTAACACTTTGAGAGTTAAAGCCTGAAATTTTTTCTCAATCTAAATAAATCACAGTCACTAACTTATTTGGGACACAATGAAACAGATGCTCAGAACAAAGTGCACAGCTGAAGCGTCACGTCTTTAAAAGAAAAAACAGACAAAATAGGAAACATCTTTCATTACAGATGACACGAAACAAAACCCAAAGTGCTAATGTTAACACGTAAACCTTAAAAAAAAAAAAAAAAAAAAGCGCATCTCACGTTGGCTTACCTTGCACCATGAGCAGGGGCTCCTTGCCCCCGCCGTGCGCCAGCATCTCCCGGCGGTAGCGCTCCCCCGCCGCCCTGGGGAGGAGAGAACTGTCACTGGAGCCTGCACGCACCCAGCCACAGCCGCCGGAGTCCCCCAGATGAAGCCACACTGATGTCAAGTTCAGAGAAGCTGCCCTTCATTATCTTCTGGCTTCTAAAAATCTCATTCCCATTTTAAAATTTTTAACCTACTCTACTAAGACAGACCAGCGGTGATATATTTACTATAAGAGCAAGCATGCTCTTTCTAGAAAGGATCGTTTAGTTTATGTGGTACAGAACAAGCAGAAAATCATACCCCATTCTCCATCATCTTTAGGATTATTTTAAAGTGAGATTTGAAATCATTTATGCTCTTCTCTCAAAAAAGAATTTGAAATGGCACCCAACAGAGAGAAAAATAACACTCTGACCTAAGAGTAAAGCCACAAAAGCTGTCAGGAGAGGGTTAATTACGCCAGGAAGCCTTGGCTAAGGATAACAGAGGACACTTTCGCTCCGTGCTGCTCTTCATCAGCTGGATTCAATAAGGAACAGTGTCCGTAACACTCGAAGGCTAGACAGAAATTCTCTAAATTAATGGCTACTCTCTTTTTTTACATAGAAAATGCAATTCCTTTAATGCAAATAACTGAAGTTAAATAAAGTATGTTTTCATTCCACTATTTCTGGAGGGTCTTTACGTGGGCAGTTTTGTGAACGTGGTCTCTAATCGGAAATGTTGCCAGCACTTCACTCTCAGAAACAGGATGACATCAAACGCTAATCCTGGCTCCACCCTGAAGTGAGCACTGAGGCACCGTGGGCCCCGAGGCAGGGAGCGTGGACAGGGCAGCTGAGAGGCCCCGCCTGGCCTCAGCTCTGCTGCTTCCAACCGGGAGACTTCTCAGAACGGGGATCAAAAAGGATCTTTTGGTAGAGGTTAGAAATGTTCTCGTCCCCTGAGTATTTTTACTAGCTTACTTTTACATGCCCATAAAAGTATAGCAACTGCATGTCTAGGCGAGAATGCATACGTAAACAAGATATAAATACTGGGGAATACATGTATTTAAAAGTATGTGGTTTTCTAGTAAAGCGTGATTCCTTTAAACAAGATAGTATTTTGCCTATTTTATAGAAATCTTCAGTAAAGAATTATAATCCCCAGAATTGATTTATGGTACTCAATTTTGGCTTCAGAGCCTTTGAAAATAATAAAAATTTAAAAAGCAGACCAAGTGTCTACAGTTCGCAGAGGCTGGAAGACACAGCAGCATGTGGGCACCGAGCTGCAAAACATTTAAACATTCGATTACGTCAGACTCAAGTTCAAAAGATCCTGGAATTGAATGTGATGATTAACTGCTGAGAAAACCCAAGCCTTCGCCAAATGACATGAAGAGCTGAGGGGGTGGGGTGGGGGTGGGGGGCAGAAGGGACCAGGAATTAGCAGACCTGGTTCTCATCTTAGTCCAGGTCGTTTGCTGTGAAGCCTTGAACAAATCACCCCCTCTGAGCCTCAGTTTCCTCTTATGAAAACTCCTGCTCCGCCAAGGCTGCTGGGACTAACGTAATAACCTGCGTGGGAAGCTCGAGGGTGCTCCCGGCATCTAAGGGACCACGAGCCTCAACCTGTGCAGTGAGGCCGCCTGACTGTGCGACCTGTGCGGTGCAGACAGACCGCTCTGAACGACTGTGAGACCAGGTCTCACTTAGTGCTTTCAAAGGAAGCTCCTTCTAAGGACCCGTGGAACCAGAAGCCGGCTTCCCCGGGCTCCCGCTGGGGAGGAGGCCCAGGTGCACAGCAGCCCCGGCGTTCTGCGGGGGTGCAGCAGGCCGTGAAACCCCCGTCTTTTTACCTGTTAAACGGATCCCGGAGAAAGCACTCCCTCCAGACCATGGACGCCACTGCCCGGGACACCAGGTAGGAGTAGTATTTGGCACCGTAGCCCACGAGGTGGCTGAAGCGCAGCTGCCAGGCCTGCGGACAGAAAGGGCACAGGAGGCGGTGAGGCTGCATCCAGACGCCGTGCGGGCCCAGCGCAGGGAGGCACACAGGAACCGCAGACGTGCCCATTACGTGGCACCCTCGGGGGCGTCCCGCACGGGTGGTCACTTTTCACGTGGTGCACACTGTGAGGGCTGCAGTGAGTCCCCTCAAAACCCTCATGCTGAGCCCCGATCCCCAGGCCCTCGGAGTGAGACTGTTTGTGGAGACGGGCCTCTAGAGAGGTGATGGAGGTAAAATGAGGCTGCCGGGGCGGCCCTAGGCCACCAGGGCTGGATACGTAGGTCCCCGTACGACGGGGGGAGACCACACCAGGACAGGGCAGGAAGGCGGCCTCAGGAGAACCTACCCTGACACCCGACTGTTTTGTACAAGTTCACTGCCACTGGACTCGTGTCTGGCAGAAACAGAGGGAGGACGCCCAGACACGCGGCGTAGCATCAGTAACGGGGCAGCACGCGTGTCCCACGATTCCGGCCTGCTGGGAAGCCTGGCCGCTGGGTCGGGAGAGGGCGCTCTGGCCTGGCACTGGGTGCCGTTCTTTTTGAGGACGGTGATGTCGTTACTGTAAGAAAGGCCACGTGAGTTCCCGGGGAAGAACACCCTCCCGCTGGAAGACTCTTTTCCTGCAAATGCTGTTCTTTTTCTGGACCTAAAAGCTGAAAACAAGTACGTTCTGGGTGGTTAGTAGGAAGAGGGTATCCAAGTGCAAAGGCATAAGCTGCCCACAGCACAGTCATGGCACCACTGCTAGAAAAGCCAGAATTACAGAAGCCATCATCCTCAAATGACACGGATGTAACTTAAAAATTTTTACTTTACTGAAACAAATCTGACACGCAGTAATACTCTACTGTCTTTTAATGTGTGCTTTAGCTGACGGTAAAATTTTTAGGAAAAAAAAATTGAAGCCTAAGTTTTTAAACTAAGGTAATCATTATCTAATAAATCTTTTCACCCCCTGGAAGATAAAGTATAAAGTTTAATCACCACAAATGTTTAACCAGATAAACAATTTCCACCTAACTGATTAAGCCACAAACTATAAGCCAACAGACAGTTCCCTGCTGACAGCGGGACGGCGGATCCGAGGACACCTCGACGTCCCCCACGTGGCACACAGGGGCCCGGCGGTGGAGTCCCGGAGCCCGGCGCTCTGAGTGGTGTCCAGCACCTCACGAGGGCGCTCAGCCTGGGCTGGGCGTGGGGCAGGCAGGCCAGCTCTCAAGCTAGAGCTGGAACAGGAGGGGGTCTGGCGGAGGGAACGGGAACCCTCGGGATCCACCCTCCCCTTTCCAACCGGGATGCGACTGGAAGCAAGGGGCTGTGTCCCTCCGTCTGTGTGGGACACCTCGCCCTGCCCTCTGTGAAGGCGAGACCCCAGGGGCGGGGCACCACAACCCAGGGCGGTGGTCTCCGACTCCACACGGCCACCGCTGGTGCTGGGCGGTACACTCGTGAGGCTGTCACAGTAACCAGACCCCCAGGCACAGGTGCTGCCACCAGCAGAGCAGAGGTGCCGAGGCCCTGCAGCTCGCCTGGCAGGATCCACACCTGGATACCTGGACACAGAGAGTCCACGGCGTCTGCCTCCCACCAGCCTCCCACCTGGACAGAGCTACTCAGGCATGGCGCACACCTTGCTGTCTTGTGCTTAGATTACAGATTTCCATACCTCAAGACATGCCAAATAAATTATACCACCTGACACCTTTCATCAGCGGTCTGTAAGTTTATGGCACACTAAGACCTACAGTCCCATTGCTGTTTGACCACACATAGCTGAACTCCTGATAATTCAGCCTAATGTTAAGTCCTTGTTACCACTCCACTCATTCACCTGGAAAAATAATAGACAGCATCTCATTTTAAGCTCTGGAATTATGTCATCCTCTTCCTTTTATCTCCAAGTTTCCTTCTTCCGAAAGGGACCTTTGCCAGATGAACAAAAGTTTTCACCTGTCCTTTGAAGCGCCAGGTGAGGAGCTGGTCTTAAGAACAAAGGACTCGGGCTTCCCTGGTGGCGCAGTGGTTGAGAATCTGCCTGCCAATGCAGGGAACACGGGTTCGAGCCCTGGTCTGGGAGGATCCCACATGCCGCGGAGCAACTAGGCCCGTGAGCCACAACTACTGAGCCTGCGCGTCTGGAGCCTGTGCTCCGCAACAAGAGAGGCCGCGATAGTGAGAGGCCCGCGCACCGCGATGAAGAGAGGACCTCACTTGCCACAACTGGAGAAAGCCCTCACACAGAAACGAAGACCCAACACAGCCATAAATGAATAAATAAAATAAATAAAAATTAAAAAAAAAAAAAGGACAAAGGACTCAGAAGCCTTTGCAGTTTCTCTTCTGTTCTGACTAGAGGTGTGGGCCGTCCCATCCTAACGCGAGCCCTCCGTCTGTCTGTCCTGAGTGAGACGATCTCTGTGATCCGGACGTAAGACAAGAACTTGGAGCGGGAGCAGGAGCGCGGCCGGGGCCCCGCGAGCGCAGAGTCACCAGCTGGAACCCTGGGGGGGGGGCCCTCCGAGGATCCCCATCCACTACAGCCCTGTTCTCACCCACGACACTCGTCCGTCCACATCAGAGACGGGCCCAGGGATGGAAAGGAGCAAAGCAGCCGTTACTTACACCTGTTTTCAGTTTCAGACCTAGATGAGGGGCTCGTGCAGAGCCAGCACCCAGCAGCTACATGTTAGAAGTTGAATGACCGAGCTAATCATTTCTAATCATCCTCTCAAATAGCACGTCGTTTCTCCACTTCCAGTTACACGTGGATAAGTGCATTTAACTAAAATTGTAAAACAATCTTATTACTAGAATATTAAACCACATGAGAACAGAAACGACATCACTGCTTTCTGGCTTTGGGTCACACAGAACTGAAGTTTCCTTCAGCGCAAGGTCCACGAGGCCGTGCCTGTGTCTGGCGTGGGGCCAGCGCGGGGCCTGGGGCACAGCAGGAACGCAACAGCTGTCTGCTGGACGGGTGGACGGACAGGTGGACAGATGGACGGACACTGCAGGATTCCGTCACAGCGATGCTCCGTGTTCCCGACAGACTGGACTTTGGACTGAGATGAGGAATCACATCCAGATCACAAGCAAGAGGACGTCCCAGCGCTACAAACACATTTTGGATCTCAGGCTATTAAAAATAGTTTTTTTTTTTGTTTTTTTTTTTAAAGAATTCTTTGACTACATTATATGACAGTTAAGACTTCTGAGGCTAGTTTTGGCACCAAATGTACGGCATCTGTGTGGTGTTTCCTCATGTGTGATTCAATCTCTGTCAAGTTTCACAGACTCAAAACAAGCCATGGGCCAGCAGTACCACACAGGCTTCACGGTGCAGCTGCTGTAACAGGACTAAAGGACAGCAAGACAGAAAGCAGCAAACTCCTGCGCTAGGCTCTGTGGGCAGACCGCCGGGCTGTTCACATTCTCCGAGCACAATACTGTCGGCTTGTGGATTATGTCCTATGGTACCCAACCCTGGGCATCCAGAAGTGTCCACTTAACCACAGTCGGGAGCAGGAGACCCTCCCCCACCTGCCTTCTCAGGTTCGTATTCTCTCTTTCTTAATGTGTGTGTATATATGTTTTCCATGAAGTAATATAGACGAGTACTTCTAATTTAATAAAAAGTCCCCGCTGACATTTTACCAAAACCCATGAAACAACAATGCCAAACAAACAGGAATTCTCAGTTTGGAATAAAACTGAGAATTTATTTTAGATGAAACACAGCCGTTGTGGTGGACACACTCTCAGGTGGCCTCTGTGGATGCAGGTGTGAAATTTCCTCACCGTGAGTGTGGGCAGGACCAGAGCCTTGCTTCTGACCACCAGAACTGGCAAAGGAGGCGGGATGTCACAGCCACAGCGAGTTACTTACTTGATATGTCTGCCAGGCTGCAGACCCACTGCAGAAACCCTCCTGTTGCCCGAGGTCAGCAGCCCTGGTGGGAAAGCCCACCAGCAGGGACCCTGTGGGATCTGGGGGTGGGGATTTAGGACCTGGGGGTAGCCTCTGGGGCCCAGGGGTGTCCAACAGCTGACAGGCAGCAAGAAGTCGGGCACCTCCATCCTACAAGTGCACAGGTAAGAATTCTGCCGAGCAACTTCCCTGGTGGCGCAGTGGTTAAGAATCCGCCTGCCAATGCAGGGGACACAGGTTCGAGCCCTGGTCCGGGAAGATCTCACGTGCCACGGAGCAACTAAGCCCGTGCGCCACAACTACTGAGCCCGTGTGCCTAGAGCCCATGCACCACAGCGAAGAGTAGCCCCCGCTCGCCGCAACTAGAGAAAGCCCGCGCGCAGCAACGAAGACCCGACGCAGCCAAAGGTAAATAATTAAAAAAATAAATTCTGCCGAGAACCCAGGTGAAGCAGCCAAGCCCCCAGGTGAGACGTGGGCCCGGCCAACACCCCGACTGCAACCTTGGGCCCCCGAGCACGGGGCGCGGCCACACGGGGCTCCGCCTCCTGACCCGCGGGGGCCGGGAGCTTTGTGCTGCTGCAGCCACTTGGCACGGTAATTTGTTCCACGGCAATAGAAACGAACACCGTTATGTATTTCAACATGAGAGCTGTGTCCAGAAATACTAACAAGAGAAGTAAATGGAAAATATGGAAGGGCACCTATATTTATGAAATGTATACCCCTGTGTCTTCATGGATATCTTTTGAGGAAGGTATTTTTACAAATGCTTCATAATTTTCAGTAGATATTTTAACAGCTTACATTTTACAATAGACTCAAAAGCGTAATTTGGTCAAGGCTGCCGGCAGAGACTGCCCAGTACCCCTTGTCCGTTCAGAAACAGAACTGCCCCTCCGCCGCTCGGCTAGAGCAAGGCCTTGGCCACTGTTCTCCAGGCTTCCTCTGGGCGCAGGGTGGCTGTGCACCTACTTCCTGCAACCCGATGTGAATGGAGATAACATACTTACCAGGTGCTTCAAAAGAAAGCTCCTCACGCCCTCCACCTCCTTCCCCTTCCTGCTACCCTTAAAGAAGTGAGAACCGGACCCACATCTGGGACTCAGATAAGCCACATGCTGAGGAGCCGCCAGCCCACCGGCCCTACCTGCTCCCCTCTGCCTTGCTGGGCAGGAGGAAAGGAGCTTTATCTTACTTAAATCACTGTATTTGGGGGTCTCTGTCACAGCAACTTAGCCTATACTCCAACAGACGATCACACAGGATTCAGACCCGGCTGTCTTTCTAATTCAGAGCCCCTGCTTCACTGCTCCTCTGCACTGCACACCCCAAGTATCTAATATGGGACCTACTGCTCCCCACAAATGTGAAAGTTGCAACCGTCTTGATTTCAAATTCCTGAGCCCCCCAGCAGATCCCCATGCCATATTCCTGTGTTTATATTTGACACCTACAACTTGTAAATTAATTTCCATCACGTCAGCTTCAACACATATCAAAACACACCACATAGCTATTTTTACAGCGAAAAAGGAAAGCCCCTATACAAGTTGATATAAAAGCGAGTATTATACTAAGAATAAGTTAAAATGCTGACACTGCTGGACCAGGGGGAGGACTCAGGGACATGCGGGTGGCTCAGTGCTGACAGCGGCAAGAATGTGGCTGAAGCATAATGATACCAATCCTAAGCAGAACAGCAGTTACAATGTTAACACTGCTCTCCAACATACAAAAATACGCAGCAGCCACAAACCCCTCCTTCATGTTACCATAGAAGTCTGAATAATTTCCAAAGTGCCAATATGAGAATTTTATAAGATCTCAATGACAACTAGAAACCATTTTCTCTGCTAATGGTGGACTTACGGCTTATTTTAAGGAGACTAGACCCAGTCTTATAAGAAAAAATGACTTCTAACTACCTGACCAAATCTCTTTAAGGCAATTAATAGTAACACAAAACATTAACCGTCAATTCTATTTATATATAAATATTGGGGGAAAAAAAGCTCTGCAAAACAAAATTTAAAACCCCCTGGAAATACCAGTATGTGTCTATCAAAAGCAAATCATGAGCAGTACAAAGATGTAACCAATTCAAATGGAAATGCATTTATTAGATGAAACATGGGAAGGTAATGTTAATCTAATTAAATGAGATAATTAGGTGAAAAGCAATAAACAGAACTGGAAACTAGACATGCTGGGTTTTTTCTTCCCAATCAAAGCTCCTTAATATTGCTTTTTCCACTGCCTGTAACATCTCAAGGAAAAAATGGCAGATTCTTCATTTTAAAGGAACCCGTGGTCAAGTAATAAGGACTTCCACAGAAAAAGAGAGCCTCTGTGGTCAGGAGGGCAGCCCAGGGAAGCAAGGGGATCCTCCACAAGGACAAGACACAATCCGGAAGCTCTGGTGTTGGTACCAAAACCACCAAAACACACTCACAAAACGGCAACAGTAAGTCCGTACCTATCAATAATTACTCTAAATGTAAACGGATTGAATTCGCCAATCAAAAGACACAGATGGACTGAATAAACTAAGAACAAGACCCAACAATATGCCGCATTTAGCTTTAGTCTTTTCAAGGAACTAGAAAAAGAAGAACAAATTAAGCCCAAAGTCAGCAGAAGGAAGGAAATAACAATCAGAGCAGAAATAAATAGAGACTAAAAAGACGATAGAAAAGATCAGTGAAACTAAGAGCTGGTTTTTTGAAAAGTTAAACAAAACAGACAAACTTTTAGTTAAATTCACTAAGAAAAAAATGCACAAAGGAGTCAAATAAAATTAGAAATGAAAGAGGAGACACTACAACTGATGCCACAGAAATACAAAGGATCATAGGTGACTACCATGAACAATTAGACACCAACAAAAAGGACAACCTAGAAAAATGGATCATCCATAAAACTCCAAGAAGAAAACATAGGAAAATACTCCTTGAATTGGCCTTGGCAGTGATTTTTTCAATTTGATACCAAAAGCAAAGGCAACAAAAGCAAAATTAAACAAGCTGAGCAACATCAAACTAAAATGCTTCTGTAAAGCAAAGGAAACCATCAACAAAATGAAAAGGCAACCTGTGGAATGGGAGAAAATATTTGCAAATCATATAACAAATGATATATGATATCATTATATAATATCTAAAATATGTAAAGAATCCATACAGCTCAACATAAAACAAACAATCTGCTTAATACAGGGCCAGACGATCTGAAGACATTTTCTTCCAAAGGAGACAAACAAATGGCCAACAAGTACACGAAAAGATTCTCAACATCGCTAATCATTACGGAAATGCAAATCAAAACCACAATGAGATATCACGTGACACCTGTCAGAATGGCTTAATAATACATACATTAAAAAAAACAAACAAGAAGAGGGACTCTGCTACTGTCTTCATGACCACGCAGTTCAACAAAGGCGGCGGGGCCACCGTGGAGGCCAACTGGAAAAGATGGGCGTGTCCTTCGTAGACTACGGGACTTTCTGCTCGCGCACGAAGAAGGGAACACAGAACAGGAACTCCTCGGCGGGGAGACGAGCCAAGAGCAGGGGTGCAGCCCTGGCCTCCGCACCCCGGGGGCGGGGCCGGCATCGAACCGGTGGGAGCAGAGGCTCCTGCAGCTCCGCCTTCCCCCCTCCCAGGGACCCTCAGAGATGTGTAACTATTGTCTCCAACCTACAGGCCGGCAGCCCCCTCTCCTGTGAGATCAAGCTGAGGTACAAAGAGGGGAGGACACCTGGAACCGTCTGATGTCGACTAGGGCTCAGCACCTTCCTGCAGCAAACAGGCCAGGGACCCGGGAGCTTCCCTTGGAGCCCTGGCTTTCCCTCCTCACTCTGCATGCCAGCAGTCAGGAACCTGTGCGGCGCCCTCCCTACTTCCCTCCGTTTCCATTCCAATGATACTGCACCACGAGGCCTTCTCCAGAGGTGATGAAGGGGCACTGCCGACGGTGGGGGACACGTGAGGTCTCCCCCCAGCCCGCCGCGTCCTCACGGCAGCGGGAAGGCTGTGCTGCCAGCTCCCTCCTCTCTTGCTGGTTGGGGTCCTGGCGCGGTGTGTCCCCGGTGTCAGACTAGAGTTCTGGGCTCAGGGCTGCCGCCCCCAGCACGGTGCCCCTCTCCCCTCTATTCTCTGGTCAGCACCCGGATCATCCTTGTGGACGGGCTGGGGAAGGTGATCTACGGACGGGGGAATGAAAACACACTTGCTTCGTATTTTCAAAATACTCTCCCAGTTCCAAAGGCGTTTTATCGTGCCCTAAAGTCTCCACAGAGAAAACTGGAGAGGCCTTTCCTCCTTCCCGGACCTCCTGGAGCCCTTGCCGTCTACACCGGCAGCGGCGGCCGGCACCTTACCCACAGGTGCGCACGTGCTCGCGCTCCCCACCTGGGGTGGGGAGCTTTGGTGTGATGGCTCCAAAGTCGTCCACCTCTCCACGCACGGGGGAGCCTTCACGGACGCCGCCCGCACGGCCACACTGCGGCCGGGGAGGCGGACACTACACAAGGGCCACCCGGCCTGGCACTGATCACTGTGAGGCTCCCGGACCCTCACCTTGACCGCGCCCGCCTGGCAGGGCTGCCGTGCGGATTACACGAGGGCAAGCAGGGAAGAGGCCCGCACTGTGCCGGCCTGGCAGGGCCTCCATTTATCAGCCACAGACCTGATCCTCTGCAGTCGGGGACAACACTGTGACCAGCACGGTGTCCTCAAGAGACAGTCACAGAAAGTGGGTAAAAAGGTAGGAATATTAGAACCAAACTGCTGTAATCTGGACATAACTGACATCTGTAAGTCCAAATTCTCTTTCTGTAATTAACTAGTTTCAATAATCCCTGAAATTATTAAGATGTCAACAGGTAAAAAAAATAATGTACTGACTATACACACACACACACACACAGTCAATTTCTGAAGTGACAAAACAAAAGATATGTACCCAACTGCCTTGGTTGGAATAACTGCTACTTTGCAAACTCATTTCCTAACTCACATGGTGAAAGATCCCTCTGCATCATATTAAAAGTATACCTGCTGTTAACTTTCATTTGTGTTGCCTACGATGTGTTAATACAAAAGGTAGACGTGTGCAGTGAAGAAATATGTCTCACTAAGGGTGATGCTCCTGGTGAGATGAGACTGAGTTACAGAGAGGTAAGAACACCCCCCCGCCCAGAGCATGCAGTCCCTGCCCCGTGTGGAAGGCAGGCCCTGGGCCCCTGCTAGAAGTTCCTTGAGCGGCAGCACAGAAGTGCAGCCCGGGGCTCACGATGCCATGTCATCTGCAGGTCGTGTCACTACCTGCATTTTGTACAGAGTAACTGACAGAAATAAAGTTCGTGACTGATCCACTGAAATTACCAGGGCTGCCTGCTTTCAATCAACATGTCATCAGTCCTCCCCGATTATCTCGTCTGAAGAATGTCCAAAATTCCTGATGTAACAGCTTTTAGCAATTTCTTACCAAAAAAAAAAAACCCCCCAAAAAACCCTGCTATATTTGTGGTTGAAACATATGGAAAACCTGGGTAATGCCCAACAGTGCACACTACTGCAACTCAAAACAAGTGTTGGATAAAAAGAATCAACACCTAAGTATTATTACAACTTTCATATAAAAATACTATCAACTAGCATTACTTTACAAAGCTATAATAATAGGTGCTACGGGTAGGCTTTCTTCTCAGATCTCCTGAGTTTGAAAGTTCAAGGTGGGATCTTCCAAAGGGTCAGCTGGGAGCAGTGGCTTGTTTAAGGCTGAAATGGACTGATGGCCTTTTACTTCCTTCCAAATCTCTAGGGTACTAAGTCTCACTCCACGTCACAACAGCCAGCACACCTTCTGCGCTAGCTGACCTCCAGCTGGCCTAGCAGTTCAACGTCCTCCTCGTGGGAAGGAGCACAGCCCACCAAGTGTCCCCCATCACAGCCCTGCCCTGCTCCCCGGCGGCTGCCGGCATTCGCTCTGTTTAAAAATTCAGATAGGGCTTCCCTGGTGGCGCAGTGGTTGAGAATCTGCCTGCCAATGCAGGGGACACGGGTTCGAGCCCTGGTCTGGGAAGATCCCACATGCCGTGGAGCAACTGGGCCCGTGAGCCACAACTACTGAGCCTGCGCGTCTGGAGCCTGTGCTCCGCAACGGGAGAGGCCACGACAGTGAGAGGCCCGCGCACCGCGATGAAGAGTGGCCCCCGCTCGCCGCAACTAGAGAAAGCCCTCGCACAGAAACGAAGACCCAACACAGCAAAAAAATAAATAAAATAAATAAATAAATTTCTAAAAAAACCCAAAAAATTCAGATAAAATTCACACACCATAAAATTTACATTTTTAAAGTTATTTTTAGTATATTCACAAAGTTGTGCAACCATGACCACTATCAAATTTTCATCATCCCCCAAAGAAACCCCTTACCCACCAGCACTCACTCTGCACTCCTTCCCCCAGCCCCTGACAACCACCTTCTACTTTCTGTCTCTATGGATTTGCCTATTCTGAATATTTCATATAAATGGAGTCATACAGTAACTGGCACTCTGTGTTTGGCCTCTTTCACTTAGCATACTGTTTTCAAGAGTCATCTACATTGTAGTATGTGCCAGTACTTCATTCCCTTTTATGGCAGAATAATATTCCACTGCATGGATGTACAATATCTGTATATCCATTCATCCAAACGTCGACTAAAGTACATTTGGTTTGCTTCCACTTCTTGGCTATTATGAATAAAGCTGCTGTTAACATTAGTGTACAAATCTGGGGATAGACATATGTTTTCATTTCTACTGAGTATATACCTAGGAGTGGAATTGCTGGGTCATACAGAAACTCTGTTAACTTTGAGCACCGGCCAAACTGTTTTCCAAACCTGCTGCACCACTTTGCATCCCCACCAGAGGTGTACTAAGGCTCCAGTTTCTCTACATCCTTGCCAACACTTGTTATTGGCTCTTGTTATTATATCCATCCCAGTGGGCAAAAAGTGGTAAATCTCATTGTGGTTTTGATTTGCACTTCCTTAAGGACTGATGTTGCTGAGCATCTTTTCCTGTGCTCATTGGCCATCTGTGTATCCTCCTTTGGAGAAATGTCTATTGAAATCCTTTGCTTCTTTATGTATTCTGGAGATTAAT
Source organism: Eubalaena glacialis (assembly GCF_028564815.1). Taxonomy (NCBI): domain Eukaryota; kingdom Metazoa; phylum Chordata; class Mammalia; order Artiodactyla; family Balaenidae; genus Eubalaena; species Eubalaena glacialis. The sequence goes on along the minus strand of NC_083731.1, from coordinate 87,756,941 downwards.
ACCCATCAGATATCTATTGTCCCATTCTGAGTTGTCGTTTCCCTTTCCTGATGCTGTCCTTTGAGTACAAATTTTTAAATTTTGATGATTCCAAATTATCTTTTTGGTTTTTTTGGTTGTTTGTGCTTTAGCTGTCAAATCTAAGAAACCACTGCCTTATCCAAGGTCACAAATCATCAAACCTATTGAGATGATCATGTAATTTTTATCCTTCATTGTGTTAATATGGTGATTACACTGATTGATTTGCAGACATTAAATCATCCTTGCATCCCTGGAATAAATTCCACTTGATCATGGTGTGTGGTCCTTTTAATGTACTGTTGAATTTGGTTTGTTAATATTTTGTTGAGGATTTTTGCATCTATGTTCATCAGGAACACTGGTCTCTAATTTTCCTTCCTTGTGTCCTTGTCTGGCTTTGGCATCAGAGTAATGCTGGTCTTGTAAAATTAATTTGCAAAGTGTTCCCTTCTTTTCTGTTTTTTGTAAGAGTTTGAGAAGGATTGGTATTTTTTTCTTTAAATGTTTGGTAGAATTCACAGTGAAGCCATCTGGTCCTAAGCTTTTGTTTGTTGGGAGAGTTTTGATGCCTGATTCAATCACCTTACTAACTAGTAGCTGGTCTGGTTCAGATTTCCTATTTCTTCATGATTCGATTTTGATAGGTTGTATGTTTCTAGGAATTTATCCATTTCTTCTGGGTGGTCCAATCTGTGCGTAATTGTTCATAGTCTTCTTATGATCCTTTGTATTTTTGTATTATCAATTGTAATGTCTCCTCTTTCATTTGTAATATTATTTGAGTTCTCGCTTTTTCTTGGTTAAGTGTAGCTAACAGTTGTCTATTTTGTTTTTCTTTTCAAAAAACCAGCTCTTAGTTTCATTGATCTTTTCTACTGTCTTTTTAGTCTCTATTTCATTTATTTCTCTCTCATCTTTGTTATTCCTTTCTTCTGCTAACTCTGAGTTTAATTTTGTTTTCTTTTTTTGTTCTTCTTTTTCTAGTTCCTTGAGGTTTATAGTCAGGTTGTTTATTTGAGGTATTTCTTTTTTCTTAAATGTAGGTGTTTATGGCTATAACCTTCCCACTTAGAACCACTTTTGCAGCATCCCATAAGTTTTGATATGTTTTGCTTCCATTTTTGTTTCAAGATATTTTAAATTTTTTCTTTTGATTTCTTTGACCTGTTGGTTTTCCAGGAGTATGTTGTTTAATTTCCACATATCTGTGCAATTTCCAGCTTTCCTCCTGTTACTGATTTCTAGTTTTATGGCATTTTGGTCAGAAAAGATAGCTGGTATGATTTCAGTCTTCTTATATTTGCTAAGACTTGTTTTGTGACCTATCATATCGTCTATGCTGGAGAATGTTGCACGTGCACTTGAGAAAAATGCATATCTTGCTGCTGTTCAATGGAATGTTCTGTGTATGTCAGGTCCATCTGTATAAAACATGGCTCAAGTCCAGCATTTTCCTGTTGATTTTGTGTCTGAATGATCTATCCATTGCTGAAAGTGGGATATTGAAGTCCCCTATTATAAGGTTGTCTATTTCTTCCTTCAGATCTGTTAGTATCTGTTTAATATAGTTAGGTGCTCTGATGTTAGGTGCATATATATTTATGACTGTTATATTTTCTTGATGAATTGACTGCTTTATCATTATGTAATAACTTTTGTCTCTTGTTACCATTTTTGGCTCAAAGTCTCTTCCGTGTGACGTAAGTATAGCTACCCATGCTCTCTTTTGTTTTCCATTTGAATGAACGTCTTTTCCCATACCTTCACTTTGAGTCTGTGTCCTTAAAGCTGAAGTGAGTCTTTTGTAGGCAGCTTATTGTTGGGTTTTATTTTTTTAATCCTCTAGACACTCTATGCCTTTTGATTGGAGCATTCCATTTACATTTAGAGTAATTATTGATTGGTAAGGAGCTTTTCATGCCATCTTATTGTTTTTCTGGCTCACTTGTAGTTTCCTTCTTCCTTTTCTGATTAACTTCCTTTGTAACTTGATGATTTTCCATAGCGGTACGCTTTGATTTCCTTCTCTTTATCTTTTCTGAATCTACTGTAGGTTTATGCTTTATGGTTACCATAAGGTTTACATAAAACATGTTATAGATATAACTGTCTATTTTACACTGAGAACAATTTAACTTTGATCACATAAAAACATTTACCCTTTTACTCCTCTTCTTATATGTTTTTGATGTCAGAATTTACATCTTTTAATATAGTGTATCTATTAACAAATTACTATAGCAACAGCTATTTTTAATACTTCTGTCTTCTAACCTTTATACTCGAGTTAACACCATGTTGCAATATTGAGTATTCTGAACCTGATCATATGCTTGTCTTTACCAATATGTTGTATGTTTTTATGTTACTAATTAGCCTTATTTCATTTCAGCTTGAAGAATTCCTTTCAGGTTTAGTGATGCAAGGCAGATTTAGTGGTGATGAATTCCTTCAGCTCTTGTTTATTAGGGAAAGTCTTCATCTCACCTTCATTTCTGAAGGACAACTTTGCTGGGTAAAGTATTCTTAGTTGGCAGTTTCTTTTAGCACTTGAAATATTCATCCCATTCTCTCCTTGCCTATAAGGTCTCTATTGAGAAGACTGCTGATAGCCTTATGGGGTTGATTTCTGTGTATGAAAGAATTTTTTCTCTTGTAGCTTTAAAAATTCTTTTGTCTTTGATTTTAGACAGTTTTATTATTATGTATCTTGGAGAAGATTGTTTTGGATTGAAATTTCAGGGTGGCCTGTTAGCTTCATGAACTTGGGATATCCAGATCACTCCCCAGGATTGGGAAGTTCTCAGCCATTAGTTCTTTAAATAAGCTTTCTACCCCTTCTCTCCCTCTCTTCTCCTTCAGGGACTCCAATGATAACTACATTACTTCTCTTGATGGTGTCCCATTAAGTCTGTAGGATTTCTTCAGTCTTTTTTATTGTTTTTACTTTTTGGTCCTCTGACTGGATAATTTCGATTGATCTGTCTTCTGTTGATTCTTTCTCCCACTTGGTCAAGTCTGCTGTTGAAGCTCTCTATTGAATTCTCCAGTTACGTTCTCTATCTCTTTGTTGAACTTTCCATTTTGCTCTTGTATTGTTTTCCTCTATATCATTAAATTGTTATTCTGTGCTCTCTTTTAGTTCTCTGAGTATCATTACAATTATTTTGAGTTCTCTGTTGGACAGTTCCTGGATCTCCATTTCTTTGGGGTCAGTTACTGAGCCCTGAGGCACGCATGGCAGTGGAGGTCAGCCCCAGGGATCTAGGCTGGCGTCTTGCACTCATGTAGCTGCAGAGGCCTGAGGTGCAGTTCCCAGGCTCCACCAGGAGGGGTCAGAGAGGAAGTGGAGGGACTCAGGTGTCAGGGCACATGTGTACCTGTGGGAGAACACCGGCGAAACCTACAGGGGTCTGCGCTGTGCTGCCCGTTGGTTTCTTTGGTGGCAGAACGTGCTGGGTTTGTCTGCAGAGCAGGTCTGTGATCCGCCATCACTCCTGCAACAGAGCTGCTGTTGGCGGCCCCAGCTTCTCCTCCTGGTTCCTCGCCATCTCTGTACATCTCACCTTTGCTGGTCTGGGGTGGGTGAAACTGAAGTGGACCTTTGCACGCGTCTGAAAGGCTGAGGAGGCTGGTCACCTCCCCTCCCCTCCTTTCCCAGTGAGGTGCACGCTGTCCGGCGGGGAAGCTCCCTCCGGACGTCGAGTGGGGCTGGCAGGGGGCTGGCAGGATGCAGCAACGTGCAGCTGCTCCCTTCTCGTCTTGTGAGGTTGTTCTAAGCCTTTTATTTCACTGTTTCTGAAATTTCTTAGATGTTTTCACTCAGGGAGAGCTAACTGTTGGTCTCCGTGGGGGACTGAGACTGGGATCTCCCACGTGACCATTTTGGTGGCTTCATTCTTGAAATTCCAGTCCTGATTACTACTGCTTTGTAGTAAGTTTTGAAATTAGGAAATGTGAGTTCTCCCATTTTTCTCTTCTTTTTCAGGACCGTTTTGGCTACTCTGGGTCCCCTGCATTTCCATATGAATCTTATAATCAGCTTGTCAGTTTCTGCAAAAAAGGCAGCTGAGATTTCAATAGTGATTGTATTGAATCTGCAGGTCAATTGGGAGAGTGTTACCATCTTAACCGATAAGTCTTCTAATCCATGAATGCAAGACATTCGTTTATTTGGGTCTTCTTTAATTTCTTTCAATGATATTTTATGGTTTTCAGTATACAAGTGTTAAACTTTTTTGTTAAATTTATTCCTAAAAATCGATTTATTTTTGATGCTATTGTAAATTGAACTGTTTTCTTAATTTTGGGGGTTTTATTGCTGGAGTACAGAAATACAACTGATTCTTGTTATTGATCTTATATCCTATAACCTTACTGAACCTGTTTTTTAGCTCTAATAGATTTTTGTGAATTCCTTTGGATTTTCTATGTACAAGACCATGTCACTCACAATAGAGATAATTTTACTTCCTCCTTTCCAGTCTGAATGTCTTTTATTTCTTTTTCTTGCCTAATTGCTCTGGTTAAAACCTATAATACAATATTGAATAGAAGGCAGACAGTGTTGTCTTACTCCTATCTTAGGCGAAAGCTTTCAGTCTTTGACCACTAAGTAGAATGTTAGCTGTGGGTTTTTCCTAGATGCTCTTTATCAGATTGAGAATCAGCACTGACCCTTGATTCCTTATCCCCAGGTACTGATCAATCCTCAAGTCCTGACAATTTTATCTCAATACATTTCTTATATGTTTCCCTTATATACATGCCTACTGTCAATGCCCAGATTTAGAAACTCATCATCTCTTGCCTGGATTGTAAGAGCTTTAGGGCAGGATCTATGTGCATTTATTTTTGTAACCAAAAAAGTTGCATTCATTAAACAAGATCAAGATGCTATGAAAAAGAAAGAAGAAGCATCAGCTACTGGCAATAAAAATATAATCATGAAAATCAAAACTAAAACCAACCAAGCCAAAAACAGTAGGAAGAAAAAAAAATGAAGGCAATCTCCCAATATAACATTAAACAAAAGCATAATAGGAAGACCTGAAGGAAAGAAAGAGAAACTGGACGGAGGAACCTCAGTTTTGCTGCACGATGAACGTGGTATTTTGAATAACCCTCCTGAATGAAACAACTGAAATGCTGGATAAAAATATATTTTGTAAAAAGATTTTGTAAATGCATTGCTGAGACAGGAGAGAATGAAATATTATCAAGATGATCAAGTAGATCATTTTTACAAATAAAAATGGATGTGTCTAAGTATATGGTTAAATTCACTACATTTTTATATTTGTTTTCTCTGTTACTTGGATAGATTCTTTTCTCCCTGCCTTCAGTCTCTGTACCCTCCACTTCATCCTCTGTACTGAAACCCTAACTTTTCCCTTCTGTTTATATCTGCTCACGTCCCTGCTCCGCTCACGAAGTTCAGACCTCTCCTCTCAGGCCTCCCTGTGCCATCCAGGGGCACATAAAAGCCTCTGTGCAGACGTAACATGAAGGACTCTTGACTACCGGATCCTCGTCTGATTTTCAACCCTGAACGCTGCCCCTCCTCCCACACAGAGCCCCCTACTGTCAACAACCCCAGACCAACACATTCTCTACCCTCCTCCTGTCACACGTCACTTGTCCCTCTTCCCCTCCTCCTACCCTGGCTTCAGTTGGGGCAGAATCTGAATTAGAAGTGAACAAGCCCAGGTAAGAGGTTATTTCGTACTCCCTGAGGCAAACTCGAACACTCCCCGCTCTACAACAGAGCATCCCAGACTGCATCATGTCATTTTTCACACTATCTTATACACACACATATCTTTGCTACAAGACAATGTCTGTCAAATGAAGTACCACATGAGGAGAAACGGCAGGGCTGGGATCAAATGGGAGTCGTAGTTTACTTCTAAATGACTTAGTTGTAAAGCATCTCTCTCTGAAAAGGTCTTCTGGTTGATTTGGGAAAGAAGGGTAGAATAAGCAAAATAACGGGACAAGATCAGTTAACATGGTGTTCTTCAGACTGTGGGACCATTTTCTACAGTGGTTTGTGAAACCAATACAGCAGGTTGTAACGAGCATTTTACAAATTTTTAAAAAAAGGGAAAATACTGGAGTACAGTGCACATAGTTAGAGTAACTTTCAGTCTGTGGTACTTTTGCTTCAGTTTTACATACCTAAACGTACATAAACATTTCTATAAAGGACCATAACGTGACGCATTTTGTATTATGGGTTTGGTCAAAATGCTTGGAAGTCAATGAGTTAACAGTTCAAGGACACTGATAAGAAAATCAGTGCTACTATAAGTAAAGAGAGATGCCAAGGATATAACAACAGATGAAAAAGCTTCAGATGGGTGATCTTAAGATAGTGGGTTTCCCCCAACAGGGAAGCAGACGACGAAGAGATAAAGAGCCCCTCCTCTCCGCAGCGCTCTGCATTTAGTGCTCGACACTCTAGTGATTAGAAAGCAGGCTCTCGGATGATGGGCCAGTCTCTCCTGATCCTGCTTCCACTGTCCTGTCTCCAGGGTGACCATGAAGCCTGCTCATCCTCTGAACCGAACAGAAGGAGCTGTAGGTTACAGATTAGGCTCATGAGCGGTGAGCGTTCTGAGGCGCACCACCCTGGGAAATGAACGACAGTCAATTTCAGGAGTGACCACAATGAGCGAATGCAGACGTGAGAGTAACTCAGGTTACCGAGTAAGGACCGTACCAACGTCGCTTCCCGGACTGGACGAGGTACCATGCTAGCACTGGACATCATCATCGGAGAAGTTGGGGGAAGGTACATGAGAGCGATGCCTGCAACTTACGAGTAAACTATTTCAAATACGAGGTTATCACAAATCATCAGGACGAAGTGTTGTGGGTCCTCCCAGGACCAGCAGCCGTGGTTCCCCCAGTGACAGACGGCGCTGGTTACTCGCTCACTCCCAAGACCAACCACCTACAGTGGTTCCCTCATTTCAAACGAGCCCAGCAGCACTTGCTGTCACGCTGCTTTCTCGCGATACTGTGCTTTTCTAAACTAAGCTGTGGCCGGATATTATTCTCCAAGATCTTCTTATGTATTTACTTATTCACTTTAATTTAAATTCCATATAGGACTGGTTCAAATTTTTGGAGGATATACTAAGTTTTAAGAGGGAAAACGAGTTAGAAAAAGTGTTATGAGATAAATGTAAACGATCATTTGATTTATAGACCTCCATTGCTTTCATTTAAAGGACTGAGCGTGAAAGAGTTGTTTAGACTGTACGCTGGCTTAAGTGGAAAAAAGTTATTGCTGAAATTGTATAAATCATTTCAAATATTGTTTGATTTTAGCTTTTAAGTGTCTGAATTTTTCTAAATGTTCTGAGAAAGTCTGGTTCACTTTTTACTCTCCATAAATCAGCAAGTATTTCAAAGCTTCCCTGAGACTTGAAAAAATACACACATGTGAAAAGAATGATTACGTCATCACTTAGTTAGGGACCTGAAGAGAAAGTATATTAAATAAAGCAACTAGCTGGGTGCTTGCTTTCATAATTATTAATTATATACATTACAAATCGAGATGTAAACGACTCCAAGGTAAACTATTCTCCTACATGAATAACCTGGTCGGGGAGACAGTGCTGGAGCACATGGCCGTGGGCGCACCACTCCAGGGACGCAGGTGGCCTGGCCCACGGCTGTCCTTGCGGAGCAGGGATCAGCCTCAACATCCTGACCAAACAATGCCGAACACACAGAGATGTCCATCTGCTTTAACGTATTAACTTGCTTCTGCTCTCAGCCATCCTACATGCAACTGATGAAATTATCTTTCCCGCACACCATTTGTATCACTGAAATCCCCCCTTTCAATAATCACGTATTACACTGACAAGAACAGGAACAGCAATGATACTTAACATTTGTTGTGTGTTCACTACGTGCCAGGCACTGGGCTAAGTGCTTCTGACATGCATGATGTCACTCCCTCTCCACTATGACCGCACAGGTCAGAGCTCACCGTCACAGAGGAACATCTGAGGCCCCCGAGCGGGCACCTGAGCCTAGAGGACCACACAAGCATCGCACCTGCACACCCACCACGTGGGGTGACCTCACCCTGGGGGGGGCCTCTCTTGCTCATCCCCCCCGCCCCCAAGAACTCCAGCCTCCCTGCCTGTGTCCACACCTCACTGCCTCACTCCTGCCTTCATAATCTGAATACACACTCTTGATCCAGGAGTAGTCTCAAACACACGTGCTGGCTCGCTTTCAAATCACAGATCCAACCAGAAATATGCCACTGAGACCGTGAACACAACCAGGACGCTCACCGCCCCTAGTATTACTTGGTGTGACTGTGAAAGTTCAAGCCCCTGGACGAGTGAAGGACACCAGGGTCACAGAAATACTGAAAAGGGGCAGCAAAACATTATTTATACATGTTGTGAGGTTTCATCTATATACGTAAATACATATTGAGAGAGAGAGAGCGGTATCTGGAAAACCTCCAAAATCCAGTGAATATGTATCAAAAACCGTAGGCGTTCATTAAGAATGCCAGCCACAAAATCAACAAACTAAAATAAATAACTTTCTATGTGCCAATGATAAACAGCTAGAGGAAGTGAGAAAGAGGGACTAACAGACCCATTCACAACAGCAAAAAAAAAAAAAAAAAAAAAAGTCATACAACAGGAATACATTTAACAAGATGTATGAGGCACTTCTAAGAAGAAGACCAGTAAATATAAAACAGTGTGACAGGAACAGGCAGATCCATAACAGAGTAAGGCATCTGTGTAAAAAAAACAAAAACAAAACAAAACCAACTGATAATCAACAAAAAACTTCACAAATGATTATCCAGCCTCGGCAGAAGCCCTGAAACGGAAGCTCAGACACAAATCTTGTATATGAAACTCAGCATCTCATAAAGGAGGCCTTTTCAAATCACTGGGGAAAGTGGGTTTTCAAAAACCAATTAGAAAAAGTAAAGCTGGTTCCGAATCTCATACCTTACACCACTAGAAGCTTAAATAATCAAAGATTTAAAAGTAAACAATAAAACCACAAGAGTCTAGAAGAAAATATTGTCAAAAATTTAAATATTCTCAGGCTAGCAAGTTATTTTTAAGCGTGACAGGAAACTCAGAGAAAAGCCTTATAGATTTAACTAAAAACAACAATCACCACCATCAAGCAAACTGACAATAAAACCTTCTGAATGTTAAAAAAAAAAAAAAAAAAAAAAATTACACACGAAGTTGAAAGCTGAATAACAAGATGTGGGAAATATTTACAACAAAAAAGATAAAAGGTTAACATTCCTATAAAAATCAGTAACAACATGGGAAAATGACAAAAACAGGTAATTCACCCCCTAACTTCCATACAGATGGAAAAATGTCATTGGGGAAGATGTTGGTTTTACTGGTAATAAAAGAATTACAAGTAAAAATAAGTCAGGGGCTTCCCTGGTGGCGCAGTGGTTAAGAATCTGCCTGCCAATGCAGGGGGCACGGGTTCGAGCCCTGGTCTGGGAAGATCCCACATGCCACGGAGCAACTAAGCCCATGAGCCACAAGTACTGAGCCTGCGCATCTGGAGCCTGTGCTCCGCAACGGGAGAGGCCGCGACAGTGAGAGGCCCGCGCACGGCGATGAAGGGTGGCCCCCGCTCGCCGCAACTGGAGAAAGCCCTCGCACAGAAACGAAGACCCAACACAGCCAAAAGTAAATAAATAAATTAAAACAAACAAACAAAACCTTCCTATTTAAAAAAAAAAGTAAAAAAAAGTCAGTATTTGTGGCCTATCATACTGTCAAGGGAACGCTATCTGGACTTTAACTTTGCACGTATGCTGGAGATAAACCGTGCAGCAGCAATCCCACTCTGAGGAATTTACTGTGGGGACAGAGCAGTCGGGCGGGCGCACACAGGTCGCTGTGTCCACAGGGTTACCTGCTCCATCACCACCACCACCGCCCTGTTGGCTCAGGGGCCACATGACGCCCCCCTCCGTGGGTCCCACTTCGCGCCCTCCCCTCTCTCCCGCCCACTCTCCACTGAGCTCTCGGAAACCTCGTCGGGAGCAAAACTGCCTGTACTTTCTCACCTGCCCCCTTGACGGCCCCCCTCACTCTTCTGCTGCAACAGGAACCTGGCTCTCCGCGCGATCTCGGCCCCTCCCCGCGGTGCCGCCCAGCTCCCCGCTCCCGCGGCTGCGGCCACTCCTTCCCGGGGGCTCTCACTTCTGCCTCATCTTCGCTCTCGCCAAGGCTGCTCCTGTCGCAGTTCTGAGGACGCCAGTGACCGCACAGCGAGTCCTTAAACGCCCCTCCCCCGGCCTCAGAACCTGCGGCTGCCCGTCCCGTGAGGGAGCACCCCGGGTTACGTGAGTGGCCCCCGAATGCCACCGCCCGCGTCCCTGCAGGGGGGAAGCAGGCAGGTCAAGGGTGGAGGCGACGTGAGAGGGCGGCGAGGTGGCGCCGTGCGGCCTCCAGGAGCAGCCGGCGCACGAGGGGGCCGGCTGCCGGCGCGGTGACTTTAGCCCATGGCTCCTTTCGGCCTCCCGACCTCCAGAACCGTGAGAGGAGAAACGCCTGTGCTGCTTTAAGCCACTAAATGGGCAGAGACTTGTGACGGCAGCGACAGGACGCTCACGGCGCCCTGGCCTCCTGACTCCTTCCCTCCTTCCTCCCCTTGGGGGACGCCGTCCGGTTACGGTTACGCCTGCGCCGTCTTTGCCTCCGCGGCCCTTCCCTCACTCTAGGAGCCGGTCCCAGACGCCGCCGGGACTCGGGACCCGCTGAGCCCGCCGCCTGCGCACAGGCCGCAGCCCCGGGACTCACGTTCTCTGTGCCCGGCAAGCCCACGGCGGGTCACCAGGACAGCTTTGCCCACTCCAAGGCCACCACCTCCTCCCGTGCCGCCGGACCCACGTGGCAGAGCCACAGCTCTGGCCAGAGCGCGGCGCCTGAGCCCGCACGGCCGTGCCCGTGGCCCGGCGGGCCTCGCCTGCCTCCCGTGGGCCCCGGGCCCCTAACGCCGCCTCGGGAGCTAGCAGCGCCATGTCCCCACTCACTCCCTGACGCCCGCGTCCTGAACCACAGAACAAAGCAGCCCGAAGGGAACGTCCACCACGGCCCCTCCCGCCCCTGTCCCTTCCCGCGTGCCCCGCACCTGACTGCGCGTGCGCCGGCGAGGCTGACCCTGCGCGTCCGTGGAAGACCCACCCCCGGCCACGTCCCCATCACTCTCGGGCAGCGTTACTCGTCAGTCTCTGCAGATCCTTCCCACCAGCCTCTGCGTGTCATTCCTCTCCTTAAAAACCAAAATGAAATCCAAGAGAGAAACAGCCTCTCCGCCCCACGCCCCCTCCAAGCCCCATTCCTCTCCCCGCGCAGGAAACCACCAGAGCGTCCCCAAGTCCCCTCCCTCCGTCCTCTCCTGCCCCGGACTCACTGGGCCTTCACTCCCACGGCTCTACCGGGACTGTTCTCACCTGGGTCACCAAGGACCCAAGAGTACAAACCACACGACAGCCCTTGCACGAGGCTCAAACAGGCAGAGCGAGGGGTTACCTCGTGGGGAAGGTGCATCGACCGAGGGGTTCAGTGCCTTCTGAGGTCCTGGAAATGTTGGTCTCCTGACCTGGGTGGTGGTTACAAAGGTCTGTACGTATATAAAAATTCATGGAGCTGTACATCAGGATTTGTGCACTGTATATAAGTTATGTCCAATAAAAAGGTTAAAAAAAATCTTCAATAAATATTTGCTGGGCGTGTACCTTGCATACCGTGCGGGGCCCTGGAGAAGCGGTGAATAAATGAGAATGGGCCTTGCTCTTAGGGAATTTCACTCCCACTGGGACGATAGGAATTAGTCAAATGACATCAAGAAATGAGAACCCGGGGTGAAGGATAGGGAGGGCAGACCTGCTTTCTGTGAGACTGTGCGACAGAGGAAGGACGGGGTCTGGCGAAGCGGCCTTTCCGGGGAGGTGAGTGTGGAGAAGAGAAGGGGGCTCCGGGCAGGGGCAGGGGGCGCGCCGCAGCCTGAGGCCAGAGTGCAGGACCCGCAGGACCGCGGCAGGAAGGCCCACCCCCGAAGGGTTTCCAGGGCGCACTGAGAAAAGGTCTCGCTGCAGAAGACAAGGGCTTCTCACTAACTGCCCCGCGTAAGGCTGGCCCACCCGGAGCAGAGGCAGATGAGACGCATCTCTGTGTCTGTGGGAGCTGGTTCCATCTTCAGGTGCGTGTGAGAGAACAACGTGACACAGGGTGTCCCAGGGGATGGGGCCAGAGTGGGAGGGAGACCAGCTGCAAACCCTTTCACGCCTTCTGATTTTTGGTCACATGCATGCATGACTCAAACATAGTTAAAATGTAAGATTAGCATCACTCAACCGGAGGCCTCTTACAGGGGGCTGGTGCTGCCCCCGGAGTCCCAGGGGCACAGGTAAAAAAAGACACCAGGACAAGCCCTCTGGGCCCCGAGCTCCCTGCATCCTGCCCACGCTCACCACGGACAAGAACGTGACTCACTCAGACGATCACTAGGGCGGAAGCTTCTGGAAATGTAAACAGCATCAAATCTAAAAGACACACGTGTATTATTTAAAACGCAAAGTCTACCTGGTAAAGAACAAATGAATATCCTGGATTTTTAAATTTCATTTTATCTAGCCTATGTGAATTCTATGTGAATTTGCAGGCAAAAAAAAAAAGCATAGCACTATTCATGAAAACCAAGATGAAAATGAAAGTCGGTGTCTTGGCTCAAAGGACTACATTATAAAAACAACTGGGTAGTCACATAATTTCCTCATGTTTTAAATCAGTGAAATCTAGAGTTGCAGCTGTCCCACAAACTGAAACCATATAAATTTTTAGAAAGTGAGTCAATTGTGAGATTAAAGTTTCAATTTATAACACTTCTGTGTTTTAGTTACAAAGTCATAAATAAATCTAGCATGACAGAGAAGGTAAATATTTTCTCAGTTGTTTATGCAGCCAAAGAGGAAAGGAATTTAACATGCAATTAACCACTTAGGTTTTTCTAGATATGTGCCATATGGTCTTTGTATTTAAGATAGAGAAAAAAATAAATATTATTTTGTTTAATCTAACATTTGCTTAGCAACGTCAGGTACTCCGAACTGTGCCACCTGGGCATGCCTTTACCTCCCAGGAGACTTTTTTCATTTGTACAAGAGCCAGGGCATAAGAATAGGAGGAAATGTAACTTCTTCCCCAGGGGGAAAAAGAGCTAAATAGGAGAAATGAGAATTTCTACCAAATAATTTAAGTTGAATTCTCTGGAGAGAAAATGATGAACTTTTAACCACTTTGGGGTCTAGTTCTACTGTTTAATAGACAGTTTTTTGTTTTTTGTTTTTTTTACACATTGAAAAAAAGAGACCTTTATGCCATTCTTTGAACCAACATCTGAGCAAGTGTGAGGTAAGAATAGCCAAAGGTCAAAAGCAGACCTTGCATTTCTATATAAAGGCTCCCCACATGATCAAAGCTTTCTCTCACCAGGCTTTCTTTAAAAATAACTAATAAGAAAACATCTGATTGCCATTTTAATCTAGATAGTAGAAATCATTTAATAGATACTATTTCCTTATCTTAGTGTTTTATCAGTTAATCTAAAATTAGAGCTTTTAAAATAAACTCATTAATGCTTGATGCCACATAAAGTCAATAAGCTGATACAATTTTATTATGAACTGAACTTGTGACATCTCCTATGAGAAGCTTTGAAATATACATTCAAAATTAAAGCTATAAAACCGTAATTCTTCATGTGCTTGAATGCACACGTCGGGTATCTGCATGGATCTCTATACACACTCACATATATATTTTGAAGAAAGAAGTTCTTCAGTGAGCAGGAGAGAAAATAACCTCCAGCGGTAGCACACCCCAACCGTGGGGAGCAATGACGTCCTCTCGTGGCGAGTGTTTTTGTTACCTTTCTTCTTTTTGAGACTCTTGAAAAACCAACCAAAGGGAAACACCACAAGGCAAGCACACACGGCCGGGCTGCCCCCAGCCTCTCCCGCTCCCTCCCCTCTGCGGGCTCAGCCCTCCGGGGTCAGGGGGCGGCGCGTGAATGAACGTTGACCCGGGTGAGCACACTGGACAATCAACCGGGTCACCCCTGACTGCACTCCAACTCCCAGCTGGTCAACTAGCGGCCACTGTCCTTTGCGCATAAAATCACGGCAGCGGCAACACCAGCTTAAGAATCTGCTCGAAAACTTGAGCGGTTTCAAGACGGGACGCCCTCAGATCACACGTGAGTTGTCTGATGAAAGTTTACCTATCAGTCTGTTCTTTGGGAACTCACAACACACATCCACGATAAATGTCCTACAACTGATGGTCCAAGCTACGTAGCACAATGTAACCCTAAATTAATAGAAAAGGGCACAGCGTTATACTGTAGTAGTGGTAGAAACAGAAAATACGTTTAAAATTTCAGTTTTTGCTGGTGTTTGAGGAAAATCTATTTCAATCAGAAGATCTTCCCCACCGACACCGGCTGACCCGGGTGTGCCGTCTCTTGCAGGTCCCTGCGCTCGGGGGCGCTGCCCCCCTCCACAGCGCACAGCATCCTCTCTGTAGGTGAACGCCGCCCGAATCTACACGGCTCCCGCCAGGATCTGCTTCCTGGCCTTCAGCCCATGGATCCAACAGCATCCTCACCTCAGACTAAACCCGTCACCTCTGCGCCCCTCCTGTCTTCCTGTTCCACTGGAGCCACCCCTCCCCACCGCGGGGGCCGCCCCTCCCGGCTGCGGGAGCACCAGCTCCAGGTGGGTCTGTGGGCTCCTGAGCCGCTGACGCTCCTCTGCCCGCCCAGCCGCCTCCTCCTCCTGGTACCTAACCTCACAGTGTCACCGAGCTGCGCCTGAGGGGTGCTCAGCCCCCAGGGATGGTGGCCCAGGTGAGGGCACAGCCCAGCAAGGGGGAGGAAGAACGCAGGACCTGATGAAAACGAAGGCGCCTCTTCTCCTCACCCATCCTTCAGGGGAGAAGCCTGCCTCTGGAAATGAAAACTAATACCCCAGCGTACCCTTTGTACCAGCTGTACAATGCATCGGAAAGCCTCAATGTGCTGTAGGTTGTCGTATAAATTATATTTTCCTTTTCTCATTGTTTAATTTGAGGAAATAAAATGATTCATTGGAGAAAAACAATCTCTGGAGATGAGTAGAGGGGAAAACTGCCCCTCCTCTGGTCTCGGGGGACTCGAGAAGTCTCCCGTCCATCTCACATTAGAACCTGGCAGTCGCCCTGAACCCAACTTCCCGCCCCGGCCCCGCCAGGCTCCCCACCTTCCACACTGTCCCCGAACCCGCCCGACCCCACCCCCGCCACGCCCCGGGCAGGGCTGCCAGCAGCGCTGTCCCAACGCGGGAAACACTTTCCAGCTGGTCCCCCAACCCCTCTCTACCCCATACACGGCAGCCAAAACAGCCTTTTAACATGTAGGGTACGTTCTACATACCAAGAATATATTCCTATATTCTATAGAATGACCAATTTATCAACCACAAGCCTATTAATCAGTTTAAGAAATAAAATATTTCTAAGACTTCTGTGCTCCCCCCCTTCCTTGCTCCAGCGGTTAGCACTGCCTCAATTCTGGGCTTACTATTCCTTCGTTTTCTTTATAGTTTTACTACGTATGTAGAGATCTATGATAATGCACTGCTTAGTTCTGCATGATTTTGAACTTTATATAAATGTACAAAATCTATTTCTTCTGAAGCTCATTTTTTTTTTACTTTACATTTTGCTTCTCAAGCTCATCTTCGCGATTTCCCTGCTGCACAGTATCCCAGCCGATGAATATGCCCGAAATCAGTCATCTATTTTCTTGCTCACAATCGCGTGGGTTCTTCCCAGAAGCCCCGTCCTTTTCCCCCCATTTACAAACAGTGCTGTTGTACACATTCCTATCCTCAACGCTTAGGACCTAAGACAACACTTTCTCTGGGTTCCATGTAGGAGGTGAACTGCTGGGTCACAGGGTCCATCCTCAACTTTAAGAGGTGACACCCGGCTGATTTGCAAGTAGTCACGGCAAACGCAACTCCGCCCGCGTGTGACTGTGACTCCACAGCCTGGGCAGCACTGGTCACTGTCCGGGGTTTTCTCTGTCGCCTGACGGGTGAGTGAGACGGCATCCTGACGCGGCTTCACCGCATGCCCCAAGGAACGCCAAGGTCATCTTACGCAGTGCATTCAAGGCACCATCTTTTCCAAGATGGTACTTTTTTTTTTGGCTAAATGTCTAAAATTGTACCTACTTTTTTTTTTTTATAACATCTTTATTGGAGTATAATTACTTTACAATGGTGTGTTAGTTTCTGCTTTATAACAAAGTGAATCAGCTATACATATACATATGTCCCCATATCTCCTCCCTCTTGCATCTCCCTCCCTATCCCACCCCTCTAGGTGGTCACAAAGCACCGAGCTGATCTCCCTGTGCTATGCGGCTGCTTCCCACTAGCTATCTATTTTACGTTTGGTAGTGTATATATATCCATGCCACTCTCTCACTTTGTCACAGCTTACCCTTCCCCCTCCCCATAACCTCAAGTCCATTCTCTAGTAGGTCTGTGTCTTTATTCTCGTCTTGCCTCTAGGTTCTTCATGACCTTTTTTTTTTTTAGATTCCATATATATGTGTTAGCATACGGTATTTGTTTTTCTCTTTCTGACTTACTTCACTCTGTATGACAGACTCTGGGTCCATCCACCTCACTACAAATAACTGAATTTCGTTTCCTTTTATGGCTGAGTAATATTCCATTGTATATATGCCACATCTTCTTTATCCATTCATCTGTTGATGGACACTTAGGTTGTTTCCATGTCCTGGCTATTGTAAATAGAGCTGCAATGAACATTGTGGTACATGACTCTTTTTGAATTATGGTTTTCTCAGGGTATATGCCCAGTAGTGGGATTGCTGGGTCGTATGGTAGTTCTATTTTTAGTTTTTTAAGGAACCTCCATACTGTTCTCCATAGTGGCTGTATCAATTTACATTCCCACCAACAGTGCAAGATGGTTCCCTTTTCTCCACACCCTCTCCAGCATTTATTGTTTGTAGATTTTTTGATGATGGCCATTCTGACCGGTGTGAGGTGATATCTCATTGTAGCTTTGATTTGCATTTCTCTAATGATTAATGATGTTGAGCATTCTTTCATGTGTTTGTTGGCAATCTGTATATCTTCTTTGGAGAAATGTCTATTTAGGTCTTCTGCCCATTTTTGGATTGGGTTGTTTGTTTTTTTCATATTGAGCTGCATGAGTTGCTTGTCTATGTTTTGGAGATTAATCCTTTGTCAGTTGCTTCATTTGCAAATATTTTCTCCCATTCTGAGGATTGTCTTTTTGTCTTGTTTATGGTTCAAGATGGTACCTTTTATGTCCTGTGTTTTTTGTACCACAATCAAAATTAATTTAAAAAGGAAGAAAATCCTTTTCCAGTTACATGTGTTGAAAACCTCTACTTCCAGTCTGTAGCTTTTCACTGTTTTTCACCTCGTTTTTGGATGAACAGAAGACTCAGATTTTAATACAGTGGAATGTATCAGTCTTCTGTTTTACAGTTAATGTCTTTTGTGTTGTGTGTATGACATGAGAGTCTGAGGAGGAACAGAAAGGAGCTATCAGAAAGACACTCCCATCATCTCCACCAATTTAAACCTTTACTTCTCACAGAATGAGACAGATCCAAGTTTCATCTTTTCCATATGGACGATGGATAGCGACAGCACCATTTAAAATAAACCAATCTCTTCTCAGCCCACAGACCTGCAGTGTTATTCAGCTTATGGTCAAGAGGCCGTAAATGTGCTGAGCCAGCTTTCAGGTTCTGGGCTCTGCTCCACCATCTGTCCCTGCAGCCCTTGCAGCATCGTTACACTGTCCTAATTCCTACAGCCTCCTCTGAGTACTAATCCCGACGGGGCAAGCCCACCCACCTGCCACTGTTCTTCAAAGCTGCTCCTTGGCCATCACGCTTCCACATAAAATCATACACTCAGCTCGTTAGCTTCAAGCCAACAAACGAGGAGAATCACATTACATTAAGTGTATAGATTAACTGGAGAAAAAGTGATATTGTTTTTATATCAAATCTTCCTATCTATAAATATGATTCAGTTCATTTATTTAGGATCTGGAAATTAAAGATAATATGCTTTTTTAAAAAGATGTTTGGGGAGGCACCACCTTATATTTTTTTCTTGCCTTAATGGTATCTTTACACTTTTTTTTCTTTGTTGCTGGTAAACAGAGATGGATTAAATATTTATATATTGTTTATCCAGAGAAGTTGCTAACTTCTCATTAATTTTAATAATTTACCTGTACACACTCTGGATTTTCTCAGCAATCAATCATCTGCAAATACTGAGTTTTGTATCTTCCTTTCCAGTGCTTCTATCTTTTCTTCTCCTTGTCTTACTATCCTGTTGGATACTACACTGAAGAATTCCAGTGAGCACCCTGGTCTTATTCTCTATGTTTACGGGAAGGTTTGTTACGGGTCTCATGATGAGCTGACAAATGGATGAGAGGCAGAAGTTGCTACACAGGAAGAACAGAACACTTGTGCAAATCTCAACCAACCCTCAGACATTAAAAAAAAAAAAAAAAAGACAAGCCTTTAAAGAATGCCTTTTTTCTCTAAATGTAGCTATGCTTCTTCTAAAGACCTCCAAAAACAATTGACACAAAGAGCTACAGCTACTGATCATGAATGGGGGAGGTAATCCCAGTGAAGAGATAAACCTTTATATTTTCTCAAAGGAGTTAGAATAAGGAGAGTGGACTTAATAACAACATCCTTCCTCAGAATAAGAATAGTGGACTTAATAACGACATCCTTCCTTTTAAATTAAAAATAATTTACTGATAGTTGATGCAGAATTGGGTACCAATGTCACCTCATCTTTGTATATTTAATTACTACACAAAAGAAACCTGCATGGTGAGGAAAACTGAGTTCTCTTCTTTTTTATTTTTCTAACATTGTTTTTATTTTTATTTTGGCCATGCCGCACGGCTTAGAGGATCTCAGTTCCCCGACCAGGGGCTGAACCCAGGCCACGGCAGTGAAATCACCGAATCCTAACCACTGGACCACCAGGGAATTTCCTGGGTTTTCTTCTAAGAAGAGACACAGCTCAACTGTTACAAGACTTAAGATAAAGAAAGCTGGGGGCGAGCAACTCAGCCAAGCTGAAGTGGCTTCAGAAAGCATCCCAGTTCCTCCTAATTTTGGTGTTCCCACGACTTTACTACCCACCGGTGATATAACCACGTGGAGTTCAAGTCACACTGATTTTAAAGCTAAGCAAAGAAGAATATAAAATGAGCACAAAACCACACAGGCACAAAAGCACGTGGATCAGGCAATGCTCCGTAAACTGGAAAACACCCTTAAACAATGTCTTTTTCCTCTAAATGTAGGCAATTGTTATTATGATTCCACTGATGAAGAGTGAGATTATTTTTGTTATTACAGATTTTCACTAATATAGATAATTCAAGTACACAATAGTACACAGCACTGGAACAATAAATTTTTTATATATATGGTCAAAAATAGGTAGGTAATGTGACTAGCATTATGTATCACAAATAGATGATGCAGCTTCTATGACAATCAAACACTGCTGATAAGGAGTCTTATGAAGATGAAATTTCCTGTGACTTTACTTGTCTGGTAAAGATGAACAGTCCCACATGTTCGAGTATTAGGACCTGAAGATCTAGTGGACAGTTACAGTTTACTGATTAACTTAAACTCAGCACAACACATGCTGGTATCCAACACTGTAACAAATGAAACCACATTTATTTGGCATTTTACGGCTTACAGAGCATTTTCAAATGAGCTTTCTTTCTATGAGATGGGCTAAGCTGGACCTTCTGGTGGCCACCATGCCACCAAGTCAGGGCCACCTCCCTGAGAACAAGACAAATCCAGAGAAAGACAGAGCTGAAAGACGAAAGAAGGAGAAACATTTCTAACAATACTGTGTAAGAACTAACTCAACCCAGCTAACCGGCAACCAAACAGACCGACCCCTGCACCTTCCAGCCACGGGGCTCAATAAACACCCTTTCTGCTTAAGCCACTAGGAGTCGGGTTCCCATCGCTTGGACCTGAGGTCCCGAGTGATATGAAAGCGCCAGTCTCATGCCCGGACCCAGGGGCACTCTTCCCCACCACGCAGCTTCCTCACGGAACCTGGGCTGATGAGGACACACGGCTTCAAGGTTGGGTGGGAATCCCAACACCACCGCTCACTACCCATGTGACCCTAGACGAGACACGTAACTGGCACAAGCCCCCATGCACCCCGATGACAGGTAAGCATCGAATTCATAGGGTCCTTCTGAGTCAGGGTTTTTGCCAAACAATCGGACGGAGTCTGGCACCTAGTCCTCAGTGAATGGTAGCGATGCGCCACTCTCCATCCCGTCAGGGCACCGAATGACGCCCGTCACGGTCCCGACACAAGCGGGTCCTCAATCAGTGTGGATTCTCTTTGCAGTGAGAGCGGCTGGGGGCCGATCATCACGTTCATCTTACATCGCTGTTTTTCTTGTCACAGATAAATAACGAAAAAGAACACAAGACTAACTCCAAGGGCCTTTCCCTAGGAATCTAGAAAAACCCTGCTGGCAGGAGGAAAATAAGTACATGTAAATGGACGGCTGGGGGCAGTGAGTGAGTCGGGCGTTTCTAGCATTTGCCCCGCAGGAAACCTCAACGTCCAGGAGAGGATTTCACACCCCACCCACTTGACACATACACCCATTCAATGGCACACAACAGGGTCGGAACACCAGACTCACAGTGTTTGGGACGTACGGTAAGCCATAGAACTTCTCCTGGGTGTCCCTGAGGATGTCTGTGGTCGAGCTCCTCAGGGGATGCTTCCCATGGTAGATCTGATCCAGAGCAGCATAAAAGACCTGGACGGAAGAACGCACCTATTTAGTTTGGGTACCATGCTTACATCTATGATGTAGGTGACCAAAGATGTTACAAGTCTACCAGAATAATAGCTGCAAGTTGCAGTTGGGCAGTCACAAGTATAAGTGTATGTGGCTTGAGATGTATTTTGTATTTCATACCACATTTAAGACCATGTTAATGACGAAGAGGAAAGCTCTCAACCTCTTCATGATTAAGGATATTAAAGAATTTTGAACCCTATCTATAAGGTACTCTTTCTGTACAGTGTAGTAAATTAAATTTGTGACCACAAAACTATATATACACACACACACACATATATGGAAATATATATATATAGCTGGAAATATGAAAAAATTAAGTTATAACCCGTGACCCGCTGGAGCTAATAAATACTGTTTGGCTTCTTCCTAGAATCCTGATATAATTAAACGAGAGAAATGACAGGGTGAGAATCCTAGTTTGTTGATGAGAGGTGAAAGGCGGGGTGAGATGAGGTGAGGAAGCAGGAGTGTCACAAAGGATTCAGGAGCAGCTGTCAGAGAGTCTGAGGCCAGGACCAAGGCAGCCCCCAGCCCTGCTGTCAGGGCACAGAGGAAGCAGCTGCTGGGCGCGGCGACCCTGGCTTAAGGAGGTGACTGGTAGGGAAGGCTCACTCCCCTCCAAGGAGAGGACAGAGGCCACTGAAACATGACAGGAGAGTAAAGCATTAGAAGGAGTTTAAACATGAACCCTGCTGCGTATTTACCAAGCTCTGAAAGCTAAAATTTGCACAGAAAACCTAAAGTAAAGTGCTTTTTCACTGCAACATTTGACTTATTAACATTGTTTGAATTTTACCTGAAGCAAGCAAGTAGAAAATGTTTTATTTTAAAGGAAAAAATTCTGTCATGTGATTATGTTTCTGATACATATCTTTCTGATTCAAAATGGGAATTTGTAGAGAATGTGCAGCTGTTGACTTGAAAGAAGTGAGATTAGTTTGTATAAAAGAAAAAATTTAAATGACCTCTAACTTCTGGCTTCATCTAGATACAGAATTATGGTTCTAAATTATAAAGTCAAGTTTAAACCTTCACTGGAAAAATACAGACATTTCCTAAATATTGCTTTGCTCTAAC
The DNA here is from genome assembly GCF_028564815.1 of Eubalaena glacialis. Lineage (NCBI taxonomy): Eukaryota > Metazoa > Chordata > Mammalia > Artiodactyla > Balaenidae > Eubalaena > Eubalaena glacialis. The sequence continues at coordinate 87,734,772 of NC_083731.1, read as the reverse complement.
TGGCAATCTAAACGTATACTAAATACAGCTCTTTCCATTCTATGTTCTGTAATGAGTAACAATGCACAGAGAGAATCAGAGGGGCCCACATTACTCATCCATGTCCATATTCTCACAGAATAAATCATTAAATATTGAAATTCTAAAACTCTAACCTCAACTGAGATGGGGTTTTTTTGCCCCAATCTATAAACAAATCAGAATTTAAGAGTTTCGTTCCTTCAGTTATGCCTTTCACAAACGAAAGATATAAGCATGGAATGCCTTTTTTAAAAAAATGATAAAAACAGCAAAATGAATGTGTATTGGGTTGGCCAAAAAGTTCGTTCGGGTTTTCCTGTACGCTGTAACATCTTGCAGAAAAACCTGAATGAACTTTCTGGCCACCCCAATATTTCATGCTCATTTGCTGATGAACCAAACAATTCTAAGCGATAAGCCCACCCAGGGGGTCCTGCGTGCTTGGGACCAAGAACCTTAGAGCTGCAGAAAAACAGGAGCTATTTTTAAAATAATGCACAGCAAAAAATAAATAAATGAAAATAATTTAAAAAGGCACAATTTAAAAACCACTGTTGACACCTGCTTAGAAATCTGCAGCAACTCCCTTCCGCCCTGGGGTGTCCCCACGGCTCGGGGGACGGCTGTGCGACAGGAAAGCAGCAGGAGCGGCCCTTCGGGCGGAAACTTCCTTCCCTCCCTCCTCCTCCAGCTTTTCAACCCCCCTCTCCCTTTCTCTCCCTCTCTCTCCTTATTCTTTTTGGAGGGCAGAAGTACAGAAAGGTTGGTTTTCCTTTTTAGAAGAAAATCACTGCAACAAGTGTTGCAAAGGATGCCAGGACACGGGCTTTTAAAAGGTAGGACTCCCACGACAGGTACCAGTAAATCAGAAGACTACTGCCAAGTAATGTTAACCTTTCAAATAATCCAGAAATCTTTTTTGCAATTGTGTGATACAAATAGACACTAAGTAATGTAAATCCATGGTTTCATCTATAGCAGGCATCTTCTTCACTGAAACGTGTATTTTAAGGTCCAAAAAAACAGAGCACATTCATTACTTTCTAGGGACTGAACTTTATACACCTATAAAGCAATTCAATAGTGGCTATACTTCTAAACAGGTGACTGGATCATTAGAAAGTGAATACTGCCCGAGATGAAAGATGGGTGTTTAGGCTGTGTTTACGTAACACTCAAGATCTGATGAAGAGGAAGAATTCCATAAACAATCTCAGAAATTACAAATAACCTAAACATCTGGTATCACACAGACCTGACATCCAGATGGTTTATAAAATGTTTCTCATCTTTATCTGGAAACCTGGAACACTGGCTTTGAGTTTTACGAAAAACTAAGCCATTAATGTTTAAACTTCACATGTAAAAACACAAATTTAAAAAAAGATACAAAGTGAACAAAAAGATATAACTTGGTTGCTGAAATGCACCATTTAGAAGAAGTCAGGTAAAACTTTTCCAGGCTTTTATTTTCCACTGAAATTGGGAAATAACCTTATTTGACACCTACTTCCTTAGGACCGTTGGAAGACCAAATGATTAGTCAAGGTCAAGTTCTCTGAACTCAGAGGAAAGATGTTTTGGAAGCATAATTATTATAATAAATGGGTAGCACTGGCAAGAATTTAAAGTTATACATTTATTTTGAATAATATCTGTGGAAAACTTCAGAACAAAGGCACACACCCACCTGAAGTTGCATGTCCGCTGCTGCACAAACCTTTTTAGATTCGCAAAGACGAGACACCATATTTCTGGGCAGTGACTTGAAAAACAAAACAATATGTATGTGAGTAAACTGCACTGTGTACTTTTGAGGCAGGAAGGTTAAAAATAACATCAAATGATACAATTTCATTTTGGTTTAATAATAACTTTGAAATATTTTCGAGGACAAGATAAAGGATGAATACATTCCACTGAATTTCAAAAAGTGGTAATTATCAAATAGGGGTTTGTACGTGAAAATACAGGATTGTAGGGAAGTCAGACATTGGCACTGTTCTTTAAAACTCTAGTTAAAATGTTAGGAAAAGTTAGTGCTTTTTCTCTTTGTTTGTTAGCAATGAAAGTCCGTTCAAGTGCTCTGTTGACCTTTAAGAGCACGTAATGACTGATGACAGGAATCAAAGGTCACAAAGTCAAGAAATAAACTCTAGTCCATGATGCCAGTCAGTACTGGAGCCGAACTCATATCCTGACAAATAACCATGATAATGAGCCGAGCCACCTTTTATTTTCCAACCTGAAAGAACTGCAGGGCTTGGAAACTCAGTCTGATTAATGTCCCTATACAATTTAGGGCTTCCTCTCCGAGACTAACTAGGCGTAATCATAGAACATCATGTATTCTCTTACAGCTAAACTAATAATGTAGCTGAAGAAGTGCTGTAACCAATCTTACTCTACTTTAAAATCATTAATACTGGTGTTTACTGAAGACAGCTGCCATTTTATACAATTCTATTTACAATCTAAATCAAGTTAAAAGCCCTTCTAAAGAGAAACAAATTATGTAAGAGACTTATGGCAGGTTACTCGGCACTACAGCTGTATAGACTAACCATTGGTGAGTGGTAATGTGCGCTGTGAGCCGGAAGGGGAAGCAGGCACTGCCGTGTGTGCACATCTGTGTCTATATATCTATACAGGTATCTCCCCAGGGCCTAGAACAGTGCCTGGCACACAGCAGACACTCAGTACATATCTGCAGGAGGCGTGAACTAACGCAAGAACGATCCTGACTTCTGTAGTACAGGATGAAGGCTCAGACAACAAGGCCTTTTCTCTTCTCTTTCCGTTTGGCTATAAGAAAAGCAAACCAGCCAAAAAAGGCAATTTTTCAAGAGTTAAGACACAGACTGAAGGAAGCTGCACAGTGTAACTTCTGGTGCAGGGAAAAGGCCTGGGTCTTCCCGACATAAAACGGAAATTTCCTGCAACAGCATTTTAAAAAGTCAAGGTTCAGTGAAGTCATACACGCCAGCAGCTTGTATCAAGATGTTCAGGTTTCTTTAAACCTTACTTTATATTATACCTTCTGTTGACAGGACTGCTGCTGCACTTGGGTTTCTCATGCTTCACAAAGCTTTAATGGTTTTATCTTCATGTAAAAAAATCGTACGAGTGGAAGGATTATCAACACACAATGGAAACTCCAGTGGGCACGCACTTTATCAGACCCGAGGGGCAGGAAGAGGTGGAGATGGGGCCCCAGCAGCACCGCCCGTGTGCGCAGAACCGTCAGCAGAGCTACAGTGAGCAAGAGGAAGGAAGACCCTGCACACGAGTGTGAGACCATAAGCTAGAAGGGCTTCACTGAGGGAACAAGGCAGAAGTGGGACCTACCAAGTGAACAGGCGTGAAGCGGGGATGGGGGGCTGCAGGGAGAAGGGCCCTGAGCAGAGAGGCATGGAAGAGGGGCCCGGGGGCCCAGCCAGGCAAGGACGGGGTGCCCACCCTCAGATCCTGCAGGAGGCCACTGGTGAGTTTTGACCGAGGAAGTCACCTGGTCCAAGTTGTGTTCTGAAAAGATTCCTTTGGCTGCAGTGTAGACACGCCATAGGAGGGGCCAGGAGTGGGGACCAGTGACACACACCCAGCACCAGTGACCTCAGCCACAGCACAGCGAGCAGCCGGGGCGTGACTGGGGCGGGGCTGAGGGGGGAGAGAGGCAGGGCCGGTCAGGGGGCGTGACTGGGGCGGGGCTGAGGGGGGAGAGAGGCAGGGCCGGTCAGGGGGCGTGACTGGGGCGGGGCTGAGGGGGGAGAGAGGCAGGGCCGGTCAGGGGGCGTGACTGGGGCGGGGCTGAGGGGGGAGAGAGGCAGGGCCGGTCAGGGGGCGTGACTGGGGCGGGGCTGAGGGGGGAGAGAGGCAGGGCCGGTCAGGGGGCGTGACTGGGGCGGGGCTGAGGGGGGAGAGAGGCAGGGCCCGTCAGGGGGTCGAGGTGGACGGGGAGGAAGGCCAGGAGGGAAGGCCCAGGCACTGAGCGGGGAGCGGAGAGGCGTCCATGGCCGTGGTCCCGGCTCTCTGTAAGGTTTACAAGTCCTGCCTGGAGACAGTGAGGAGGAAATGCCAATACTGAATCTAAGAACCAAACCCAACAGACCCCTTTCATTTGTAAGTACTTTACTTTGAGGCCAGTGTCTCCCAAGATTCAAACCCATCTAGCAAGGGCAAACGAGGGGACAAATTTAAGGACGCTTAATTCTTTCCTGGTCAGGCTTACAATAAAAGACGCAAAGAAAAAGGCACAAAAAGACAACTGAAAACAGTTTATCAAAAATTACATATTCAGGACTTCCCTGGTGGCACAGTGGTTAAGAATCCGCCTGCCAATGCAGGGGACATGGGTTCGAGCCCTGGTCCGGGAAGATCCCACATGCCGCGGAGCAACTAAGCCCGTGCGCCACAACTACTGAGCCTGCGTTCTAGAGCCCGCGAGCCACAACTACTGAAGTCCGTGTGCCACAACTACTGAAGCCCACGCGCCTAGAGCCCGTGCTCCGCAACAAGAGAAGCCACTGCAGTGAGAAGCCCGCACGTACCAACGAAGACCCAACGCAGCCAAAAATAAATAAATTTATTAAAAAAAAAAAAAAAGACAAAAAACAATTTACATATTCAAGGGAATTCCCTGATGGTCCAGTGATTAGGACTCCACATTCTCACTGCCTGGGGCCTGGGTTTGATCCCTGGTCGGGGAATTAAGATCCCACAAAGCCAAGTGGCACGGCCAAAAAGGAAAAAAACAATTACGTATTCAGAAAACCCACATGTGCTACATAGTTCTATAAAATGTTGGGGGAAATGAAGGTTACATGGGACTCCTGGATTACTTTTTGCAACTTCCTATGAGTCTACAATTATTTCAAAATAAAAAGTACAAAAAAAATCCCCAAACTATGTATTCAAGGCCCACTGTACATATAGTAGTGAATACAAAGAATGTTTACCAAAAATGTAAGGAAACATTTAAGTAGAAGTTAAATACTGTCCTAGTAGAACAGTTCAGAGGAAAGAATTATTAACCCATCAAATCACAAATTAAATAATACATTTATATTATGTGTGGTGTAAACAGGAAAATAGATGTTCTTTTTTTTTTAATCTAGTTGGGTTGTTAATCAATTGGAATTAATAAATGTACTTCAGCTCACGGAAGGGAGTTGTATATTTACTATATATACTTTTGAAAAAGTACTGCCTTTTTCAAAATTAAAAAACAATAACAAGGGATTAACCAAGATGGCGGAGTAGAAGGACGTGCTCTCACTCCCTCTTGCAAGAGCACCAGAATCACAACTGGCTGCTGGACAATCATCGACAGGAAGACACTGGACTTCACCAAGGAGGATACCCCACGTCCAAGGACAGAGGAGAAGCCACAGCGAGACGGTAGGAGGGGCGCAATCAGAGTAAAATCAAATCCCATAACTGCTGGGTGGGTGACTCACAGACTGGCGAGCACTTATACCACAGAAGTCCACCCACTGGAGTGAACGTTCTGAGCCCCACGTCAGGCTTCCCAACCTGGGGGTCCGGCAACGGGAGGAGGAATTCATAGAGAATCAGACTTTGAAGCCTAGTGGGAATTGATTGCAGGACTTCGACAGGACTGGGGGAAACAGAGAACCCACTCTTGGAGGGCGTACACAAAATAGTGTGTGCATCGGGACCCAGGGGAAGGAGCAGTGACCCTGGGGGAGACTGAACCAGACATAACTGCTGGTGTTGGGGGGTCTCCTGCAGAGGCGGGGGCTGGCTCTGTTTCACCGTGGGGACAAGGACACTGGCAGCAGAGGTTCTGGGAAGTACTCCTTGGCGTGAGCCCTCCCAGAGTCTGCCATTAGCCCCACCAAAGAGCCCGGGTAGGCTCCAGTGTTGGGTTGCCTCAGGCAAAACAACCAACAGGGAGGGAACCCAGCCCCACCCAGCAACAGTCAAGTGGATTAAAGTTTTACAGAGCTCTGACCGCCACAGCAACAGTCAGCTCTACCCACCTCCAGAGCCTCCCATCAAGCCTCTTAGATAGCCTCAACCACCAGAGGGCAGACAGCAGAAGCAAGAAAAACTACAGTCCTGCAGCCTGTGGAACAGAAACCACATTTACAGAAAGATAGACAAGATGAAAAGGCAGAGGGCTATATACCAGATGAAGGAACAAGAAAAAACCCCAGAAAAACAACTAAATGAAGTGGAGATAGGCAACCTTCCAGAAAAAGAATTCAGAATAATGATAGTGAAGATGATCCAGGACCTTGGAATAAGAATGGAGGCAAAGATTGAGAAGATGCAAGAAATGATTAACAAAGACCTAGAAGAATTAAAGAACAAACAAACAGAGATGACCAATACAATAACTGAAATGAAAACTACACTAGAAGGAATCAATAGTAGAATAACTGAGGCAGAAGAACGGATAAGTGACCTGGAAGACAGAATGGTGGAATTCACTGCTGCGGAACAGACTAAAGAAAAAAGAATGAAAAGAAATGAAGACAGCCTAAGAGACCTCTGGGACAACATTAAACGCAACAACATTCGCATTATAGGGGTCCCAGAAGGAGAAGAGAGAGAGAAAGGACCAGAGAAAATATTTGAAGAGATTATAGTCGAAAACTTCCCTAACATGGGAAAGGAAATAGCCACCCAAGTCCAGGAAGCGCAGAGAGTCCCATACAGGATAAACCCAAGGAGAAGCACGCCGAGACACATAGTAATCAAAGTGGCAAAAATTAAAGACAAAGAAAAATTATTGAAAGCAGCAAGGGAAAAACGACAAATAACATACAAGGGAACTCCCATAAGGTTAACAGCTGATTTGTCAGCAGAAACTCTACAAGCCAGAAGGGAGTGGCATGATATACTTCAAGTGATGAAAGGGAAGAACCTAAAACCAAGATTACTCTACCCGGCAAGGATCTCATTTAGATTTGATGGAGAAATCAAAAGCTTTACAGACAAGCAAAAGCTAAGAGAATTCAGCACCACCAAACCAGCTCTACAACAAATGTTAAAGGAACTTCTCTAAGTGGGAAACACAAGAGAAGAAAAGGACCTACAAAAACAAACCCAAAACAATTAAGAAAATGGTCATAGGAACATACATATCGATAATTACCTTAAACGTGAATGGATTAAATGCTCCAGCCAAAAGACACAGGCTTGCTGAATGGATACAAAAACAAGACCCATATATATGCTGTCTACAAGAGACCCACCTTAGACCTAGGGACACATACAGACTGAAAGTGAGGGGATGGAAAAAGATATTCCATGCAAATGGAAATCAAAAGAAAGCTGGAGTAGCTATACTCATATCAGATAAAATAGACTTTAAAATAAAGAATGTTACAAGAGACAAGGAAGGACACTACATAATGATCAAGGGATCAATCCAAGAAGAAGATATAACAATTATAAATATATATGCACCCAACATAGGAGCACCTCATTACATAAGGCAATTGCTAATAGCTATAAAAGAGGAAATTGATAGTAACACAATAATAGTGGGGGACTTTAACACCTCACTTACACCAATGGACAGATCATCCAAAGTGAAAATAAATAAGGAAACAGAAGCTTTAAATGACACAATAGAACAGATAGATTTAATTGATATTTATAGGACATTCCATCCAAAAACAGCAGATTACACGTTCTTCTCAAGTGCGCACAGAACATTCTCCAGGATAGATCACATCTTGGGTCACAAATCAAGCCTCAGTAAATTTAAGAAAATTGAAATCATATCAAGCATCTTTTCTGACCACAACGCTATGAGATTAGAAATGAATTACAGGGGAAAAAGCATAAAATACACAAACACATGGAGGCTAAACAATACGTTACTAAATAACCAAGAGGTTACTGAAGAAATCAAAGAGGAAATCAAAAAATACCTAGAGACAAATGACAATGAAAACACGACAACCCAAAACCTATGGGATGCTGCAAAAGCAGTTCTAAGAGGGAAGTTTATAGCTATACAAGCCTACCTAAAGAAACAAGAAAAATCTCAAGTAAACAATCTAACCTTACACCTAAAGAAACTAGAGAAAGAAGAACAAACAAAACCCAAAGTTAGCAGAAGGAAAGAAATCATAAAGATCAGAGCGGAAATAAATGAAATAGAAACAAAGAAAACAATAGCAAAGATCAATAAAACTAAAAGCTGGTTCTTTGAGAAGATAAACAAAATTGATAAGCCATTAGCCAGACTCATCAAGAGGGAGAGGACTCAAATCAATAAAATCAGAAATGAAAAAGGAGAAGTTACAACAGACACCGCAGAAATACAAAGCATCCTAAGAGACTACTACAAGCAACTTTATGCCAATAAAATGGACAACCTGGAAGAAATGGACAAATTCTTAGAAAGGTATAACCTTCCAAGACTGAACCAGGAAGAAGCAGAAAATATGAACAGACCAATCACAAGTAATGAAATTGAAACTGTGATTAAAAATCTTCCAACAAACAAAAGTCCAGGACCAGATGGCTTCACAGGTGAATTCTATCAAACATTTAGAGAAGAGCTAACACCTATCCTTCTCAAACTCTTCCAAAAAATTGCAGAGGAAGGAACACTCCCAAACTCATTCTATGAGGCCACCATCACCCTGATACCAAAACCAGACAAAGACACTACAAAAAAAGAAAATTACAGACCAATATCACTGATGAATATAGATGCAAAAATCCTCAACAAAATACTAGCAAACAGAATCCAACAACACATTAAAAGGATCATACACCACGATCAAGTGGGATTTATCCCAGGGATGCAAGGATTCGTCAATATACGCAAATCAATCAATGTGATACACCATATTAACAAATTGAAGAATAAAAACCATATGATCATCTCAATAGATGCAGAAAAAGCTTTTGACAAAATTCAACACCCATTTATGATAAAAACTCTCCAGAAAGTGGGCATAGAGGGAACCTACCTCAACATAATAAAGGCCATATATGACAAACCCACAGCAAACATCATTCTCAACGGTGAAAAACTGAAAGCATTTCCTCTAAGATCAGGAACGAGACAAGGATGTCCACTCTCACCACTATTATTCAACATAGTTCTGGAAGTCCTAGCCACGGCAATCAGAGAAGAAAAAGAAATAAAAGGAATACAAATTGGAAAAGAAGAAGTAAAACTGTCACTGTTTGCAGATGACATGATACTATACATAGAGAATCCTAAAACTGCCACCAGAAAACTGCTAGAGCTAATTAATGAATACGGTAAAGTTGCAGGATACAAAATTAACGCACAGAAATCTCTTGCATTCCTATACACTAATGATGAAAAATCTGAAAGAGAAATTATGGAAACACTCCCATTTACCATTGCAACAAAAAGAATAAAATACCTAGGAATAAACCTACCTAGGGAGACAAAAGACCTGTATGCAGAAAACTATAAGACACTGATGAAAGAAATTAAAGATGATACCAACAGATGGAGAGATATACCATGTTCTTGGATTGGAAGAATCAACATTGTGAAAATGACTATACTACCCAAAGCAATCTACAGATTCAATGCAATCCCTATCAAATTACCAATGGCATTTTTTACGGAGCTAGAACAAATCATCTTAAAATTTGTATGGAGACACAAAAGACCCCGAATAGCCAAAGCAGTCTTGAGGGAAAAAAACGGAGCTGGAGGAATCAGACTCCCTGACTTCAGACTATACTACAAAGCTACAGTAATCAAGACAATATGGTACTGGCACAAAAACAGAAACATAGATCAATGGAACAAGATAGAAAGCCCAGAGATAAACCCATGCACCTATGGTCAACTAATCTATGACAAAGGAGGCAAAGATATACGATGGAGAAAAGACAGTCTCTTCAATAAGTGGTGCTGGGAAAACTGGACAGCTACATGTAAAAGAATGAAATTAGAATACTCCCTAACACCATACACAAAAATAAACTCAAAATGGGTTAGAGACCTAAATGTCAGACTGGACACTATAAAACTCTTAGAGGAAAACATAGGAAGAACAGTCTTTGACATAAATCACAGCAAGATCTTTTTTGATCCACCTCCTAGAGTAATGGAAATAAAAACAAAAATAAACAAATGGGACCTAATGAAACTTCAAAGCTTTTGCACAGCAAAGGAAACCATAAACAAGACGAAAAGACAACCCTCAGAATGGGAGAAAATATTTGCAAACGAATCAACGGACAAAGGATTAATCTCCAAAATATATAAACAGCTCATTCAGCTCAATATTAAAGAAACAAACACCCCAATCCAAAAATGGGCAGAAGACCTAAATAGACATTTCTCCAAAGAAGACATACAGACGGCCACGAAGCACATGAAAAGATGCTCAACATCACTAATTATTAGAGAAATGCAAATCAAAACTACAATGAGGTATCACCTCACACCAGTTAGAATGGGCATCATCAGAAAATCTACAAACAACAAATGCTGGAGAGGGTGTGGAGAAAAGGGAACCCTCTTGCACTGTTGGTGGGAATGTAAATTGATACAGCCACTATGGAGAACAATATGGAGGTTCCTTAAAAAACTAAAAATAGAATTACCATATGACCCAGCAATCCCACTACTGGGCATATACCCAGAGAAAACCGTAATTCAAAAAGACACATGCACCCGAATGTTCATTGCAGCACTATTTACAATAGCCAGGTCATGGAAGCAACCTAAATGCCCATCAACAGACGAATGGATAAAGAAGTTGTGGTACATATATACAATGGAACATTACTCAGCCATAAGAAGGAACGAAATTGAGTCATTTGTTGAGACGTGGATGAATCTAGAGACTGTCATACAGAGTGAAGTAAGTCAGAAAGAGAAAAACAAATATTGTATATTAACGCATGTATGTGGAACCTAGAAAAATGGTACAGATGAGCCGGTTTGCAGGGCAGAAGTTGAGACACAGATGTAGAGAACAGACATATGGACACCAAGGGGGGAAAACTGCGGTGGGGTGGGGATAGTGGTGTGCTGAATTGGGCGATTGGGATTGACATGTATATACTGATGTGTATAAAATTGATGACTAATAAGAACCTGCAGTATAAACAAACAAACAAAACAACTAATACTAAACTTCATTGGGTTATTTGTATGGAAATATGTTAATATAAATGTTTCAGACATTACATGAAATTTCTAAAAATCTTATATGTTCTGGTATAATGTTATAAGTCATAATCCTAGTTATTACTTTAAAATGTATATCTCAGAAATAACTAATTTTCTTGTCAACTGCATTATTATGAACTTTCATCAAATCTTTAACCGTGGTCATTTTTAAGTCTTTTGTCATTTACAGACAGTTCTGGGTGTACTCTGATGCTTTTGTAAATATGTTCCTATAAAAGGGTTTCATCTTCAGGAAATTCATGGAAAAGACTCTGACAAGTACAGGTTTCTGGTACCTGACTGTACTGCTGAACTGAATGAATAAGCATTTTCAGAACTCTAATGAAAAACTGATGAGCTCATAAAAGTGCTAACAAAAGATCAAGATGAAAAAAAAAAAAATTAATTACATGGGACTGAGTGAACTGATGAGGATGAGTATAATTTTTGTGACTTTCTGGTTGAATTTAAAAAAAGAAAAAATCCCACAAGAACTCAGAGGCAAAGAATATACAAATCAATTTTCACTGCAAAGTAAAGGAGCTGTTGCAGTGGAGGATTACTGGACTGAATGTCAATATTATGACATAGTATGAGTGTGTTTCATGTTTGGTAATTGCAATCATTGTTGCTTTTGTTGTGGTCATCCATGTACAATGCTTGGTGTCAGTCTATTTATCTCTTGTAAAAATAAAATACAGTGTGTGTGGAAAAAAAAAAAAAAGAAATTAAAAACTACAATGAGGTATCACCTCACATCGGTCAGAATGGCCATCATCATAAAATCTACAAACAATAAATGCTGGAGAGGGTGTAGAGAATAGGGAACCCTCGTGCACTGTTGGTGGGAATGTAAATTGATACAGCCACTATGGAGAACAGTATGGAGGTTCCTTAAAAAACTAAAAATAAAACTACCATATGACCCAGTAATCCCACTACTGGGCATATACTCAGAGAAAACCATAATTCAAAAAGACATATGCACCCCAATGTTCACTGCAGCACTATTTACAATAGCCAGGACATGGAAGCAACCTAAATGCCCATCAACAGACGAATGGATAAAGAAGTTGTGGTACATATATACAATGGAATATTGCTCAGCCATAAAAAGGAACGAAATTGAGTCATTTGTAGAGACGTGGATGGATCTAGAGACTGTCCTACAGAGTGAAGTAAGGCAGAAAGAGAAAAACAAATATCGTATATTAATGGATATATGTGGAACCTTGAAAAATGGTACAGATGAACCGGTTTGCAGGGCAGAAATTGAGACACAGATGTAGAAAACAAACGTATGGACACCAAGGGGGGAAAGTGGTGGGGTGGTGGTGGTGGTGGGATGAATTGGGAGACTGGGGTTGACATATATATATATATTAATATGTATAAAATGGATAACTAATAAGAACCAGCTGTTTAAAAATAAAATAAAATAAAATTCAAAAAAAAAAAACCAAAACACCTGCAGTTTTTGTCTCTGTAGCGGCCCACGAGGCATGAACAGCCCAGGGCTGAAGGCGGCCCTGCCTCTCTCTGGGAGGGACAGAGCAAGCCCAGCAGGCCAGGGAGCAGGGAGGCCCACTGTGCTCCCTTTATGAAGCACCCACTGTGCGCACGGTGCCCTACCCTACAGCCAGGTACACTACAACGGACCCTTGATCCTGCTGCCAGGACCCAGAAAAGGGATGTATGTGAAAACTAATCACATGGGGAAATGCCCTACATGCCACAAAAGAGGTACAGGTGAAGCTACGTAGGAATTCAGATGACAGCAATTACTTAAATGACTGAAAGGCAATTACCTTCACAATTAATTATGCCTCTTGTATTACTGTAGAGGAGGTTATTTCTATTTCAAAGATCCATTTTAGCTATAAAATGTAGAAAGACATTGTAGGTTTCCCCCCAGTGAGAAACAGAAAAACGGCAGAATTATTATTCCTACAATTAGAACATAATATGCCAACAGTTAACTATGGTGACCTAATTTGTTCTAATTTATTTTAATAATTCAATATGAATTTTTCCACAATTATCTTTGTTCCTTATTTAAAAACAAAAATGCTGTGTTGAGTTCTGAAGAATTGAGATCTGGCTTTGTGTGACTATGGCAATGACAATGACAGTGCCGCCTGTCAGCAGTAAATGCCAAGGCTCGGCGTCAACACCAAAGACCCCAAGGATCTGCTGGGTGTTTAGTTCCTATTTCTAGCATTTGGTTAATGTCTTCCTCCCAATCCACTGATGCATCTGTGTCTCAAATGTAAATTTCTGGAGCCCCAACCAGACTCTGAGGCGCGGTCAGCTGTCACGGTGTGATCTGGAAGCTTCTTGGAAATACATCGTCTCGGGCCGCTCCACGCCCACCGAGTTAGAATCTGCATTTTAACCAGATCCCAGATGATTTCATGCATATTAAAGTTTGAGATGCCCTGACTCAGAAAAACATAATCACCACAATGACTTGAAAAACAAAGGTGAGCAACATGAAACCGTCCTAACCTTATGAGAGAAGGAACTGGCTATAGGAAGGCAGCACAGAGGCGGCGGCCGCAGCTGGAGGCTGGCATTTTCTGAGGCTGCTCGTTTGCGTTCTGACAGCAGGCCAGGCTCTGGGCATCCTGCTTTCTCATTTGTAAGACGAGAATTTAAAAAAAAAAAAGCTGCAAAAAATTACTATGACAATTTGGTGAGGTAATAGCTAGTCAATCAACTTGTGCAAAGTATTGCCTGATTGGAAGAAACTGAAGTCCCTGCGGGTAGCTCAGGTGTCTTTCTCAGCACTGCCAAAGGGTAACCATGTGTACCGGTGGGCCTGGCAGCTTCAGGTCAGGGTACTGTCATGTGAGACGGAGAATGGCCCCGTCTTCCTTCTTCACAGTGTTCAGGCCTGGAGGACAGATCACACAGCTGCCCCTGTGCAGCGAACTTTCCCCAGAACTTCCTGACTGCCCCGCCTCACAAGGACGGGCGCGGTTCACTGTATTCTCGGGGTAAACACAGCTGCACTGTCTGCTGACCACACATGGGAACAGAAATGTTAAAATACTAACAGATTTCCTATTATATTCAGAAAGCACAACATTTTTGGTAAGGTTTCTGAAATACTGTCAAAAGTGCAAATGTGTTAGCAAACTTGGCATTACTTGAATTCTCTGTTTCCCTGTGTGCTTAACTTGTACACACGCAACCTCATACATCTGTCAGACATCTGCGCTCACTTGACAACTCACCAGTCTGGTTTAAATAGTGTCACGTTAAAAGTTTTGGCATCGGGCTTCCCTGGTGGTGCAGTGGTTTAGAGTCCACCTGCCAATGCAGGGGACACGCCTGGTCCAGGAAGATCCCACATGCCGCGGAGCAACTAAGCCCGTGCGCCACAACTACTGAGCCTGCGCTCTAGAGCCCGCGAGCCACAACTACTAAGCCCGCATGCCTAGAGCCCGTGCTCTGCAACAAGAGAAGCCACTGCAATGAGAAGCCCGTGCACCGCAGCAAAGAGTAGCCCCTGCTCGCCGCAACTAGAGAAAAGCCCGGGTGCAGCAACAAAGACCCAGTGCAGACAAAAATAAAATAAATAAACTAAATAAATAAATGAAAAAACACCGTTCACTTAAAAAAAAAAAAGTTTTGGCATCAAATTCTTACAGAGCCAAGTCACTGCAATAAAATATCTGGCTTATTTATGAGCATTTAGAAAATGTATTACCGTAGAAGCTGCACAAATATTCAAAATTAAGACATCCTCTGGTACAAATCCTTGTTTTCCTACCACCGAAATCCCCTGGGAACGTGCTGGCTCTAAAGACACAAACGTGTTGAGACACGGTCCCCTCAAACAAGAAGAGGCTTCAGAGGCAGCAGGCCAAGCACCGAAGCCATCCAGCCCACGAGTCAGCAGCTTCGATTCGCAGCTTGATCCCAGCACCCTGAGCCCTCGACCTCGGCACATGTCTACGGCGGGGAAACCACTGGATTTGGCGTGTCTCAAGCTGCCTGCTTTGCTGTTAGTCAATAATCCGATGGCACATCATCAATACAATGAAAATGCTGCCAGGCCCGAAGAGGCAAAGTCTCAGCTCTAAACCCAGAGCAAGTAGCATCGCTTCCTACTTAACTTGACTTTTAGTGGTTTAGTGTTTTCTTACGAACTAAGATGGCATGAAAGAACCTTTAGAAATGCTTGCATAGTATCACAGGCTCACCTGACGGACGGCACAGAGAAAGTCGTACAGGGCTCAACATGAAACACTGTAATGTGTAACAGAGTCTAACTTCTATTTTTTTCCTAAAAAAAAACTGCAGTCATACCTTGATTACAGTTGGCATATATTATTAAATTTGACTGACTAGAATTTTTGATGTGAGTATAGAGCTATTAGTTTTTAGTTTCTAACTTTAAAATTTTTATTTTATATAAAAGAGCAGAGAAGTCTCAGATAAGTTCTGTGACTGATCTAGGCCACCTGCACCGGCAGTGGGGCTGGGGTCAGACCTGTCTCTGCTCTCCGGTTCAACAGTCTTGTCTAGACATAACTGAGAAGCATTAAAGCCGAAAATAAGAAACGTTTCAAAACAACTTAAACTTGCCAAAAGGAATCTAGTTCTAGTTGCACTATAATTTTTACCTTCAATCCTTATTCATATCTCCTGGGAGGATGACAGGAGAAGATTTATTACAAGGCTGTATGTCTCCTTGGAAATACATCTTAAGCAATTTTAGCCTTGGGCTAACTCACAAATGAAGGCAACAAGCTAAATCTTATGATGACGCAACACACAACAGTTCTAAAATGAAAGCACTAGAGCTGTGCTAAAAATAACACTTACTATGGAAATGGGCCTGTGTTTTTTGTGAGACGTACTGTATAAGAAGCATAAGCCATTTCCTACGATATAAAGGGATTTTTAACTAGGAAAAACTGGAAAAAGAAAACACCCACAATGTTATAATACTGATTTGAGTACCACTGTGTGACCCCTGAAAAATTACTTAACCTGTCTGAGCTTCAGTTTCTACAAAGTGTGGATAACTATGTACCTACTTCATACACTGCTGGACAGATTAAATAAGAAAAAACATATGAAATAATAAATGTTAATTTCTAATATTTATTGCTTGATAAGTATTTTGTGAGAAAGATAACTAGAACAACAAACATTTCAGTGTAGTGGCTAATAGACAAAATTATGCAAAAAAATTTAGGTTCTCTTGAAAGTCAATTGACTATATCTCTGGTGATTAGTAATGCAGCTGGAGGTTACAAAATTACCAGAAAAAAAAGAATAAACTTGAAGACAAGAAGCATTATGAAGATTAAAAGGCTAACACCTGAGGAAGAAAGGAATAGCTCAACTCTATACTTTTATGCATCTAACAAAATATTCTCAAAATAGAGCAAAAATCAATGAAATTATTTATAGGGCATTGAAATTACTCTGTATGATACCATAATGATGGATACATGTCATTATACATTTGCCCAAACCCACAGAACGTACGGTACCACAAGTGAACCCCCATGTAAACCGTGGACGTGTCAATGGAGGTTCATCAGCTGTTACAGATGCAGCCTCCGGTGAGGATGCTGATGATAGGGGAGGCTATGCATGAGTCGGGGCGGGGGGTTTATAGGAAATCTCTACACTTTCCCCTCAATTTTGCTGCCAACCTAAAACTGCTTTAAATAAATAAAGTCTTAATAATTTTTAGAAAGAGACAAAACTAAGGGGAAAAAATGATACATCCAGCATCCTAGTGGACGCCTTACATCTCTCAATTTTTGCTAGGTCATAAAAATTAGTCATATATCAAAGATTTAAACAACACAATTAAAAGGCTAACTTAACAGAAGGGTTTGAAACCCCAAGCCCAACAATTAGAAAATAGACAATGTACGCAAGCACAAACAGAACATTTCCAAAAACTGATGACACGCTAGGCCATAAAATAAATATCAACAAAATGCAAAATCAATACCAGTCGGACTAATTAATTAGATATCAATAACAAAAAGATAAACAACTCCTTTACAAAGGTTTAAAAATTGTAAACTACACTTCAAAAAAACTCATTAGTCAAAGAGGAAATTACAATGGAAATTAGCAACATTAGAAACATTTTGTATTAAAATCATGGCATGCAGCTAAAGCACTGCATCCACAGTTTAAAATTTATAGCATTAAAATGTAAATGCACATGTTAGATAAAACTGAAACTCAATTAGCTAAGTGTCCACCTTAAGAAATTGGGGGAAAAAACCAAGGAGGGAGAGAATAATCATAAAGACAGAAACTAATGAACTAAAACAAACAAAACAGGGAGGATAAACAAAGTTTGCATTAGTTCTTTGTAAATACTACTGATACTTATCTTCTGCCAAGATTAATAGAGAAAAAAATGAGAGAAGAATATTAGGGATGAAAAGGACATAAGCACGGATGTGGCAGGATGTGAAGCATGAAAGAATGCAATAAATAACTTCATGCCAATAAACTTGAAAACTTAGGTTAAATGGATAAATTTCTTGAAAATTACAAGTTAGCAAAGCTTACTTAAGAAGAAAAGAAGGCCAAAGACTCCTGTGACTATTAAGGAAATCAGTCATTTAAAAAATCTTCCCACAGAGAAAATGATAGACTCTGAATGGTTTTATGGCTGAATTCTGACAAAGTTTCAAGAAACCGATTATTACAATTTCATAAAAGTGCTTGTAAGGAAAAGAAGGAGCTCTCAGCAACTCATTTTATGAAATGGGATACACTTAATACCAACACCAGCAAGAGTGGGAGGACCAAGAAAATCACGAGCACGTCTCTCTCATAAACACAGATGCAAGAAATCCTCCACACACAAAATATTAGCAAGCTGAAGCCAGCACCGTATTAAAAAAATAACATTAAGTGAGGACCAAAGTCATTCAACCCTGGCACGCAAAGGCTGCTTAACATTAATATCAACATTCACGACATTACCAGATAAACGGAAAAGAACCACCCAATTACCTCAAAAGATGCAGAAAAAGTCTGATAAAATGCAATAACTGTTAATGATTAAAAAGAAAAACAAAACCTTAGTAAACTGGGAATAGGAAGGAATTGCCTTTTCCTGTTATCTCCACTAAACCTACGACAACACACAGCTTGCTTTATGGTAAAACATGAGAAACATTTCCTTTAAAAATCAGGATAAAGGCAAATGATGCTCATATTACAACTTCTATTCCACGTCACTCCTGTACTGGAGGGTCCCGTAACTCGAGGGGGACAAAATAAAGACATAAAAGACCTATGAATGGGAAAGGAAAAATATAGCTTACTATTTGCAGCAAGAGTAACTGTTTGGTTAAAAAACTTTAAAAATTCCATAGACAAGTTATTAGAATTAATAAGAAAGTTGAGCAAGGTTGCTAAAAATAAGATATATCCAATAAAGGATAAATTGCACATTTAAACACTAGCAACAAACAAGTAGAAACATAATTTTTTAAAATATACGTTTATAAAGCTATCAAAAAGGTAGGGCATCCAGGACTAAATCTAATAAAAGTTAAGCAAGACTCTTTGGAAGGAAGTTTGAAAACACTTTAAAAGGCTTTTTAAAAGACCTAAGGAAGGGAGAGGTGTGTCACAACTGTGGCCTGGAAGACTCAATATTCAAATATCAGTTCTCCCTAAACTGACCTACAGATTTAATGTAACCCCAACCAAACTCTTACCATAGTTTTTTTCAAGAAAATGGGTAAGCTGACTCTAAAATGTGTAGGAAAAAAGACAAAGGCCCAAGAGTTGACAAGAAATTTCTGAAAAACAAATAAAAAAAGATGTGCCCTATCAGATGTCAAGACTTATTACAAAGCTGTAGTGATGCAGACAGCACGGCACTGGTGTCAGGTCAGACAGAACAATGGAATAAGAGGGACCCCAGAGCAGATGAGTGCACACAGGTGGGCACTGGGCACCCATCCCCCCAGGTCACTGGACAGAGTACACGGTGCTCAGACAACTTGGTCATCCACCAGGAAGAAGGGAAACGGCATTTCCACTTCACACCAAACACAAAGAGCAGTTCCAACTTGATTAAAGACTTAAAGATAAGGGAAAGACACTAAAACCTTCAGGAAAAAACAGAAGAATCTCTTTATGACTTCGAGGGAAACAAAGGTTTTTAAAAATAGGATATTTAAAGCATTCACTAGGACGAAAAGACTGCTGGATTCAACAAAATTAAAATGAAGTTAAACCCATCAAAAGATTCCATAAAGAAAGTGAAAAGACAAGCTGTAAACTGAGAGCAGACATACAGCTGACAAAGGATTATTATTCCAACATGTCAAGAAATCTGAGAAATCAATAGAGAAAGGCAAACGTCACACAGGAAAATGAGAAGAGAAACAGGCATGCGAGAGAAAACAAAGATGAACAATGAAAACATAAAAAGATGTTCAACCTAGACGTCCTCTACTAGGGGGGTACTGCTGGCAGTTGAGGTCCTCGCAGCATTCCATTTCACAGCCACAAAACTGGCAAAATTAAAACTTCTGACAGCATCAAACATCGATGAGGATGAGGTGCGAGGGGAACCACTGCCGAAAAGGGTCAGTAAGTATGAACGTTCTGGACGGCAGCCTGGAGAGGGAAGTGGGTCGGAGGAAGACAAACTCCCCGTGATCTCATTTATGTGTGGAATCTTAAGAAAAAAACAAAAAAACTGAACAGACTGGTGGTTGCCAGAGGTGGCGGGTAAAATGTACCCACATCCAGCTATAAGGTGGAAAAGTCTGGGGATGTCATGTACAGCATGGTGACCACAGTTAATAATACTATATTGTGTGTCTGGAAGCTGCTAAAAGAGTAGATCTTAAAAGTTCTCTTCACAAGAAAAAAATCGTAACTATGTGAGGTGATGGATGTTAACTAAAATTACTGTGATCCTTTCACAATATGCACACATAGCAAATTAAGTTACATACCTGAAACTAACACAGTATGCCAAACATATCTCAATTAAAAAAAAAAACATGGCATCACCTCATAAACTTGAAGACGCACACACCTCACAAACCCAGCAATTCCAACCATGCACATGAATATGAGGAGAAAAGTGAAAAAAAAATGTTCACAGCAGATACAGATGAACTGGTAAAAACCTGGAGGAACCCATTTCAATGACAGAAGAATGAGTACATAAATTACAGAATATTATGCTGAATTGAAAGTAAATATACTGCATCTACGTGCAACACTGATGAATCTTAGGCATACCAGGATTATAAAAAGAATCACAGAAGGTTAGAAACCGTGTAATATCATATTTTTTTAAAACTCAAACACAAAACTAAACACTATGTTGCTAAGGAATAAATAACTTATGTGTAAAAACTACTTTTAATCAAAAAACTAATAGGAATTCAAGACTGTCCTTACCTCCAGAGAGGAGCATTTGGTAACACTTTACTTTTTAAGTTGGGTGCTGGTTTCCTAGATGTGCATTCTACAATATGATTTTGCAACATTAAGCATTAAATAAAAACATACTACTTTCAGAGGCGTCTCCTTTCCGATCATTTTTGAGATGAATCTACTGAGCTGAAATCAGCTTTATTTGATTCCCATCCACTGTTCCCAGTAATACTGTCTTCTGGAATGACACAGCAGATATATTTTCTTCCTCTACATGGTATCCTTCAAATATTACGGCAGACTGCAGCTTCTTTTTCTGGTCTAAAACCATATTCTTACAACATTCCTAAGAGGAAGGGGTTCCCAACTTTACATGATGTGGCAGCCTCTTCTCAGGGTGCTTTCTAGATCACCGATGTCACTGTCATCCCACAAGGAACAAGAGTCCCCGTAGCCTGAAATGCCCTGGGCTTGGCAGCCCTGCTCCACGTGGTGCGCTGAGGGCAGAGGCGTGTTGGCGGGGAGGGGGGACAAGGCAGGAGGAGAGGGGGTTGGAAACTGAGGACCGAGGACAAAGGGGACGGACGACGCAGACCCTGCGAAGGGAGACAGGGCGTGTGCTCCTGGGATCCAGGAAGAAATATACCTGTGGTCTTCATCCCCGGTTCCTGGCACAGGGCTTCTAAAACCCTTGGAACTTCCTGAGGGGAGGAGGGAGAGAAGCGTCTTTGTTACTCATCACGCCCCTTCCAAGCGCACAGGAGTTTATGCTGCGTGATGACCAGACTGTAGCCGTGACACAAGCCGCTCCATCTTGAGCAGTACCGAATCTGTGGCTAGCACAATTCCAAGAACTGGCCTCAAGAGAATAGGATTAACACTATTTCTCGTAATAGTCTGTATCTTTGTGGGCATCAAAATAACTGTAGCTTGCTCTGCCCGTACATGTAAGCAGACAACACCGTCAGCAAAGAGATGGTACAGACCCATCTTCCGCTCCGAGAATACAGCGCCCTGTGTCAGCATGAAGCAGTTACAGAAGACGGACCTTAGCCCATAACCCCACAGAAATGGAGTGACGGCTGCCAGTGGGGATTTGCAAGCAGCTTTTTGCAGGCCGCTCCTCGTAGGAAAGACCTCTCTGCAGGAGACCCTTTTTGTCTTGTCACTTTAGCAAAGCTGTATTTTAACTAACCTCCAGCCCAAGCACACCTTTCAAATCTTTTGATCACATGATACTTTTGGCCTAACCTGCTGGTTCTTTCCTTAAAGAAGTAGAAATGAAGAGTAAGTAATTAACAGATGACCATCCCTCTCCCCCAGCTCCCCGCTGAGTAATCGCGTGAGCAGGCTGTGTGCGGAAGACCGCACCTGGAGTCGACACGGCTGCGCGCAGTGGGGGCAGCGGCGGCTCTGGCCTCAGGGCCTAGCGGAGACCACTCCCCCTGTCCCTTTGAAAACCTTCGCGGTTGAGCAGGATCTTCGGAACTGGTTCCGGGACGCGAGCCCGCCTTCTCCCCAGGTCGCCGGCCCCTTGAATAAAGCAAACTTGCTGCTCCCACCAGCACCCGCCTCTTAAGTACTGGCTTTCTGAGCGGTGAGCGGCCAAACCTGAGTTTGGTAACAACGGTAGCTGAAAGGTGGAAGCAACCCAAGTGTCCATCAACGGACGAATGGCTGAACAAAACGTGGTCCATCCACACAAAGAAAATCACTCAGCCTTAGAAAGGGAATTGTGACACGGGCTACACCTGGATGAACCTTGAAAACATTATGCTAAATGAAATAAACCAGCCACAGAAGGATAAATACTGCATAACTCCACTTATATAATAGTGAAACTCATGGGAACAGAGCCGAGTGCTGGCTGGCGGGCTGGGGGAGGGGAGATGAGGCGCTCGCGTCTACTGGGGACAGAGCGCCAGTCGTGCGGGATGAACAGCGTTCTGGGGATGGCGGTGGTGAGGGAAGCTGAGCAACGACAGTGCACTTAACAACCCTGCACAGTTACTGAAACACGGTTAACCGGCGTGGTGTATGTTATATGTGTTTTACCATGACTAAAAAAGGAGCTGCGTATGAAAATGTCCACGGGAGGACAAAGCCCGTGCTTCCAGAAGTGTGGAACCGCTGGAAGCAACTGGAAGGGTTAGGCTGAAGGCCAGAACCAACGAGCATGGAGAAGAAAGACAACACCCCTGTTCCTCAGATCCCACAGGTCCTGCGACGCAGCCTAGGGTCGACCGAGGTTTGGGAGGAACTCCCCGAGACCGCTGATTCACATCAAGTTCACCACGTCTAAAAACCTGGATGTTTCCACGGGAGCTGCTACCAAGTCTGTATTTCTGCTATACTTCTGCTACTGATTTTAAGATTGATTTACAACTAATTCTGCTTCAGCTTTGATGCTGTAGCTTGTCAAGACGGTTTGAACCTCGAATGAGCACCTCTGGTATTTGTTTCCTGACAGCTGTATGGCACCTGCAGATCTGAGAGGCATACTTCTTATTCTGTGACCACAAGGAATCCACTGGCTCTGGGATGCTCAGGTTCAGATAAAGTACTTTTAGGTGTTCATAAGTCACCAATACCTTCCCCCTAGGCAGACAGCTCTCTGGAATAGACCACGTGACGGGGGAAAATTCCTTCCCTGATGTGCAGCAGGCCAGGAAATGAAGCAGAAAGGTGCACCCTGCTACTCTTCTTCTGCTGTCCCTCTTTAACGTCATTTCTTCACAGAGTTAGATTCGAGGGGGTTAGCTCCTGCCCTTAGGCTAGAACTGCCCTTACAGTGAAAGCATCCAGCCAGTTGGTGTTTAATCAGCGACAAGAAGAGGCGAGTCCTCTGCGAGGCTCGAGGTGCCCCGTGCCTCTGGCGCCCTCTCCAGACTCCATGGTCCCAAAGCTGGTTCCTGCTTTGGAGGCTGTGTCTGCAGGCCCTTCAGCCCGCTGGACGTGCCTCCTGAGTCCCAAGTGGGAATTAATCCACAGCAGCTCGCTGCTCGCTTCCCATCTCAGCTCGTGTGAAGTGGAATTTTGGACTTAATATTCTTTTCTTGAAACGATCTTGTTCAAAAATGGTTCCTCTGACTGAAGAATTCAGTAGTAAAACAGGAATTGTCTTTTTTGGGGGACATTACACCACCCTCCCAGCAGTGGTCCTAGCCCTTCCTGGCTCTTCTCATTGCTCTGGAAACAGACGACAATATTTTTAAACTGACCTCAGTATCGTGGTGCGTTTCAGCCCAGCACTCGGGTCCGACGCCGACAGGGTCTCGCCACCGTCCGGCAGGCGCCCCGCTCCGCGCGCCCTCGGGAACCCGAGCCCCCCGGCAGCCCCTCTCGGGCCGCTTCTAACCTCCCCACACGCCGCCCGCCGCCTCCCCACCACTCGGCCCCACACACTCGCGTGTCCACTTGACTCTGGGTTTCAGGCCGGCGCCGTGAGCGGCCGCGTGGGCAGCAACGCTGTGCAGCGGACATCCAAGGCGAGACCCGTCCTCCTCCCTCAGACGTGGCCCTCCTCCCGGACTCCCTGCTCCTGGACCCTCCCCGCCATGTGACCAGCCGCAGGCCCTTCCCGCCAAGCCTCCAACGGCTGCTCCTCTCCCGGCCCCGCTGCCAGCACCTTGGCTCTGGCCCTCGTCACCGCTGACGGCAGCAAAGGACGGACGAGCCCTCGGGTCCAAAGGTGGACTCCAGGGAGGCTGCCAGCTGGAGGCTAATGAGAAGGGGGGCTGGGGCAGAGTCACAGGAGGGACTCGGCCCCGAGGGGAAGCCCGGGGGACACATGAGAATCCCCCTCGTCACCAGGCGGGCGAGCGGAGGGGCCGGGACTCCCGGGGTGTGGGCAAGGCGGGTGCAGAGGCAGATGGGGTGCAGGTTCTGAACGCGAGGACATTCCCGCGTTCGTCCCTGTCCGTCCCCCTACCCCCCACTTGCTGACCCTGCCACACGCGCCGTCCTGCCTGTCTCGGGGTCTCTGAGCCCCGGGGACTGTCCCTCAGCTGGAGTCGCCTTGCCCTCAGCCCTGCTCTGCACCCCGAGACGTGAGGCCACGAGTGCAGGGGTGCTGTCGCACTTACTCCCGGCTGCTTCTCAGGTGCTGAGAACGGAGCCCGTTTCCTGACGGAAGGACTCACCTACGGCCTCAGTGTGTCCTCAGTAAACGTCCTGCAACGAGACGGATGAGGGCCGCTGCGAGCGCACCGGCAAGTTGCCACCCGACGTACTTTTTCACGATCCGGTTCCTCCAGGAGCTCCTGGTGAAGCCCGTCCCGAGGCCCCAGCAGAGGGCCGGCTCCCCGCAAGCCTGCGCCCTGTGCCTGAGCACGTCCGTGCCCTCGAGGAGGGGCACGGGGCGGTTACGGGAGCAGGAGCTGCGCCAGGCCACCCTCCTCCTTCCCAGACCCCAACGTGTGGAGCCGGGTGGACCAGGCTATTGCTTGATGCGCTATGTGCTTCTATGTCGTTGGCTAAGTTGACATAATCCCCAGAGCAACTCAGCACGTTGATGGGCAGGTAGCTGACTGGATCACAGATATTTCAATTCTGTCCTCTTAACCACAGAAACAGATTATGATGGAGACTAACTCAGATTAGTTCTCCAGGAACTCATCCATTATTCTACAGTTGACAGTAATAGTTAAAGTCAAGTCCAAAAAATAGAAATCGCCAATTCACATTACGCATCCAGAGATACAACCGGAAAGAGAGTCACAAATAAAGGTGGGTTTTGGCCCTTCTTTTTCTGATTCCATTCAGTCCTTCCTTTAATTTCTTTTAGTGCTTTTTTTGTGTTAGGCACAATTCTAAATGCTGAAGATTAAAAGATGAATATAATTGTACACAGGCACTCAGGGAGGTACAGTTTAAGGAAGAAAAACACTACCTAATGTAACAGTGTATCACCAAAATTCTGAGAGAAGAATACATTTTGCATGGGACACGCAGACAGTAAACATACAATGTTGACAGTTAGATTAGAGCTAACTTACCGTAAAGTATCGCTCACTTAATCCTACCTTACAGAACTTAAAAACCTTTAACATTACAAGGCACTATTTAAACCTAAACCTCAAAATTAAGGAATTTTCAGACTTGGCATCATGTAGATGCTACCTAAACACATCGGGGAAATATGGCATCATAGTTTACCAAACAACACACACATTCAGACCTCGAGAATATTCAGAAGCATAAAGGGTAGAGGAAACAGCAAAGGCCTTTTTGAGGTGAGACAGGCTTTGAGGCTTGTTTCCCCCTCTGGAAACAGGACACAGCACCTTCCTCAGGGGGCAGCTCTGAGGACTAGACGGGACGTTACTGGGCATATAATAAAGGGCAGCTACTTGTTGCCCACACATGACTGTAGCTACAGCTGAAGAAAGGGAATCAGGAAACGGTAGAAGGATTCTGGTTTGGAGAAGGTTCTGAAAAAGCAGTAAGAGTTCCGCGCTACCCCGCAGGTCACAAAAGCCACCCCCGCGCCCCAGAGGACGGTACAGAAAGTCAATGCTCCCTACCTGCCCCGTCTGATAATGTCGGGCAAACTGGTGAACCACTCGGTAATCATTTGCAAAGTACTCCATCAGAATAGAAGGGACCTCAGCAAAGTCAGTGGGGCACCTGGTCCCTAAAATGGGAGAGAAAGAAAAAAGTTGGCATGAATCACAACAACACGTTCATCCTACTACAAACACTCTTTTAAAATTTTTTATTTGTACTTCTGATGAACTATGATAATCTTTAATTCATTAAGTCAATATTTTACTTCTATAAAATTATTGCACATATTCACAGAAAAGTTTGTAATCATCTCATATATTTTCCCACATATCAGAAGTAAAACAAAGTATTTGCACAGCTGGATAGAACATCTTGTAAAGCAACGGCTCACACCCTCTACAAACAAAACTGTCTTCAGCTATGCTGGGCTATACCTGAAACACACATTACAACATTCTTACTTAATTAACACAGCAATTGAACTTAATTCATGAATTCCATCACCAAGCGCCCGTATCCTTCATTTGTTTTAAAAGTACTTTATCTATTGATTGCTTCTGGTAACAAGGTCAATCCTCAATACAGAAAAGCAACATTTCAAACTCAAAATTATTTAAAGAACAAATCCTGTAAGCACGTCTTGGTGACACTTTATGATTCTGTCCGGCCCATCTACCGCTGTCTTTTCAAATACCTCCTCCTCCCCCAAAATGCTGTGTGTAAAGTTAGTTACTAAATACTGAAGACCAACACTTGCCCAGGTGGTCTAAGGCTGACTGACCCTGTCTGACCGCAAGCTTAAGACTCAGAGAGGATAAGGAGGAGGGAAGCCTGGGATGTCACCCGACACAGCAACCCGTCGGCAGGGGGACCACAGCTTTACACAGGGGAAAGCAAAGGAGAAATACAAAGTACCTGGTCATACCTTTTCAACATGCCTTGAGGTTTTCTAACTGGTTTTGGATAAAAAGAGGCAACAGTTCATTCACTTATTCACTTGCTAAGTCTGTGCTCCTGCTAAGGAGATACGCTTATTCATACACACGGCCACAGACTGAAATTCCACGTAATATACAACAACATGTAAAATGGTACAAACTGAAAAGACAGGCAACTGAGACATTCCTTGGTGAGAACTGTTGTCAAGGATGGAAAAAAATGTAACGGAGATCGGGTAGCATCACAGTTGGAAGGACAAGATGAGGCCATCTGCGATAAATGACCACAGATTTTCTAAATGAAAAGCTTTTTTCCAATTTAAAATGAAATGTACATGTTTAAAGTCCCCTCTTCTTGGCTCACCAGTGACATGCTGATAACGAGTCCGTCCCAGCATGGAATGCATGGCGTGTCCCATTTCATGGAAAAGATTTTCCATCATCCCAGGAGTTAATAATGTCGGCAAATTCTTTGCGGGATGGGCAAGATTCAGCATGAGAACGACAACAGGGAGCTGATAGTCGCCATCTTCCTGTAATCGGCCTCCACGGATGGTAAAATGGCAGTCCTTTAAGAAAACACGGCAAGTGAGAAGAGGCTGAGGGAACCCGAAGGGTAACATAAAGTTGTATCAAAATGTGTGAGTACAAATTTTACCTTAATTCCATTCTTCTATTTATTTAGTTACAGACACTTTTATCCCAATACTTTTTATTTTGCTAACGTATTAATTTTTTTAAAACACCAATAATACACTGAGCTTGTGCTGATGAACTCATTCCTTCGCTCCAGAAGTATGTGTTGAGGGATGCTATGCCAGATACCGGAGACAGAGTCACCACTAAGCTTAGCCCTACGCCCTCAAGGTGCTCACGGCAGGTAGGAAGGGACAGCCGTGGACCGCGGTGGGGCACTGATGTTCACGGAGCCCCTTCTGTGTCAGGCAAGGAACCAGGTGTCACTTTCCACACCACCGTCTCCATCACTTGGAGGCGGCGAGCTCTCAACTGTCGCAAAGCAAGGAACCTGGAGTATCTTTCTCAGTTTGCATACACTTCATCACTTACTCTTCACAATGAGTCTATAAGGCAGGTATTTCATTTTTCAGATGAGAAAACAGAGTCTTGGAAATACTAAGTCACGTGTCCAAGGGCACACAGCTAGGGCTGCGGCATCTCAAACCTGAAGCACCCAGGCTGGCAACTAGGAGCTGGGGCTCAGATCACTAACCCGGGTTCTCCAGCCTTTCAAGCAGAGAGAAGGAACAGAGGACACAGAGGTCAACGACCCAGACTCTGGTCCCACCGTCCAGATCTACCAGCCAAATCACCTTGGAAACTGGTTCACCTCCACCAGACTCACCTCCACCCTGTCAAACGCCAGAGCAGCTGCCCAGATTCATAAGCTCAATGTCTGCTAAAATTGCTTTGGAAATTGTGAAATCACTATTTAAATATAAGGTACCATTATTTCTGTTGTAACTTAATAACCCGAATTCTTGACAATTCCAATCAAACTGCCCAAAATTGCTTGAAGCTGATCGACCAGGAAACCTGGTTTGCAGGTCGAGGAACTGAACCTCACTTTTCTGCATAAGGAGTGAACTGGTGGTTGATAGGGTCTCCACAGGGACACATCTTGTGCAATTTGAAACTAGGTCCATGTCAAGTATGGAAAGTGGCTGAGAGCTGGGGCTCTAGTCAGAAAGTCTGGGTTCAAACCCTAGTGCTTCTAACTGTGTGACTCTGGGCAAGGAGGAACCTTACCTCTCTGACCTCAGCTTCCTCACAATGTCAGTGTCCAGTTCAAAAGGCTGACGTGAACTTTCAAAGGTGTGACATGGAAAAGGGCTCAGAGCACTGGCGGGCACACAGAAGGGCTGGTAAAATGTCAGCTCTCATTATCACCAGCGTTACCATGACCCAGATAAAAATAACACATACAGATTTATGCAATTACCTTCGTAAGTTTTATTAGCTTTAAATTCTATCCTAGTTTCAAATTTATATATTTAGCCACCATCAGTAATGCCTTT